>NW_028327176.1:184975411-185278441 GCF_987537825.1 Furipterus horrens
TACCAATCAGCATTTTCCTGGAGGGAGTTAGCTGGCTCCATAGGATTTTAAGAGCACTCCCAAAGGTCTAATTGAACAGGAAAACTCACACTTGTTGCCAAAAAGTCAGTGAAAACGTTGTTGAAACCCACAACCTGCTCACGAATGATAGCAACAGTGATTGCTTTACAGTGTTCATTCCACCCTGGAACAAAACTTCCACATCAAATCTTTTTTTTCCATTTGCGTTCCATATAACTTTTAGTTACAGAGAAAGGAGATATACCCATTCTTTTTCCATTTTTTTCTCCTCCTGAGCACAGTCCCAGAGAAACAGTCCTGGGGTGGGGGTGGGGGAGATTCTAGGAGCTGGAGAACCTCAGTTTAGAGGCCAACAGAAAGACCTTGGGTGCTTAAGCTGGTGATGATACCTGAGTCCCTGAGTCCCGGGGAAATCCCTGCTCTGGGAGGAATGAAACAAAGAGGGTACCTGCCTACGGCCCTAGGTGGGTAAGGCAGAAGTCCTCACTTCTGTCCTGCTCCAAATGGCAGGAGACGAGGAGAAATACAGTTATGGCCTCACCCGTGAGGCCCCCGCCTACACTGCCCAGGAGGCCAAGTTTGCCTTCAGTATCATCTCCTGTTCCAGACCCACCTCCCCCTGCTTTGTGCCCACGTCCTGTGCTTACAGAACTCCACTTTCACTAAGGTGCTGGCTGAAGATGGTCCTTTTCTCGGGGAATTCATGTTTTAAAGGGGAACTCCGAGGTCCCAGCTAACTTGGTCATCCCAATCTCTTAACCGGGCTATAGCCAGCCATGTAACCTTGGGCAAGTCAGCCAAGGTTACAAAGGTCCAAAGGATCTTTAATAATCCTTCTGGCTTCAGAATTCTTCTCTCTAGTCGTGAGACATCAGTTGTTGAGTACAGAAGACAGAGAAGGCAATTTCACTTGAGGGACTTGAGGGATTCCTTTCTGGCTGCTGTGGAGTCCATGGGCCTCACAATGGTTGGACAGCCTCACTTGCTGACATTGGTTTTGAAAATAGAAAATGAAACGGTGATTAGGGGAGAAAAAGAAGAAGGTTCAAAACTGTGTATGGTTTATAGATTTTAAAGTAAAATGAAGGCCTGCAATTTGTCAGAGGCTACCAATAATGTAATAACAGCGCATGATACCTTGGCTGTGAAACTGGGAGTTTCACTTATGTCAGTATTAAAATAAAATAAATAAAAATATCACATGCACAGAGAAGCACTTAGTACTGTTACTAGTCATCAGAAGCCAACTCTGGCTCCTCCTTGAGGGTGTGGATCCCCAAGATAGAAATGCCACCTGGAATGAGGGAAGGTGCCCCAATTTCATTTAGGGACCAAACTGCTAACTCACTTCCAGCAGCCTTCACCCGGAAAGCTTCACAAGCAAACACTATTTGAAAGCTAATTTCACTGGAATTTTTTTTTTTTTACAACTTATATTCTATTTAGCTCTATGGGTCTCATTTTTCCTCTTCTTTTTTCCTCAGATGAAAACATATCCATACAATGACCTCTAATTAAATTACTATTTTACCAAAAGTAAAAATCTAAAATCTGTGGTTTTGTTTTTTCCAGAAAAAAAAAAAAAAAGAATACCGGAAGGTTCTAGTCCTAGCTGTGCCCTCAAGGAATGTGGGTTTGCGATCAGAACGAAACCATCTCTAAAGTCTCTCCCAGCTCTATGTCATCACAAACTTAACTGTTGTAACACTGTTTAACATTGTTTACAAAGGAGCATAAATACATCTGAGGTTTGCCTCCTCCTATCCAAAAGAATTTTCAGACACAAACATGGCTCTAATGAGCACTGGTTATTGTTATTTGTTTGTTTGTTTGTTTTCCACCCATTGTATAAAATCTGCTGTCTTTCTGAAATAAGGAGCTTCCATCTCCTCAGTCCACATCTCTATACATAAACTAGAAATGTCTCAGGTATTCGAGGCACTGACCCACCTCCAGCCCCTCCAATGTAATGAGAGAAAAAGTATCTCTCCTATCCCCCTTTTCTCTGTAACAACAGCTTCTATCCGCAGCTCCTATTTAGAGCAGGATCTAGGAGTAGAGATAAAATCTCTACATAACTGACAAGGTCTGAAATTTGATTGATTATGTTTTATATATTTTTCTATTTCCTTTTCTGCTGGCGCTTGTTTCTACGGTTATATTGGCTATAAAAGTGGGAACAAGTCAAAGAATGGTGCTATCTCCAGTTACTAATTAATTTACTAAGAACCGTAAAAGCATTCCCTTCTGGGAAAGGGGGCCTTTTAGAGAGGACAAGAGTCCTTTATCTTCAAAGGTCCAGAGGCTCAGTCACTGTCACTCTCTAGCAGAGCCGCTGTGTGCTTTGAAAACTCCCTAAAGGCTTCCTACAGGAGGCTGTCCAAAAGGGATGTCCCATCTGGAGAAAAGGTGAACCCTGATGAATTCCAAATTTACCACTTCACTCATTGAGAGATAAGAAATGTCATCACACATGGGCCACAGAGGGGGAACTTCTCATGTGTTCCAGTCAAATATATAAATTTGATAGCCAGCCGAAGAATTACTTCTTCACCCACATGTCTCTACCTGTTACTGATATCCTCTGAGTAGCCATAGGCAATTTCTCACTAGGTTTCTCAGTTAAAGTGTAGCTAACTACGATCTCAATTTTTCATTCCATCATACAGCATTTATGTACAGACATGCCTGGGTTCCACAGGAGCTACATGTCTATAGACTACAGAGGCCCCACCAAAAGGAACGTAATTGAAAAACAGAGGGGATTTTATTCTACTTCTGAGCCATGTAATTTAGGTCCCCAGTCATTAAACAAACTGTGTTCAATGCCAATGCAAAGTGATAAGTGATATTTAATTCATCAACTAATACCAAAAAAAAAAATTTTTTTTAAGCTCAAATGTTTTCATGAATGGAACCCTAAAGAGTGTTGACAGCATAGTAGTGAAGCGACTATAGCAATAAGAAAACAATCAAGCTCAAGAAACCTACTTTTCAAGGATTCTTTGTCCAAAAATAATACTAATAAAAAACAAGGCATTATATACTAACAAACAATGACAATAAAGCATGGCATAACTAATTTGGAACTATCACTGAAATGGGCTGTTTCATTTGTTTAATGTTTTTAAATGTATTGAGGTAATTAGAGTGGTCTTTTAAAATATCTGCAAATGCTTTGATATCTGCCCTTCAATAGGTACAGCTTAACTCCCTCCCCTTGAGTGAGTTGCTTCTAACAGAGTATGGCAGAAGCGGACATGTGTGACTTTGGAGACAATGTCTTAAAGGACACGTGACTTCTGCCTCTTTCTCTAGGATCGCTTCTCGTGGAGGAAACCAGCCTCCACGTTGTGAGAACGGCCCAGCAGCCCTGCAGAACCCTGCCCGGGCTGAGGAGCTGAGGCCCCTGCAGAAGACCGGCGCTAACGGGCCAGCCATGGACGTCAGCCACTGGGGAAGCGGTGCTGAGTCCCAGGTGGCCTTCCAACAACTGCAGCCTTGACCCACAGCTCAAGTGCGACCTCATGAGAGCCCCTGAGCTCAACTGCTTGCTAAGATGATCCTGGATCCCCGACTTGTGCCAACTGGGTAAGATAACAGACAGTTATTGTTTTTAGTCACTAAATTTGGGAGGTAAGTTCTGCAGCGACAGATAACTAACACAGAATATCTGAACCATTTCTACATACACTAAGATTTCTATCACATAAATATATAATATGTCACTACCTCAAACGTTACTAATTTTTCCGTTGTCAAGCCCATCCCATTAGAATGTGTGAACTCCAAGAAAAAATGTATTTTGTTTTGTGTTTTTCATTTACAGTGAAAAATGATGCATGACACGGAGTAGGTGCTCAATAAACATTTCTTGAATGTACAGATCATTTGGTGAATTTGTCATAATCTCTGTCAGATAAAGACTGGAGGATAAAAAACTTTGTCAACTGTTGTTTCATCAGTAGCAAACTAAATACACCTCATCAAAGGGGCTAACTGTTAATACTATTTATAGTAATGTTAAGATAATTTTATCATCTAGATCCAGTATCTGTTAAATCTATTTGTTGACAAAAGGAAAAGACTCAAGGGAGATAAAATTCTATCCTCTCCATATCGTGTTAACCAATTAACAGGTATGAAGAGAGAGAGTTCGATGGAAAATTAAACAAAAACCAAAGTAATAACTGAACAGGCACGCGCGCACACGCACACACACACACACACACACACACACATACACAACACCACCAGACTCTGATGTGGGAGAATGGACTAAAAGTTCTCACAAGCATGTGATTAACTCTACCGATAAGCTGGAAAAATGTTGAGAGGCTGTTACATGAATACAACGTGATAAGTCTTCTGAGAGCCAAAATAAATAGTCCCGTGTTCCCTTTCAGCCCTGCAACGCTGGGGCTGCCCTGGTGTGCTACAGAGCCAGGTAGGTCAGTCAGCTGGTCTTCTTTGTTCCGGTACCTTTCCTATTTGCATCTCAAGATGCGTATAATCAATCTAATTATTTTCCACCCGCGTCCAACTAAATCCTTCTCTACTACATTGACTCTTTGTTCAAGTGGTTCAATTCCTCTGTGCTCTTCCAGGCAGTCATTGTGTCTTTTACATTCTTTGTACTCACTGGGCATTAAATAAATGCTTGGTAAGTAACTAGGCTATGTTTTACCATCCAGGTCCAAGACAGCTTGAAAAAGTATGGGATTATCAATTCGACAAGGAGTTGAGAATCTACCACAAGCTCCTACTGTTTTAGGTGAGGGAAATGAAATCATGTTTTAAAAATTAGATAATATTTCCTAAAAGAAAATATAATTCACCCCACAAAATGTTACTTTAGCAGACATGATCATCACACTGATATCATGTTAGGGAATTGGGGCAATTGTATATTAATTCAGCTTTCTGGCTGAATTGTGTCACGGGAATGGAAACTGTGAAAGATCAGTGTAATCGGAAGTAGATAAACACCTCAACAGGAAAAAAGTTTAATGCCAGCTCTTGTATGGTTTGTTGGGACTGAAAGTAGATTGGCTTACATGTCTTGAAGAAAATAACTCTGGAAAATAAAAAGAGAAAAGGAGATGAACAGAGAAAAGTAATAGTGAACAAATAAGTCGGTTACATTAAAGACAAAGACAATAATGGGATTCCACCTTTAATGGAAAAATAATGATTGATTCTTTGTGACTTATTGGTCCCTGGGAAAGAATTAGAATTGTTGGATGACTTTATATTTGGAAGAGGAGACAGCAGGGAGGAGGTTAAGGGGTGTGTATGTGGCCAGGGGGTGATTATGATAGGCCAAGTCTGGCAACAGCCACATTTCTCCCTTGGTCAATTATTTGGGAAATTTAAATACCAATAAACATCATGAGCCAGGTGCAAACAGTTCTCAAATAATCGCAATACTGGGGGGAAGGAAAATCATGGTAAAACAAAATGCATGATCATTGGTAATCAGAACTTGGCCTCCTAAGACAAAGGTAAATAACAATAATAACACAAATGTAAAATAATAATAATAACAAGTGCCACCAGTCTCTGCTGTCTGACACCCCGCGCCCCCACAGCACTGCTCACGTGCACACGTCAGGCCCCATGTTGGCATGGGCATCCAGCAGTCAACCAAACAGACACAAATCCCTGTCTTCTTAGAGCTTGTTTTGTTTTTTTTTAACCTTCACCCAAGGATATGTTTTTATTGATTTTGGAGAGAGAGAGAGAGAAACATCAATGTGAGAGAGAAACGTTGCTTGGTTGCCTCCCGTCCATGCCCCAACCGGGGATCAAACCCACAACCTAGGCATGTGCCCTGTCCGGAGATCGATCCTGCAACCTTTTGGTGTATGGGATGATGCTCCAACCAATTAAGCCACCCAGCCAGGGCTCGAAGCTTGCTTTTTAATGTGGAGGACCATACATAAAATGCACAATGAAAAAATATATATATAAATGATAATTCAGTATTAATTTTTTTCATATTAAACAAATATAATGAAATTTTAAAATGAGGGGTCAAAGTCTTTGCTGTTGACTCACATATTTACCCTTTCCTCAGAGCTATTTCTTCCAAGGAGTGAAGGAACTGAGGCATTTCAGTCTGGATGGTCCCTAGTCATGGGCTGAGAACTGCCTCCAGGGGTGTGTTAGTTCTCTGGCACCGAGCAGGCTCCTTGGGCCACAGGAAGCCTTCAGGCAGTGGGTGTAGATGCTGGCGGTGTGTCGGGGGTCCAGCTTGCTCTGAAATGCTAAAGGCTGGCGGGGAGGAAGGAGCGGGGTCTCCTACAGTTTACAGTTATGTGTGCCGCCTTATAGAGTGCATTACTAACAGGCACACTGCTGACTGCGCCCCTGGGGGCTGTCCGCCTCGGGGTCTGGCCCTCCCGATGAGGGGAAGGCATTTATGCAGCTCGGAGGACACGACCACCCGGAACCCATGCCAACCCCTGCAGACCACACTCTAAGTGGCTGGAATCCCAGAAGTCCTGCCTGGGAAGGGTAGAACTGTGTCCCCCAACTAAAACTATGCTGGAGTTCTAACCCCCAGGACCTCAGAATATAACCTGATTTGGAGATTGGGTCTTTGCACAGATAATCCAGCTTAAATGACGTCATTAGGCTAAGCCCTACTCCAATATGACTGGTGTCCTTATAACAATGGGAAATTTGGACACAGAGGCAGACATGGGTAGAGGGATGATGATGCGAAGAGGCCCAAGTCAACCGTGGTCCCACCTTTAACAAAGCTTTCTCAGCCAGACCCATCTCTGCTGGAGTATACTGTGTGTTCCACCTGCACCAGACAATGACATTTCTGTGCTGTTCACTGTTCATCAAGCCAACTGATATGTTTCTCATGGAAACCCACATACATCACCGAGGTGGGAATCTTCCGATTCCTTAGGCACCAAAGAAGTAGTAGATGAAGCTCAAACATTGACACTTCTGAAGTGGCCACAAAGGCTCAAATCCAAGTGATGGCTAGAAAGCACCCAGCAAATTGATAATCATATGTATATTAAGTAGGAAGTGAGTCAGGCATTCGGTACTGGAACACACACCGAATCAAAACCAGAGGAGTCGGAATTTACAAATTTATCCTGGCTGAGCAGAATAATCAAGAAATAAGAAGTTTACTAAAAATAGATGATTCCTAATATAATAGAGGAATGACAGGGGCAAATGAAGTACATTCAAGCACAAAAAGAGCAAAAGGCCAATTCAGACTGGCTAGCCTAGGGCTAGGGATTCTGCCTTAGGCTGAAGGAACAATGGACCAGGTACAGGTTAGGGTCCACCGAGGACAGGTGTGAGCACAGCGGTGCGATTATGGAAGTCTAGAATCAACGATGTTAGGCAGAAAGATAAGATGCAGTCAAAAACTGAGAGAACGTCTAGACTTTTAAATGACCCCTCAATGAGTAGATAGATCATGGTTGTAATTGTATTACTATATTCATCTAATGAAACTTTAGAATCGCCCCAGAAAAGTTAAAGAATGATTATTGACTTTCAAAATAAGCCTTTGATTTACAAAGTGATGCTAATTATGATACAAAATAAAAATAAGTAAAACATGCTTATATGGGCCAAGCACAAGATATTATTTTATTTTTTCATTTAATAATCACACTAATCTTATGAAGTAGGTACTATCAATAACTTCAATTTACAGGTTAAAAAAATGAGTATTAAACAGATCAAGTAATTGGGCCAAGGTTATGTAGGTAATAAGTGGCTGACGGAGGTTCTAAACGAAATTTTTCTGAGTTGTTTTTTTTCTTTTGTTATTAGCTACATATTTTAATTGAGAAACTAATACATACACGTGGTTAAAAAACAAGTCATGGACTATGAATGAGGGATAGCCATTTTTTCCTACTCCAGATACCCTGTTCCCCGGTCCTCACTCCCAAAAAACCACGATTACCAGTTTTTTATATATTCATGTAGAAAGCCTGTAAAGCATTTTGTTCTGTTTTTCAGTGCAAATGGTAGCACACAGTATTCTGCACCTTATAAAGCTATATATATTTTCTTAACCATTACACTAAATTGTTTATTTCCAAGTATTAAGCTCTTCTTATGATATGTAAATGATGAAATTTATAAGAAGAAAGAAAGAAAGAAAGAAAGAAAGAAAGAAAAAGAAAGAAAGAAAGAAAGAAAGAAAGAAAGAAAGAAAGAAAGAAAGAAAGAAAGAAAGAAAGAAAGAAAAAAGGAAAGAGAAGGAAAGAGAGGGAGGGAGGAAGGACGCATGAATGCTCAGCAGCATAGACACAAAAAGACAATCTATAAGGATACCTATAGATAACTGACATCTGGGGGCAGATGAAGTGTGACTATGACTATTAGCAATGACCTCTTAGGTTCCTTTAAACCAGCGATTCCCAACCTGTGGGTCACGACCCCATTGGGGGTCTAACGACCCTTTCATAGGGGTCGCCTAAGACCATCGGAAAACACATATATAATTACATATTGTTTTTGTGATTAATCACTATGCTTTAGTTATGGTTGGGAGTCACCCCAACGTGAGGAACTCTATTAAAGGGTCGCGGCATTAGGAAGGTTGAGAACCACTGCTTTAAGCCTTATAATAATGATCCAGTGTAGTAATTATCAAAATGTGCTTTGGTCCCTAACAGCCTCTCAGGTGTTCCACAATATCGAAATTATTTTTGTAATCAAACAAAGATGTTATTTGTCTTTTCTCAGCAGAGTTCTCCAGAGGCCACACGGTATGTGATATGGCAGCATGCTGCATACAGACACAGACACAGAATTCAGCCATCTTTTATTAAGCCAGACATTAAAGACACCTGCAAAAATGTAAAACAATTCCGTTCTTTTTGTAAATTCTTTGTGTGTGATATATTTTTTATTTAAAAAATATGCAACTTCAAGTAACATCATTATTGCTATTTTAAATAAATTATAAAGAAAGATGTCACAATTTTCTTAGTTTTAATTTCCCTTACATAAACCCATATGAGTACCCTCTGAGGTTCTTAATAATTTTTAAGAGTATAAAGAGATCCTAAGAGTAAAAAGTTTGAGAATCACTGATTTGGTCATGTAAAGGAGTGCCTATCACACAAACATAAAAACATAAACCCAGTTCCTCCTGTAGAAAAACGATCTGACATGGAAGGTCACAAGGCACGAGCAAGAAGCAAGAAGACGAACAACTGATCTCTACCTGCTAAGGGTCAGCCAAGAATAGTTTATCACCTAAAAATAACAGATTTTTAAAATCCCACTTAAACACAAAACAAACCTTTTTTCTTGTTTTAAAATTAGAAAAGAGCAGAATGAGCAGGGACGTGGTTTGATGTTTAATAGTATCTGATAGAATATTTTATAGGTGACATTAAATTAAAACAGCAGAACTCAGCTATTCCAAGAGAAAGAAAGCTTCCTAAAGTCTCTCATAGAAGCAACATTTGGGCCAGATGTCAGCACAGTTGAAGGATTTTTACAGCCCCTTCAAATTCATGAGAGATGGAATTGGATAGTGACTTCAAGGAAAATTGTAGGGATTTCCAAAAATAGGATAGTTTTTTTTTTTCAGGTCTTCAAAATTGCAGCTAAGATGTATTGCCGAGAGGAAACAGTAGCCCCTCGAAGGAACCGATTCACCCTCAAGCACAGCTCCTAGCTGATGACACAGGTAAACCTTGTCCAACGCAGCAAAACGGGGGTGAGGGACAAGCGTGACTTCCCGGGCTCCCTCCTTCTCTCCCCGCTTTCCTCCACCTTCACAGCATCTACTCCCCCTTCTCCTCCTGTTTCTACCCTGAGTGCACGGCAGCAAGTCCCAGCGTTCTCTGCCTTCTTGACAGGAGCCAGGGTTCTGGCTGCACCACCAGCTAGCTGTGGACCGTCTCCTCTCCGAGCCTCCACGCACTTGTTCCAAAATGAGTATAACTGAAATTTGCTAAGATGGTACAACTCAAGTGTTCTCACCAGGAGGGAAAAAGGTCAGTGTGTGAGGTGATGGAGGCGTTAATTCACTAGATGGGGGGGGGGGGGGGAGTTCTTTCTTAGTGTATCACATATCAAATCACCCTGATGTAAACTTTAAATATATCACAATTTTATATGTCAATTAGACCTCAGTAAAGCTGAAATTTAAAAAAATAACTTTAATGGAGAAGCTAATAATGCCTCAGACACAGGATTTTATTGGGGCTAAATGAGAGCAGTTTACCCCCAGACAAAACTGGCATATTGTTGTTATGAACCCCTACATTAATGTAGAATACTCATGCTAGGCACACCCCATCCTTGGTGGGGGTGTCAGAGGTGCCCCTGAAACCCTGTGTGTCCCGAAGGGCAGCCAGGTTAGGAGTCTGTGGCTTCCCGTGCCTGGGTGGGAATGCTTGGGAGGGGCCCTCACCTTTCCTCCGGATGCCTCTCCTTGAGCACACCTGACCGATACTCCAGGCTGCCGGGGAGCCGGCCTTTCATCCCCTCGGCCCCTTTTATTGCTGTAGCTCGTACCTGAGTTTCAGCCTCTCTTCCCTGAAGATGGTTATCTTCCTAGCACCGCCCTCCCACTTCCTGCTTACTCCCTGGGCCTTGGGGCCTGGGAACATGGTGTGGGAGGCCCGAGGAGGCAGGGTGTGCATCCAAGGACACAGGGAGGACTTTGGAGATACAGGAGGAATGCCACAGAAGACACGGGAATCCCAAGTACTCATAGTTAATGCAGTGAGATTTGCTGCTCATGATGTCAGAAAGGGATGGTATGTGTCAGAGGGAACATTCTGGACCGATTACAAACCAACCAAAGCAAGAAACGAAGAATCTGTGTTTTTTTAATATCGTGATAATTAGAGCAATTTATGTAAAATGCTAAACATTTGTGCTTAATTACGGTGCATCTCTGTGATTATGTTTATGACTACACCTGTGTGAGCTCACCTATGCTGTTTTTGTTGATGACAGCACACAGCTGGGTGTTCGCATGTCTCCATGCAGCTTGGTCTTCGTGTCCCTGCCCTGAGCAAGGCCAACAAAGGCCATAAAACACCAGCTGAGCAGAGGCAGCCTTTTGTCAGTGTGTGCATGTGCGTGGCTGTGTGTGCATGTGTGTGCATTGTGTCCATGTGCATGTGCGTTTTCCTCCTCTGTATCTTCCATCTCTCCCTTTTAAGGACCGGCTTCACTTTGAAGAAGAGCAAAGCTTGGCAGGTCTTGAACACTTGCCCACAATAACTGTACCTGAAGTAGTGATTTAAGAGTTTCTTACTGGCAGTAGCACACTAAAACATTCAAACAAAAGGTCCTTGTGTGACTTTTATCTATAAAGGAATCTAGACTGTCCTGATTTTACATCTATTTTTTTCCCCAGTCTTTCATGCTAGCGAAGTAAACAGCATTGGCATAAATTAATCTTTATTTCTTTTTGGAGGGTATATGGAGACAATGATCTAATTTTTAATAAATCATCTTCTAGGGAAAAAAATGTGGTGATGAGAAATACTTTTCCCTATTAATTTATGTGACAATTTAAGAACCATGGGGAAATACAAAAATAAATAAAATCCAGCCCTGATTTCAAAGGCATTACAACAGAGAACAAGGGTCAGGCAGCCATGGATCCTGTAATTATGATATAAGGAGCTGTAATGGCCTTTGACTATTTAACAATGCACTAGGAAATTGTAGAACAAAATTTTATGTTTTCATTAAGATTTTAGATTTTTTAAAAAGAGGGCAAAAATGCTTATATTATAAAATATAATCCGAATCTGCTGCACAGGTTTAGCGATAATCTGTGATAGTGTTTAAGTAGTGATTAAGAAGTTAATCAGTGAAAGTGAGGTTTTGTTGTTCTTATTATATACATTTATTTGTTCATTTGCTCTTGGCTTTTAAATAATAATTTTTTCTCCAACCACATTTTTTCTTATGCCATTTTGTGGGGCAGTGGATTTACTTTTATATGACATTTAGATGACAGCAAAAGTGGGTGCGGTATACACGCATGATAAAACAGGCTTTTGAAAATAATTTAAAAAGTAAATCTGTGAGTTGGGACTAGGGAAAAAAGTAGATAAGGCAGAAGCTGAGGGTTTGGGGGTAAAACCGCGTGCAGGTCATGAACAGCCATGGGAAGCAGGGCTGATACTCAGAACCAGAGAGATTCTAGCGGGCTGCAAGACGATACCACCGGCGGGGCTCAGACCGCACCGCCTTGTGTCTTGGTAGCAGTCAGGGCAGGAGTCTGGGAAACCGAGAAATGTTCACCTGTTTCAGGCAGCTTAAGTAAAGGGTTCTCAGGACTTTTTCCATCACAAGCATTCAGGTCTGATCCTCCTGGGGATCACGCCGGAACCTAAGAGAGCCACCTTAACAGCTCTGGGGGACAGAGCCAGAGAGGCATGCATATGTGGACAGAGGACCAGAAAGGGAAAAACCGTTTTGCTGTAAGGGTGAATGAATGCATTTAAGAGCTTAGAGAAGGAGTAGAGAAAGAAAGCTTCTAGCTATAGTATATGACAAGGCATGCTTTATCAGTCGTTATTACTAGTTTAATATGCGTAAGACACCACCCAAAATATCTGTACTTAGTGCATGCTTTTATGAAACGTAAAAATAGGCATAAGGGACTTCGTAAAGGCTAAATTTATTTTTATCACACAGACGTTGTTACTTAATTGAATTTTTGTCCACTTCCAGGCCACTTCTGTAGAGATGACCAGCACTGAAATTCCAGTGCTAACAGAGTAGTGCTGAAAATGCTTTTCCTATTTAAGTTGAAAGCAGAATGCTGATATGTGGCACCTTTGCCCAATGTTAGGACTATAGGACTATGTATATGTATATTAGGACTATAAACACACACACACACACACACACACACAGAGTGTTTTCTAGAACTCAGGTCTAGGAAGAATTTTAAATCAGGAGAGTCACAACCTGCTACTATGATCACAACCTTATAGAACTACAATAATCTAAGAGTGAGCCCCATGATCTTGGGGCCTGCCCAAGTAATGCTCCAGGGATGGGGAAAAAATACTCCCATTAAATAAATTTTAAAAGAGAAGCGAAAGACAAAAATAAAGTTGTATTTTAAAAAACATATCCTATGTCAAGGTACTAATTTTCATTGTTTTCAAATAAAGCAACCTAGCTAGGCATAAATAACATTTTCTCATAGCGTTTCAAGTTTTTCCCCATGAAACACGTAAGAATTAATATTTTTACCCATAACACAATATTTTAGAGAAAGAAATTCATTTCAAAATTATTGTCTTCTTGTTGCTAAAAACTGGCGACAAAGTTTGGCTACATCGTGATTCCTAATGTGCTTGGCTGATGTGGTAAGTTCACTCTGCTGTATTTATTCCTCGCACACCTAGGCCTCTTCCCTGGCTTTCTAGATCTCTTCCCAATAAGGGTGAAAGTCCCTGATGACTTTAAGGCCAGGGACCACGTCTTAATCCTCTATAGAGGTGATGCCCTTACTACTTCATACGAAGTGTTACATAGTCAATTCTTAATAACATTTTGCTATAAATTTTCTTTTATAAGTTTTTTTGAATAGTTGTCAATCAAAAATTTTATGTGCTATTACTGTTCCATTTCACAGACGAGGAAACCGAGACTCCAAGAGGCCACGTAACTAATGCAAGTTTCCATGGTAACAGTTGGGCCAAAATTCACAGCAAGGGAGGGTAACTCCAGAGCCTGTGCTCTGAATGATTTCACAATACACCTGTCTCCCTGGTTTATTCAACTAAAGAAATACATTGAGTGCCTGCTGTGTACCAAACCCTGTTCCAAATGCAGGAGGTAGAGCAGAGACCTGACAGCCCAGGCCTGGACACGTATTATCTCAAGATGCGTATAATCAATCAAATTATTTTCCACCCATGTCCAACTAAATCCTTCTCTACTACATTGACTTTTTGTTCAAGTGGTACAATCCTCTGCTGTAGCTTGCACTCTAGTGTGCAGAGTCTGGTGGTGTAGAGTGAAAAGGGGGAGGGGGGAGCAGAGAAAGAGAAATGGACTTGCCCAATTATACGGTAACTTGAGGTTTAACCAGTTAAGGAAGTACCAACTGTTTTCCAAAGCAGCTGCACCTTGTTGCATTCCATTAATAAAACCTGTGGGTTCCAGTTTCCCTACATCCTTGCCCACATTTGTTATTATCTGACTTTTTAAAATTATTCGGGCCTCATTTTTAATTTCTGATATTCTTCTAAAACACAACCATTGTATGTCAAAAATCAACCAAATAAAGGGGGAGAACAAGTCCCAATTTATGGAGACCTAATTAAGCTCAGCCCCGGCAGCAGACCTTGCCTTGGCGTTTCCATGGGGATAGTGGTGGCCCAGGCACTCAGCACCCAGGACACCCACCAGCGATTTTGAGACAAGTTTCCCAGATGGTCTTGAAATGATCAATCAGGCTCCTTCTCACCGCAAGACCCTCCCTCACACATCTGCCTCCCTGCTGTGTCTGTGCGAATCCAGCACCGGATAAAACACTAACTCATACGGTCAACAGAAAGCCGACTGAGAGGTATGAGTTCATTTTTATTGTTCTCCATAAATTTACATTTTACAAGTCATATTTGGGGCGGGGAGGTTAGGGGGGAGGGACTGAGAAAAAAGGAAAAAGGACTCATGGGCATGAACAACAGTGTGGTGATTGCTGGGGGGAGGGGAGTTTAAGGGGACTATATTGTAATGGGAAAAAAAGACAATAAAGATTAACTTTTTTAAAAGTCATATTTCATTAAGACAAAAGTAGATGCCAGTGCATTAGGTCGTTACCAGAAAAAGAAAGTCGCCTCTTTTTAAATGGATTAAATCAGATTTGGGGTCACTTTTAAAGTAAATAACTGTAAAATAATAAATTATTTTATATTGGGAGTGTACTTTACATCCAAACACAACTTTTCCTTTTTAAAGGACAAGTTCTGACTTTTAGGAGCATTTATTTTAAAAAACCTGGACTAAAACAAATAAACAGTGTATAACAAGAAGGGGTGCATCCATTTAGCAATTAGATTACATATCGTACAAAATATAACTTTTATCTAAAACCCCAGCATAGCAACTCCAGCCAATAAAGATTCCTACAGAAAAATTGCTACAGGCAAAACTGTGAATCTGTGATAGAAACAGGAACTGACTATACAGTTGAACTTCCCCGTTTTTCTTTGTTACGATTAAAGAACCCCCTTTAGGCCAACAAAACACCAAGCATATTGTATTAAAGCTTCAGAAAGAGTAAAGTGGGATTAAAACCATGACTTTATGTCATTTTAACTATGAAAGAACATCAATAAAATGTAACCGAAAAATTCTTACCTGAAGAATTCTTTTGAGATAGTGGTTATATAAATTCTTTTGTAATTTTTCACTCAGTGCTTTGATCTTACAACTATTACAGCTGTTTTTTCTCATTGGGAACTCCCACTGACTTCAATTTAAATAAAGAAGATTTGTTTTGAGAGCGGCTTCCATGGGAAGGCACTACTGAGAAACTCAGTAGAGTGAAGTTCCTCCACATCCTCTTCTTGCCAGATAAGTAAAATATCTTGCATTCCTTTTCCAACAACATCTTTGACTTTCAACATAATACTGTATTAATATCATACTAAAATAACTTCTGTCCTTCACAGAGATCTCACAAAACTGGTTCCATTAATACAATACTTCCTGGCCCCATCCCTTCCAAGTGTTGGGAAAGTATAAAATATCAACTTTCATTTGCTGAGAAGGTTCAAGGAAGAAGGTGTAGAATTTTTCGTGCAGAAAAAGACCTTCAGTGATCTCTAGGTCACTGGTTCTCCAAATGTGGTCCTCACACCACCTGCACACTTACTAGAAATGCAAATTTCAGGCTCCACCTGGATCTATTGAACCAGAAACTTGGGGGTTGGGCTCGGTTAGTCTTTAACGAGTCTTCCTCTAAGTGATTCGGAGGCTTGGTCAAGTCTGAGAACCACAGGCGTTGGCCAACACATTCCATTGAAAACTGAGACATCTAGGCACAAGGCATTAATGTCAAAATGGAGATTCACCTCCAAATCTCATGTGGGCTTCAAGGGAGTGAAACACATCCAGGCAAATTTCAACTTCTTTTCCCCTTGATAGTACTGAGTTGTGGGTTTCCAAAAGGTTGGATTCAACAAATGAGACCACTGTTTTCAAAATCCTGCCTTCGTCCCCTTTATTCCCCCTACCTCAATTTATATGATTTGTTACAATAGGCGGAGTACTGAATTTGATTATTGAATTTGGATGCTAGAGAATTCAGTCCCAGCCAGTCTCTAGCACTTATAGCTAAGTGTTCTCAGACAGAGCACCTCCCTTCTCTTCCGCTTACATCTCTACACAAATAAGAGTTTATCAGATTTTACTAGAATTTAAGATTACCCATAGGTCAGAAATTTCATGATCCTCTGACCCTGACTTCTAAACAAATTTCTCCATTGTCACTGTGCCAGGTAGAAAAAAAACTCATTCCCTGGTGACCAGAAAATCTGAATTCCCAGTGCTTTTAGTTCACTTTGCCTCCATTGTAAGCCTATGTTCTGTAAAATAACTAATTGTTATCATTGTTCACATGTCAAACTATATTTAAGTTGTGATCATTAAAGCAAAATTTAAAGACTGAATCATAAAACTAATCAAGAGAAGAAAGTTGGTCAAAAACACTGCATATTTTTTACTTTTTTTCCAAGAATGGAAATTTAACATGCATACATGTTCAGCCTGAATTAATACTCACATAGTTTACTCTGTGGATTTGACCACAGTCCAAAAACAGCAAGAAAAAAATTAAATACGTAAAGCAAATAGTGTTATAATGTAGGTTAAAGCATTGGCAACTGGCAAATTCAGCTGCTTTTTAGTTTGTTCCTGTGATATCATATGTTTATAGAGATGGTTGGTATTCAGTCCACAGGTGCCATTATTCATCTACACAAAACAGCTTACAGCGTCACTGAAACTGAAGAGGAATAGTCCGGAAATTGAAACCACCTGGACTGCAGAGAGTCACAGCACCAGTGAGAGGGGGCTACAGTCCCAGAACCACAATTACACTGACCTCTGACCTTTGATCAAGAGTCTGTATAGGACATCAACATATGGAGTCCTGATGGATTTCTTAGACCTTAAATCAGGAAGACAGCATCATTAATGCCCACAAAATGTCTTCATCTCTTCTTATGACTCTCTCAAAAATGTCTATTTAACAGGAAAACGTCACTTTTCAAGAAAGGCCAAAATCTTTTTCTTACCTATCAGCAATAGATTTTGTTTTCTAACTTAAACATAAGTCTAAGGCCATAAGTTTATTCAGGATTTTACATTTCTGTGTAAGAAAGCTTTTTTAAGGAACAGAACCTTAACAGTTAGATACCAAGATAAAAATGTTACAAGCTTTTAAATTAACTTTGAAAGAGTATGAGAAAAATAAAAGAAAAAAATGACAGTATGTCAGGAAATTCCACAAGTTGTTTCATTAAAACAAGCTATAGCAATTTATAGAAAAGAAAAACTATGAAATCATTATCACAAAGAAATAAATTAAATTCTTTCATTAATAACTTCATGAAAATACATGTACATTTTCATTTATTTTCATATATACAGAAAACAAGAAGTACAAAAGAAGTTTAATTCACTTAATGATTTCATCCAAAGATAATGAACATTAAAAAATAAAAGCACAATATTTTAATAATGATATTTTAGATATTTGTCGAGCACAGGAAACTAGAAAGAAAACAGAAATCTCAAGTGATTTTTTGGAATAAGAATAGAATATGATTTCAAACTATGTTTTTAAATAAAAAAAATGAACTGGATATTTAAATCTATCAAAATATACCCTAATTGGTCCATGAGCTACATAAATTATGTATCAAAACATTGTATATAGTGACTATTCCTTTCCCTTTCTTACTGGATGTAACCAGGTTCATGGCTCTCTGCAAAGAGAAACCCCATACGCACTGGGCCAACCTGGAAGTAAATTGGCGCAGGCTCCATACCTCCCATCCCAGTGCCATCAATTCCTAGGTAAGGTCAATGTAGAGTCTTCAGGCTGGACCAGACCCAGGTCATTCTGGGAAGGACAGCATCACTAAAGAGAGCCTCCTCCCTAGCATATGCGGGACAGCTCCCTTGGGTACCATTTCCTGTCAAGTCTTATAATTGTAATATGACTTCTGTTTTTCTTGGACTCAGTACAGAGAGACTTCGGTTTTGGATGAAACCGTTGGCTTAAAAAAATACTTCAGGGGGAAAAAATATCACTGAACACAGTCAGCCAGGACCTTGGAAGTCACAGTTTCCAACCCCTCCCAAGCATCTTCAGTGGCAGCCCTTTAAATGTTAGCCCTCTCCTCTGGGCCCACTATGCCCACTTCTACCCCCAGACTGACTCTCGGAGAATTCCCTCTCTTCCTCACCAAGATGATTCTAGCCCAGGGAAGGAATCCCTTCAGCTGTCTCTGCCTCGTTCAAGGTCTTTCTCTCTCCCCAGAAGTGCCGGGCGTTCCACCAAGCCCTCCACACCTACGAGCTGATTGAATCCTAACCACAATGTTCTGCTTTCCAAAAAGGCTCAGAGAGGTACAGAAATTTTCCAAAGTCATGGAACGTTTCTTCGGTTTATACGTTCCTCCTCAACATCGCAAAAGAAGTATCCCATAGTTGGTAACACTGTGTTTAAAATTGAAATTTGCTAAGCAAGTAGAACTTATATGTTCTCATGGAAAAAAAAAAACACAGAAAAAGTAAATATGTGAGGTAATGTGTTCACTAGCTCAACGGGGGAGCCTTTCACAAGGTTTATGTATCAAGTCATCACTTTGTACACTTTAAGTATGGTATCCTTTTATTTGTCAATTATGTCTCACTAAAGCTGGAAAAATAAAATAAATGTCTTTAACATCCCTATGAAGTCTTACACACACACACACACACACACACACACACCTGTGCTTACTCCCATACCTCCCATTGCTTCAGGAGACTTCTTTATGAATTACTCCTGAGACTTCCCTTTTATTCCAAACCAGTCTCTCCTTTAACCTTTTGTGATAGTTAATTTTATGGTAAAACATAATTTCTGGGCGCGTCTGTGAGGGCAAATTCTTACCCTCTCTTCTTGAGCTGGGACATCCATCTTTTTCTGCCACCAGACATTTGAACGTCTGGTTCCGTCCGTGGTCCTTGGACTCGGTGTAGGGCTTAAACTGGTGCAAGAATTCACCCTTCCTTCACCTTGTTCCCTTGAGCTCCAAATGACTTGGTTGATGTCTGCTCACATTGGAAAGGGAGGATCTCTTTACTCAGTCTACTGACTCAAACACTAATCTCTTCCAGAAACACCAGGCAGGGAGGGCCGCTCCCCTGGACATGTGCGTGGCCACCCCCTTCTCTCCAGTTAGGCCTCAGCACAAGGAGTGTATGTCTGTCTCCTCCCACTAGAATGGGGCCCCACTTGGGATAGGGTTCTATTTTCCTGCTACCTCGTCCTCCCCTAACAGTGTCCAGCACAGAACAGCTACTCAATAAATATTTTCTGAAAAGATGTCTTTAACCTATTTGTTCATTCCTCTCAGCTTACACACAAACTCATGTTTCTCTCCCTAATAGACATGTCTTCTTTCCAACGTGAACTTCACCGGGCTCCATTGTCTTCCTGCTTTTCACCACAGATTTTCTTTTTACATTTTCTTTTTTAATTTTTAAAATATACATATATTGATTGATTGAGTCCAGAGGGAGAGAGAGAGAGAAATACCAATGTGAGAGAAATATCGATCGGTTGCCTCCTGTGTGTGCCCCAACTCAGGACTGCACTCACAACCCTGACATGTACCCTGACAGGGAATCGAACTGTGACCTTTCAGTTCATCGGATGACTCTCCAACCAACTGAGCCACATCAGCCAGGACACCAGCCAGCATTTTCTTGAAAGAAGTTTCTCCCTTTCTTCCAGTCACACCTCAGCAACTGCAGCTTTACCTTGGATCCCGTCACTTTATTAAAATTGCGCCGTGCCTTCCCGGTGGCAAAACCCAGTGGCCTTTTACAAATTCACACTCAACTACTTTGCAGCTTTATCCTTTCATCTTTGTATTCTTGGAGCCTAATTCCATCCCAGACACGTGATGAGAGCTTAGTATTCACTGCATGAATTAATAATTGATTAATAATTTGACCCATATTATCGCAGACTCTTGAAACTCCCTTTTCATTTGCCTTCCACAACATTGTCTTCCTTTTTCCCAATTGGCCACATTACTATGATAATATTCTTCTTCCTCAGTCTGTTTTCTTGCAATTATCTTTTTATTTTTCAATGACAGTTGGTTCAATATTTGCAACTCAATTAATGTGATACACCACATAAACAAAATGAAGGATAAAAATCATACGATCGTATCAGTAGATGCAGAAAGAGCATTTGACAAAATCTATCAAATTTATAAGTGCCAGCAAAGTGGAAATAAGAGGGAAAATAACTCAACATAATAAAGGCCATACATATGACAAACTCACAGCTAACACCGCACTCAATGCTGAAGAGCTAAAAGCATTTTCCTTACAATAAGAAGCAAGGCAAGGATGTCCGCTTGCACCATTTTCTCAGTCTTTTCGTTGGGCCCTTTCCTCCATCAATATATGTTCTCACTATTAATCAAGGAAGATCTTAACCATCCCGAGAGCTTCACATATCACTTATCTTGAAGACTCTTCAGCCTACACCTTCTGTCCCAATCTCTTGCTTGAGCTCCAAGTACATATTCCCTACTTCCAAAATATATCTCGATATTGACAATGCATAACAACATCAAGTTAAATGTGTCTAAATGCAGCTCATTATTCCATTACCAATCTCAGGTGTTAGCCATAGACTCAATCAATTAGTTGTCCAAATTTGGGACTTCAAAATACTGTCTTCTGTCCTCCATCGACTTTATAAACATTAGAAGCAGAAGAGAGGGGGAAATGGAAAAGGGGAACACAATTTTGTATATCCTACTCTATGCCATTACCAATACAGCAAGTCTGCAAAACATTTCACACACTCCAATTGAGAGGAGCCAAAAAAGGTAATTTCTTTAGTTCATTCTTCTTTCCTAAGTCTGGTTAACAGGAAAACAAATTAAGTTAATGTTCAAGTCTGTTGAAAGCATAGTCCCGTCCAGTCATTTAAATAGGCCAGTTAGGGAATGCCAAGTCCCTTTCAGTAAAAAATGCTCAGTCTCTCAAACCGCCTCCCCCTCTTCTACTTCTTTCTTGAAATGTTATCCAGGTTGTTAATGTAGGAAACGTCCAAACCTGTACAAAATTTGTAGGAGTTTATTTGAGCCAAACTAATGACCTGTGCCGGGGAGTAAGATCTCAAATGCCCTGGAGAACAACAGTTTTGCAGTTTCTTCTGCACGTTTGAAATTAAGGAGGGAAATTAAGGAAGATTGCATGGAGGTGGGAGAAAGGAAGGTGGGGATTGAATTACGGAGTAGTTAACAAGGTTATATGTTCTCTTGGGATGGTTGCCACTTATTTCAAAGGTGTGTTAACCTGGATGCACAGAAATAATGGACAGGGCTTTGCTTAAAGAAAAGATGAACCTTTCACTAAAGAAGCTGTAGGCCTGGGGCGTGACTACCCACCGTGACCTGCCCAGTTAGGAATTTATGATCAGATCACCCTGTGAGGTTACTTTCCACAGAACCCCTTTTATCATTTACAAGGTGTATAGGAACACGGCTGTGGGACAGATGTGTTTTTTGAAGCTTGGGCGAGACCCTGGGGTTCTCAGATCTACACAGCACGGTTTAGAGCATCTGGTCATTCTAGATGTCTGTGGAACCTGTGACTGGTCCTCTCGGTGTGGTCAGGACCAGAAGGGCTCCGTGGGTGCCTGCACCTCACTTCTTTCCCGGAGCTCAGTGTTCTGCGATCCCTGCTGACCTGCCAAAGCTTTTCTTGTCTTGCCTCATGGGGCCTCATGGGGCCTCATGGCTGACTCAGGTTCATTTCCACACAGGTGCTGAGGCTGAACCTCAGAAAGTCTCCACACTGCTATATTTTCTGGCACTGTACCCTAGGGGGGCTGTGGCCATGGCTCCCCTCCTTGTATGTAACCCACTGAGTTCATGGGCCCCCCACCCTCTTGAGACTCAGGACTGACTTTGCCCCTTCTCTCCTCTCCCGTCACACAAACACCCTCTGTCTCCCTTCTCTTTCCCACCAGCCCCGGGGCTAGAAAACGGGGTTACTTTTCTTTGACTTCCCTCATGTTCTGCCCTGCTTCTTGCTTATCCCACCTTTAACTGGGGTCAGAGTCTCTCCCTCCTCTATACCGTGGGAGAATTCCATAAGCCCACTTCTCCAAGCTAAGTGGTTGGTATGTTAAAAAAAAAAAAAAGGAATTAAAAGAATTTGGAAAATATTTTCTCAAGATAGCCTAGCAAGCCTGATAGAAATTAAAGCTGATGAAGTGAACTTTACCCAGCAAGCTGAGGAATTTTGATTGAGCCAAAGGCAAAACGAGGAGCTACTGACCGCTGTAAACTTGTTACATGATTTTTTCAAAGGCCGCTTTGGCTGTGGTGCAGAGAGCAGATTAGATGCTAGTGCTTCCCAGATTTTGCACCGACAACACTCCTGGAAAATGGGAACATTATCGGGCACCATGGGGAACAGAAAGAGGTATCCACAGGCCTGGCCCAGCTGCTGTAAGGGCTGAGGGGATGAACATCCCTGGAGTTCTTCTATGGGTACCAATTGATAAATGAGGACATGCAAGTGTGGAAGTCAGAAAACTCTTTAAAAGTTAAATGCAAAATCATGGGAGAGATGCTAATTGCCTAAACCGTAGTCCTGCCTGACAGTGGGTATGAGGGGAAAAGCGGGGAGTTGAAGGATAACAGTGAAATAGAAGGACACTGTGTCTGATAGGACAGCTGGGTAAAAAGGGTCCCAGTTCATGGGGACTGAAAGGGTTCCACAGCAGCGGAAAGAGGTTAATGTTCTTGCAAAATCTGAAGAAAGGAAGATATTACCATGGAACAAAGGTGTTGCCGATAACACTACATAGAATTTTTCCTAAGTGATACAGCCTTCCCATTATATAAATAAGAACAATCTTACTGTTTACTGAGTATCTCTTATTTTTTTAGGCAATGATCTAGCTGCTCTATAAATATCACGTCATTAATTCACAGGCAACGCTATGAGGTAGCTGTTACTATTTCCAAGTGAGGACCTGGAATCCCTAAAACGTAACTAACTTGCCTGCACAACTCAGAAATTTAGGCTCAGAGCCAAGATTCAGATCCCAACCTTTGTGGCCCAAACCAGTGATTTTCCCACTCTTCAATCCCTCTTTAAAGATAATTCAATTTATTTATTTTTTTTTTATTTTTAGAGAGAGGAGAAAGGAGAAAGAGAGGGAAGAAACATCACTGTGTGATTGCCTCTCTCGTGCCCCCAACTGGGGACCTGATGTGCAACCTAGTCATGTGTCCTGACTGGGAATCGAACCAGCGACACTTGGATCGCAGGCCGACACTCAATCCATTGAACCACAGCAGCAGGCAGTTTATTTTTAAAAGTTGCACATCTATGTATGTTTAACAACTTCTAAAATGCACCCATTTCATGCCCTAAGTCATAAAGCTGTTAACAGTGAGCGAGGATTAGACCCAGAATCCAGCCTCACCTTTCAGGTCCTTTCCATGCCCTGTGTCTTTCCCTTCCTGAGCAAAATGCATGTCGGGAAAAAACAAGACTGCATTTGGTGTGTGAGCCACGGAGGCACCACGTTTTAACTTTCCGGCCATGTGTGCAGCTCTGGAACCTCCCCACCTCTGCTGCATCTCCATGCTGACTCTGGGGCACTCAGCTTTAGCACCCCTCTGGCACAGCATCCCCACATTTAGTGCTGTCTAGGGTATCATGGGGAGGAAGAACGAGGAGAGGCGGACACCCTCAGCCCCTCCCTGAATGAGTTCCTATGCAACCTACTACTTTGAGTCCAGTTCTATAAGGCAAAGTTTGAAAACTTGAAATAATCTGCATTTAGTTCAATTGAAACATGATGTCTTTTTTTCTCATGGTGAAAGACACACAAGGGAACTGTTTCCATTATCAGGGATGCAACATACATGACACATGTGATCCTCTGCCCGAAGTCAGGCTGATGTGATCTCTGTGTTCATCTTAACGGTGCCTTCGTCCAGGGGGGATGACTCCTTTCACTCACTGTGAAAAGTCAGAACGTCTACGTGGGTTAAGATATGCTTGGTGATACGATTTCATTTTTGAAATTCATTGGGCTTATGCTAACTTAAGCTTCTTGGCAATGTATGTTTGGGGTATAAACAAATGTCAACCTTACCACCAGCACCACCGAATTCCTTAGATGCCTCAGCACAATTAAAAGGACCAACTTGCAGCCAGGTAATTGTATGGATTAATGTGTAATCCTGAAGAGCAGTGACGCTCTGACAAGCATGAACCCTCTTTGTGACTGTGGGAAGAATAGTCAGACCTGTCAGGAGAGGGACTCCAAAGCATAAGTTCTTGCCTATGTGAACAGGCTTGGGTGACCAGTCGATGTCTTCGTAACAGAGGGTATCTAACAGCCCTGAATTCACCTACAGCTGGGATGTCTTTGGAAACCCATGGCTTCCCCAGGCCTGGCACTATGCCCGAAGTGGTTTGCAGACCAAAGAGAGGAGATGGGTGTCGTTATGAAATTTCTTCTGCGGTTTACACCGGCAGCTGATCCTCCAATTATCACTATTTATTTTCCGGGGCAAAAAATAAAATAAAGTTCTATAAATACTCAGATTCTTGGGTAGGTTTAGCAAATCAAAGAGGTATAATTATTGCTCTGATGGAGATATTTTCTATGTTTTACTACTACATAAGGATTCCAGGAAGTAAAATTTTAAAAAAGTATATTCCCCACATTTAAAGGTGGGGTTAATGTGAGGGAAAAAAACAATAATCAATATGTCAAGAAGTTTATAGCCACCCAAAATAACCATGTGGAAATTTACATCTTTGTGCCCCATTAGAATTTTTAGGACCTCATGGAAGAAAGTGTCCATAGACTGAGAGGCCAGATTTGCAGCTCAGGTGGGTCTGTTGTTCCCCAGCTCACTCTGCGTCCCTTTGATGATAACCATTGTTAATAAAAAACATGGATAAAGTTGAATTTTTTGAAAAAGAAGCAAGTTACAGCAGTCTTCATACAGTAAGAAATTATTTTTGTTAAAGTTTCTAACAAACCAAACAATAGTTTGCTTACAAGTACATACCTGTGAAACATATTAATATAAAAATTTTAAATAGCAAGGAAATGCACATACAGTATTCCTTGCTCTGGAGTCAGGAGGTAAAAAGGTAGGACCTGAGTGGGTCCACAAAGAAATTTCAATGGTGCTGGTAAAGCTCTAGTTCTTATGTTGGCAGCAGGTTCATCAATGTTCGTTTTGTTAAATCGAAGTATCTTGGCATGAGGCCCAGCACTGGTTTAAAAAAAAACCCAACAACTAGAAAAGTAAAACTCAATAGTCATTCTAATGTACACTGAGATTTGAGAAACACTTAACTAAACTGTTCAAATCTGGCCTTTGTTGACCATCAAGTTCATTACCTGGGAAGTAGAGGCCAAACAGGCTTAAAGCGCTAGGGACTGATTGTCCAGCCTCGGTCCAGGGGCCTAGTGGAAAAGTTCTCTGTTCACTAGAAGCTTTGCAGAGATACTAAGTACACACTTGCAGCAAATAACTCCCTTGCCTTCGTCATTTCCTCCCGTCGTGTGGCTAAAATGAGGACTTTATGGGCGGAGGAGGGATCGGAACAGTGATGAGTATCGAAGTGTCATGTCAGGAAAGAGCCAGCAAACATAGGAACCCAGGAGCATGACCATAAAAGCGACGTGAGAGTCACCTGGTCGGCTTGCGCATGGGGTGGGGCAGAGAGTGAGTTGGGGGCCCTTCGAAGAGATACTAAAAGCGTGCTGACTCGCTGGGCCTTGCTGGGTGGGAGCAGAGGGGCTGACCAATGGGTGGCCAGCAGTGAGGGTGCTCTGAGGCTGACTGTCCTGCTCCTGACCACACCTGGGATGGCCGACTAGGGTATCCCAGAAAGCTGCATCCTTCAGCATTGTCCAGTGGCAATCGGGGGACAGCAGCCATCCCCCTCCAGCCACCCAGCTCTTCCTGCTCTCCTGCCCTCAGGGTCTAGTGCAGCCGGAAGAGCGGCCACTGTGGATGTGCTCCAAGAGCTCAAGTTGTCAGACATGGAGAAAAGACATTTTGAAATATTGGGACATGTTTGAAGCCAAAAGTCATAGATAATTCACACATTCACCACCACAGACTCCGGCCAAATCCTAGGGAAATGTTTAAGGAAAGCGGTTTTGTCCTCTTAGGATTTCCTTACTTACTAGCTTCAAGGTATCGATACCTGTATTTATTTACTCTGTTGTGACCCAGCTCCTGCTTCCCTTCCCATGTTCACCTCTTGCCACCAGCTGTGGGCACACTAACTGCAAATTCCCACAGATGTCCCCTCCACTGCTTATTACTCCGTAAGACGCAACCGTAACATAAGGCCCTCCAGAAGGCTGCCCCTGACCGCCGAGCGGAGCTGGGTGCCCGTCCTACGTCTTCCTTTAGCGCTCAGTGCCGGACGGGTCAACGCTGCGCAACCGCGCGTCGTCTCTCTGCCTTCAGCACTAGGCTTTTTGACAAAAAACCCCTTAAAAATCAGGGACTGGCTGTCATTTACTCTATCTGTGGTGCCCAGCACCGTGGTTACAATGTGATAAGTATTCCAGAATACTGACCTTCGTGAATGATTAAATGAAATTCTTTCTTGTGAACAGCAGTCTGCAAACGAGGGCTATGGCGTGCATATGTGTGTGCACGCGTGGATTTGGCATGGGCTAGAACGGTGATGAGCACCTACAGACCACCTGCTCACCATGTGGAAAGTGGTGGAAACGGGGTGCTCCAGACTTCGGTGGGAAAGAAGGATTTACTGGGTCCCGTTGTTCTAGAGGAGGAACACGGGAGGGTGAGTCTGGTTCCCAAATAACTAAAACAGGAGATTCCAACACACAGATATTCTCTCTCTCTCTCTCTCTCTCTCTCTCTCTCTCTCTCTCTCTCTCTCTCTCTCACACACACACACACACACACACACACACATCTCTGTTCTGGATAAAACCAATGCATTTTCTTCAGATGTTGAGCGAAACAGAGACAACTACCAGAAACACTGAGCTCACGTCTTCCCAACGTCGCAGGGAAAGTCGTCTTCTTTTCTTGATCCTAATTTTTATCCCAGATGAGGGCTCTCTCTGGCTCTGGCCATATGCTTCCCTGCATTCACTCTGCCAAGCATGTGTCAGGCCCTTGGTTTCTGAATATTTCACATAACCCCCCCCCCCACACACACACACACACACTCATCCCATCCCTTGCTTTCTCTGTTCTCCCATTTTGACGCAACAAATGATTTGCTTTTTGTTTTTCTCCTCTTTTCTATCCCAATGTCAGAATCTCTTCTAAAATCCATCATAACTTTCACAAAAAGCACAGTTAAGCATTTCTATAGATCTTTGTAATTGTAATACAAGATGAATTTTTAGGATTGAAAGTGGGAACTTAAACAGTAAATCAAGTCAGGTGAGGTGAGGCAATTGCGTACAATCCATCAATTTAAAAATATATAATTTAGGGTGCTTGAGCAAGTTTACTTTAGCTGCTTATGTCTTAAGCAGCTGTCAAAATAACATTTTGTGGCAGACACTTCTTCAAATAAACTTTATTCAATGACATTTTCAGGTCTTTCTGTGCCTGCCAGCTGTTAGGTTTGGGGGGAAAGCATCCTGTAGTTTGAGGACACATCAAAACCAGAAGGCATGTTCGGTTCGTACTTCTGCATTAATTAAATTGCTGCCAGGAAGTAGAAGAGGGTCCAGGAAAATTTCAGTCAGGTACCAGAAATCTGCAGGGATGGCTTTGTGTTTCAGTAACTGCTTTGTGGATACAATGAGGGGAAATGACCCACTAAAAGAATAACATCTGGACTTGTCCAAATGCATTCATTACTTCAGACCTGGTCAGTTTAAATGTCATGGGAGTGATGATATCATCATTTCCAATGTGTTTCCGTTGAAGTGCCAATGGGGCTTGACCCAGTGTTATTCTGGGTGGCATGGGACATTTGCTCTCCCAGCATCGCGGAAAGCGATTTTTATTTTCTAGTTTGTGTTTTTATGATCGGCTGATACTCTCTTCTTACTTTGTGGGCTACAATGTCATCCCTCAAGAAACAAAACAAAAGCCCTCAAACCCAGCACTAAATAGGCCAGCTGGCCCTGTGTCTAGTGGAAAGTGAACTGAGGTAGACTCACATGATCCTTCTTCCAGCTGGTAGCACATTTGCTACACGTGTGAATAATATGGTCATGAGCCCTCTGACCTTGAGTGATCTCATTTATTACCTCGGGATAATCACGCCAGCCTGACTCACTGGCTGAGGGCAAGGGGCATTACAATTGTGCATGTGACTAGTATTAGAGGTGTAAATGAAAACGATCATTGTAACTAGATAAGGACATGTAGGAGAGAAGAAAAAAAAAGAGGAGAAATAAGAAGAAGGACCTGCCCAGTGAAGTAAGTTCTCACCTCTAATTCTAACAACTGTAAGCGATAAAAGGGATCCTTGGATTGTGTCTACTAGGAAGACTTTCTCGGTGCCCATTCTCTGTATTAAATACCTTTCATTCTGTTTCAGACACACACTCAAACCAGCGCAAACTCCCCAGGTGAAGATCATTTCACAATCCACCGAAAAAGCACTTGCCAATCTTTGGAGACAATCAGACCATAAGCCTCAACAAATGAGCCAATTTACAGACCATACTGTATAAATGAATTGTACTTACCGGTTCTGAACTGCCTGGCAGTATCCACAGAGGTTGCCTGAGTCAACAGCTGGCATGTTGGGCAAGGTACCAAGCAAGAGGTTGCCCAGGCCTGGGGGGACATGGCTACCTAGTTTCAGATTAAGCACTAAAGAAATGATCTTAAATTCTACAGAAACACACACACACAAAGATTTGCTTTATCAATCACAATCATAGTCAACCAAGAATTATATTAAATTCTCTTTTGTCTTTTTAATTTAGAGAAAGAGAGATGAAGGGAGAGAGGGAGAGAGAAACCTCGATTTGCTGTTCCACTTGTTTATGCGTTCATTGGTTGATTCTTGTAGGTGCCTTGACCAGAGATCAAACCCACAACCCTGATGCATCAGGATGATAGTCCAACGAACTGAGGTACATACCCAGCCAAGGCCTCTCTTTTGTCTTTTGATAACTAAACCTTAATGCCTTCAACCATGGTGAAATTAATTAATTGGTCAAACCTGTTCCTTGATTACCTCCTTTAGGAAACAGGAGAAATAATGGCATCATTACATTCTGTATCCGCTGCTGAGGGCGGCAGGGAGTTAGTGGCCAGGCCAACCTGAGGATACAGCCCACCAGGGGGAACATCTGTGGCCCTTCATTTTGAAGGACCCACACTCTCCCGGGAGGACCCAGCTGCTGAGGCCCTAGTTCATCTTTGGGGAGGGGAAAGGAGATCAGAAGGAGGTGACACAATTTGTATAGTAAATATTAATAACAAACACGGTTGTTCAAATACTAACTGCAACTCCTCCACTATCACAGCTCAGTCTCTTATTGCCCTCCCCCTGCTCCCTTCCCCAACTGCTACTACTTTTGATTTGAACAAGACTTCACCGTTTAAAAGTGTCATCAACGGGGACAAGAGACCTGCCACACAGTGTTGTTGGGTTTGGGGTGAGGGGCAGGGAGAGGGTTTTTAGGAAGACTCTTAAGGAAAAGACTTCATGGATTCAAATCCCAGCTTCCTCATTTTTACTTATTATCCAGCTGACCTTGAACAAGTCACTTTGCTTCTCTAAGCTTCACCTTTCTCATCTATAAACAAGAGTCTGCAAATAACAGTATCTGATGGAGGGGGTGCTGTGTGCGTGAACATTGAATAGATATTAAATAACACATAAGGCAAGTAGTCAGCACTTATTAAGAATTATTACTGTTCTTGAATTTACTAATGGGCTTTGTATTTAGGGGTTATTCTTTCAGGAAAAAACCAAACAGGGTATTTGTAGAGAGTTATGCTTTTCAAAGATTCAAGCAAAATGCTGTATTAGAAGAGGGAAAAATCAATATTAGCTTTGTAGAGAGCTCTGTATCTCAAACAGTCATCTTCTTGTTCATTGTCAAGTTCAATAAAAGTACACAAAGTCCTAGACAACTGATAATAATTAAGAATATTCAAAGGTTTCTTCCTAAGGTTTTTAAAAAATCATTGATTTGGTGTTTGGGTGGTCCTTCCATTGGCTGCTTTTGTTACTTTATGGTCATTATCGTTCTGAATCCAGGATACCTGGGGAAAATTTCTAAATGAGAACATTTGCTACACGGTTGTCCTTCTTTCATGTTCTGGTTTCAATAATGAGACATTATTATTGCAGAGAAACCTTGCACAAACTGAACATTGTTTCCAAATCTGCTTATTTACATTTCTCATGGGCCTTTCTGGGGTACACTGTGTTCAGTAGGAAACATCTGTCTTCGGGGGTTTTCATCACCGAGAGGCGGTTTACTGCAGGGCATGGCCTGCCTTTTTGTGCACACAGATAACTCCCCGTCAGGGACTGGCCCATGCACACGTGTCTACAGTGACGTCCACAGTCATGTCCTCAGCTGGATGCTCATGCTCTGAGCAGAGGACGTACAGAGGTGTGGTCCAAACAGAAATGCCCCAGGGCTTCCATGGAGAGTGTCTGTTAGTGACCAGAGCCAAACCCATCACCAGGACAGAATCTTCAGCTATTCAGCGATGCCATAACCTTGTGTGCTCTTATCAAAGTGCACTCCAGTTCTTTGATGGATGCGCACTTAGGAAGTTCTAATTAATCAGAGCATTAACTTCCTGGTGACATGTCTCATTTTCATGGAACTCCTGTGTCAGAAGTACCTTGAATGTCTTTCCTGTTTAGTTTTATAGATCTAGCCTTCACATATTGAACTAACAAGTGAAATCCTCTGTTTTTAAGACCTAGACTATCTCACAGAGGCCAAGGATTTTAGGTCAGAACAAAACTACAAAGACTACTGTGCCGTAAACCAGAAGGCAAACCTTCCCAAACATAGACAAATGCTCATTAGCTATTTCTTACATTTATATGTGTTATTAGCTTTTAATTAAATTAGTTAATTAAAATCTCCAATGTGATTGTCCAACTCTCTGATAAACTGCAGTAGCACTTGATAAAAAAAATTAAGTGACTCTAATTTTAAACTGCTGTCACTAGCAGTGGAGTGCTGGAGCGGGCCCCAGCCCTCTCATAAGAGCCAAGTGTGTGCTTCTCTTCCCAAGTCCACATTCAGTGCCCTCACATTGGGAGCTTGAAATCAGCTATAGTGGAAACATTTACATCATGGAAATGGGCGTAGGTCACAAAGCAGACAGCTGGATGTTTAACATTTAAACTCACATCCTAGTTCTATACCTCCTTTGTAAAGCTGATTCCATGTGAAGGATATTGGCCACAATGAGGCTATCGGGACAGATGCCACAAAGAGCCATGTAAATATCAAGGGTCACTTAGGATGCAAGAATCATAAAATCTTAGAGTTGGAAAAATCAAAACTGACTGCTGAAGAAAAAACACCAGAATGAGCCTGGGTTATGCATGTGTTATGTGTGGGTTTTCTTAAAACCTAAGCCTTGCCCTTTATAGTTTTTCCTACTTCATTTTATTTCTCGATTTCAACACGTATTTTCAGATACTTTCAAGATCTTCTTTGGATCATGATTCTGTTAGGCAATATGTTAATCAACCTGAGTAAGAGCGTTTAGTAGACTCTAACAAAAATCATCACTACAGAATACACAGCTTTAGCATAGGCAATGAAGACATTGGAATTATTACAGATTTTGCTTACCTTGTTTCAGTCATCAGTTCAAATGGAGACTGCAGTGAAAAAATTAAGAGGGCTGAGATTAAGAAGGGCAGCAATGAAAGAATTAGGAGAGATCACTAAGACTATAGATGTGTCATTAAAGACCAAGGCCAAGATCAGTCACACCCTTGCTTTCCCAGTTACTATGATGGGATGCAAAAGTTGTACAGTGCAGAAGGCTGACGGGAAAAAACAGTTGATTCATATGAAATAAGGCATTGGAGCAGAGCTCTGTGGACACCTGGGACCACCAGAAGGATGAACAAGTGGGCCCTGAATGAAGCCTGAAAAATCATTGAAAGCAAACATGGCAAAACTGAAGCTGTCCTCCTTCAGGATGCCATGAGAAGGCAGGTGTCCCGGGAAAAGACAACAGTGCTGAGGAAAGGAGAAGGCAGCAGGAAGAGAGGAAGACCAACTCAAACAGGAGATGGGCTGACTCTATAAAAGAAGAGGTAAGCGTGAGTCTGCAGGAGCTGAGAACAGGACATTGTGGAAATCACTCACTCATAGGGTGATCAGGGCTCCGAACCAACCCAACAGCATGGACCAACAAAACTATAAAACCCAACAGGAATAAAACATGGCTAGTATTTTCATACAGATTTCACAACTCTGCCGTCACCATTAGCATCTGAACCACTGATAAAGTGTTGAAAAAGAGACAGTGTCTTGGTGTGGGTTTTCCCAATACAAAGACCTGGAGACAGATCGTTTATTTAAGTGCTGACACAGGTAGCCAGAGGAGCTGGCAGAGTGAAGAAGCAGGAGGGAAAAGTCGGGAAAGGGACTTCACACGCCACGCCACTTATCATTGTGGATGCAGTTCTGTCGGAGACTCTGAGTAACTGTAGAAGGTACAGAGTTGTCCCCACGGACTCTTCCTCAGCTGGTTGAGGGCTTCCCCTGGGGACTATCACCCAGGCTGTGATGCAGCAACTTCCCAGCAAATCTGAGAAAGCATGATGCAGAAAAGCAGGGGAGTCTGCCTGCATGCAGGTGGCCCAGCATCCCCTGTACATCACCTGCACACCCCCTGTACACCATCATCAGCTGCAGGCAGAGGGGCGCCGAGGAGATGGGGCACAGGGCACTGTGGCGTCTGCTCCGGACAGGACTGAGGACCATGTTTTGGGAATCATTTGTTAATTCAATTAATTTTTACTGAATTATTTATTCACTGATTAGTCATCGATGCTTAGTCACTAAGCACTTGTTGTTGCCAGGCACCGTTTTAGTGCTGAAGATACAGCAGTAAATACACTAAAGCCCCTGCCCTTGATAAGCTTATAATCTTATGGAGAAAGATCAATTAAAAAAATAATAACTAATAATATAATGTCAGTCAGTGATCTGTGCTAAGCGAAAAGGGTGTTTTTTTTATTTTTTGGTTTTCAGTTTTTGTTTTTTTAATAAAAAAGAAAAAGGATTAGGAGGCAGTGGACATAGAGCAGGAGCAGCAAGTGTTACTTTAGAAGTGTGGTCAGGGAGGGCTCACGGATGAGTGACCATTGGGGTACAATCATGCGTGAAGTGAGAGAGAGGGGCAGGCGGGTGTCAGGGACAAGGCTCTCCAGGCAGATCGAACAGCCGATACTAGGTTTGGATCAAAAGCACTCCTGTGACGCTAAGGGGCCAGGGAAAGGCGTGTGGGTAAGCCCAGGATCCAGTAGCAAATGTAAAAAAAAAGATGCTCCCTGCTCAGGTGGAGCTTAGAGAGTCCTGGGAGGAGACCAGCATTAACTTATGAAACAATCACACAAATGAAAGGAAGTCCCACACGTGTGGAAAAGGCCTATTTGGAGCTGGGTTTTTGAATGATGACTCTGGCTACTCTAAGGATTGAAGGGGCCCCCAAAGCTTGGCGCCTGTCAACCTTTGGCACCGGTCAGTGCATTATGCCTTACTTCCCGCTGTCAAAAACCTGGACACAGCCAGGGCTGCTTAGTGTGTGTCATGATCCTCGGCTTCGTAGTACACTTCCTCTGTTGGTTTGTAAAAATTGGGACTTCCTGTACCCTATCTTCCACCCCACCACCACCGAGAAGCTGAGGGGGACCTGAAACTCCTAGACAGTCCTGGTTTCCAATGCCATGCCGAAGAGTAACTGCAGAATCCAGAGCCAGGGTGGGATAGTGAGAAAAGCATAGATTTGGACTTTAACCGACCAGGGTTCCAGTTCCAGCTTTGGTAGTTACTAGGGAGCTTTAAACAATTTCTTGTACCCCTGTGAGACTCATATGTAAAAAGGGGATAATAATGCCTACTCGGAACATTATGAGGATTATATCAGATCACGCATATAAAGGATCTGATTCATAGTAGTCTGGAAAATGGATTATTACTATTGTATTATCATATTGGTCACATGACGGAAACACTGCGATTTATGTTATCTATACCACAGAAATTATTAACATAGTGCACACAGAATTAAAGCTAAGTAAACAACTAAACAAATAAACTGAGAGGAGCTTGTAAATAGAACTGACAAACCAGTTGTGTTCAATTATCCCAAGACACCTATTTAGTGTTTGTGAGAACCTGCTGGGCGTAGGGAGAAAGTCAAAGTCAAAGTCAATAGCATGTGGATGATTTCCTGGAAAAGCATTTTTTTTTCCAGATCTCTAGTTTCAAGAGAGTTAGACTGACAATTAAACACAAATGCTAAAGCCTCAAACCTAGGAATAAGATTCTACGACATCTGATCACAAAAAGGGAATCATATTCTGATGATCCAGCCAGAAGTTAGCGCAGGAACACATGCCTGCCATTTGTCAAGGGTAGCTATAATCACATCATCGACTCCCACGCAGCAAGCAGAGCCGTAATCATCTTTTACCAGGCCACAGAGATCACAGGAGCAAGCACGCCCTCTTAGCCCCAGGACTGGCACCACCCTACTAGGTAAGTAATGCACAGGTGTGTCTGGGTCTACTCCAGGTTGGTGAGTTTGAGACAGGTACATGGGGACCTCCCCCAACCCAAAGAAGGTCAGCGCCAGGCAAAGCTCCCACACCAACAAAGGGAAGCTGGGGTTCATGTGCACCTCCTTCACTGTCTCTTGGGCACCAAACTTGATCACACATGGACTAGACAGCAAGCAATGACTACAATTCCACAAAGGAAGTGAGCATTGGAAATAGTATTGATAGCAATAGCGTTCTGTTGTTGTCTGGTCAGACAAAGCAGCAACGCACATTACATTCAGATAGGCATTAGAAAGGTCTACAGACTTTTCATGCTTTGGATCCTTTCAACAGACCCCTACTCTACTCATCATTTCTTACCGGAACAGCAATGTCTATATGTATACAGTGTGTCTATGTGTAGGGGGCTATGTGGCTGACAAAGCATTCTGACAAACATGATTTCATTGTAATCTTTACAGAAGCCCCATGAATAAAGCTATCAGTGTCCTTGCTTTAGAGTTGAGGTTACTGAGCCTCAGAAAAAAAATTAATTCATTTATCCCAGAACCCACATGAAATGGATCTTGGGTCAGGGATTTGAACCTGCGGCTCCTGCAACAAAGTGGGTTTTGTGTGCAGTTACATGTTCCATGGAGTCACAGGTCCCTAATTTCTGAATATCATCCCACGGTATTATTGCAGCTGTGGGCAGGGAGCGGGACTAAGTGCGTTTAAACTGTGGTTTGAGCTGGGGCTGCAGCAGGGAGAAGGTGGCCTATAGAATCAGTCCGAACAAGCCCAGTGGTCATCAATCCCAAACTCGGGTTGCCAGACCTAAGGAAGTGTGCTTTGAAAGTGGAGTCTTGATCAAGCCAGTAATTTCCCGAAGGCCCAGGTGATCATGGGCAACTGAGCCCAGCGAGAGAGCAGGCTTCTTTCTCTTGTTCAGTAAAGCATGCAGTGTGGGTTGAACAGTATTATTTCAAGATCTCTTTGAACCTATTAATATAATTGAAGCAACTCATCCAAACTTTGCCTGAAGGTCTGGTCCTCAACTTTGGTTAAACATTTCCTCAGAGTAAAGTCTTTTAAGTATGGAATTTTCACCAAAAGGTTTGAACAAAGGCCTTTGCTCCCATTTTGTAAATTCTAAAATTCTCATAACCTATTTTTCTCATTAACAGGAATGTGTGATGTGAAAACTATCCTAACAATTTAAGAGATGTGTAGGTACTTCCTTTGGTGGCCACAGTTTCTCTGCCATGAACCTTAATAAACCCGTAAGTGCCACAAGGCCAGGGATTCTTGTCTTGTATATCACTTATATGTCCTCAAAACCTGGCACATGTTGAAAGTTGAATCAATGAATGACTGAATTGTGATGATGTGGGGGCATTTTATGTTGTCTTTTGGCAGAAAGAATTGCTTGTTTGGAAGATGAACTAAAAAAATAGTCCCTCATTATAAAGTATAATGTTTATCTCGATAAAACAATATTAAATATCTCCCCCTTTACCTCATACAGTAGCTGCAGCTAAGATACAACTTATTTATCGCATTTCCAGTAGCATGTAGGCTTCAAAATTACCACGTGGCTATGCATACAAGAGATAAAATATGTGAAGCATAAAAAGTACTCATTTTGTCAGCCATTGTTTCTATTGGGTTGGCCAATAGATTTTTTCCATAAGATGGCTCTAGCAGTGCCTAGTTGTCTTTAACTTCATTCAAAATAATTTTGTTAGATTGTATCGTGACAGCTGTCATATCAGCATGCATTTAAAAAAATTAGAAAAATTGGTGAATTTGTGCAATGAATGGACAAGGTGCTCTGACTGATCAAACGTGTGAAAAGTAGTTTGCAAAGTTTCGTGCTGGAGATTTCTCGCTGGATGGTGCTCCACAGTTGGGTAGATCAGTTGAAATTGATAGCAATCAAATCAAGACATTAATTGAAAACAATCAACATTATACCGTGTGGTAGATAGCTGAAATACTCAAAATATCCAGATCAGTAAAGTTATTGGTGAAAATGAAAAATATGTATTTTATTTTATGTAAAAACTAAATGGACTATTTTGCCAACCCATTTATAAGAGTCAAGGATCCAGACCAGAGTCCTACACAAGGGATTGTAGTCTCATATCCTATGTGATTTTTCTGTAAGAAGAAAACTTATTTATAAAATCTGAGCTCAGAACCTAACTGAATTTTAGTTCTAAACGCAAAGTATTTTGCTCTATTTTAATACATGCAGAACTCTCTAGAAATGCAAATATCATACTGAAGTACATTCATTTATTCTTTTGCACATATCACTGGAAGAGCTTTCTCTCTACAAGTAAAAATTTGTATTAATCCCACCCCAAATGTCCCATGCTTGTACAGTAAAGTAAGTAGGTTTCTAGCCTACCTCTGTTACAAGTACTACACAAATTAATAATGAAATTACTAACAGTCCCACCTGCAACTTACCATCTGATATTCATCTGAATGGGATGATTTTGGTGTGGACACATTTGAAGATGGAGAATAGACATTCTCATTTGCTGTCCATAAAATTCAAAGATGAAGAAACAATTGAAAGTGTAATGTCAATAGGGTAAAAGAAGTGTTATTTTAACTACAGTATTTCCTAAAATGAAGATTTTTTTATTTGGTTATAAATTCCTTCTGGGCAGAAATTCTATTCATGCAACAGATTTTTTTTGTTTGTTTATTTATTTATTTTATTTTTATTTTTTGTACGTTTTCCCTTTGCTCCTCTCCACCCCGCAAACCCCTCCCTCCAGCAGTCCCCCACCCTTAGTCCATGTCCTTAATTCTTTCCCCATCCTGTGTAATCTTTGCTGTCAGAGCTGTGAGCATCCTAATCACCAGTGCCTAAATTGTGCATCTGTTAAGTTGTCTGTCTCCTCATCCGTTAGGCGTGCTGTCTGCCCATTGCTTAGTTGTGCCACTGGGACCTTGATCTGCCCCCGTTTCTGGGTCGTACTTCTCCGTCTCCTCATCTTTCTGTGTTTGCCTCTGTGATTTGGGCAAGGGCTGTCGCACCTCTTCCATTATAGGGGGCGGAGCCTTAGGTATTCGTCATACAGGGAGACCCATTTCACCACGTTGTGGCGCTGTATGTTGGGGAGGGGTCAGAGAAGGAACAATGCCACTTGCTCAGCACTTGCTCCTTTTCTCCCACTTTAATATGGGACTGGCGCCTCTCTAGCTGTTGCCCTGGCTGTCATTCCCAGAGTGGGTGGGTCTGCGGACACTCTAGGACCATGGGGGCCCTTTAAACAAGTGGACTCTGCTGAGAAACCAACATATTCTTCCTCCGCTCCAACCCCCACTGGTCTGCACAGTCAGAAGCAATGAGGCTTGATCTTCCCCGGTGCTGGGACCATGAGCTGCACGGTCTGGTCTAGTGCTGGGAGTGCTCACCAGGTGTCCCTTCCTGCTTTTTAAAACGTGTGACTGTGCTTTCCACTGGCCTGCTGCTGCCACTGCTGCCACCACCAAACCATGTCCTCTCCACCCCGGCTCCACCCTTCCTACCTGTCTGGATGAGTATTTCTTCTTTATTTCTTTGTTTGTTGAACTTTGGTGCAGCTTGATTTTCTGGAACTTCTGGTTGTCTCTAGCTTTGAGATAGTTGAATTCCTTCTTAGTTGTGGAGGGAGTCCCAGCACAACAGATGTTTTTTGAGAGCCATTTTACACTAGACCCATTCGGGTGCTTGGGGTAGAATAAATTAATTCTAAAACAAAACAGTAACCTTCATTTTTATCTAGTCTAGTGGTTTGCAAGTCATTTTTTGGCTTTACAGCTCTTTCATCAAATGAAAGTTCACACAGAAGTCCAAAAACTGCAGGAGACATAGGTAAACGGTCCATTGGAGCAGGTACCATGGGGAGCTCAGAGTCCCTATAGCTGTGCCTGCTGCCCACATTCTACCTAGAGGTCCCTAAGGGTAGCCCTGGTCACACCAAGGCTTCAGAGAGCACGATGTGAAAACCACTGATCTGTACAACCCCTCAGATAATAACTGAGAAATAGCTACAGTGGCCCAGAGATACAGCTGTCCAAAGTCGCACGGCTGGTGAGGGGTGAATCCATTTAGGACAGAGTCTGTGGTGACTGGGGTTCATGGAGCCACAGATTTAGGGTCTAAAGGGATTCAAACTTCAAACCTGGCTAACAGGAACCCAGGTTATATGCAAGAAGCTAAGAATTTTTTAAATTGAAAATATAAGATAGTTTGCATGTTGTACGTCATGTCTGGATACTTACAATCATTTGCATGTTTTTGTCATATTTATAAGTGTGAGAAGAATTTATGAAAATGTATTGAGCAAAGAGGTTTTTAGGAACTGTTAGTAAAACCAAGCTTGTATTTCATTTTAAGGTGTGACATATGGGTGATTAAATATACCATTCCTCAATAGTTTCGGGAAAAGTTTATCAGATTTATAAATAATTATAAAGGAAGCTAGACATGGTTCCTGTTTGAAAATGGATGAGGTAGCATCAAAATGTAAAAGCAGTTATAACTTTTTATTATATAATATGATTAGAGAGTTACTTTAAAACTATGTCCATGTGCTGAAACTTGTCCCATGAAATAAAGCTTTAGCAAAATTTAAATTATGCAAGCACATGAACTAGAATTGCAACAACATGTAATTGACTTTGCCAATATAATTGAAGTGGGTGGCTTTGCTATATAATTTACAAATCTGTACACAATTAGTTTTGTATGATCTTTCTGATCTCTTTTTACAATGCTGTATACTTCTCTGAGTTATATAAAACCCAAAAGCCTATTACTAAGGCCACTTGTAGGTGAGTACACATCTCTGACCCTCCTAATAAAATACCCATCCCCTTGTCATTCTTGTTCTTGGCTTGATTGATTAGGCAATAGCTCCAGTTAACAGAGCCAAATTGGTCCTTTGCTTAGAGAGAAATTGCATTCTTCTTCATAATCATCTGCACTCTCGTTGTTATCTTCAACCACCACTACCACTGTTACGCAAAACATTGATTAAATATTGATTTGCACCTTTCGTAAAGAGAGGCTTCACAAATGCATATTTACTGCCCTCCAGAAAATAAATGGAATACATATTAATCATCTGCCCGAACTTGTCAATAGTAGCCAAATCGTCAATGTCTCTAATTTCTACCCAGAGACTTTGAATTTTAAATAGCAGTTCCAGGAAACCAAAAGCTGGTGACGATCCTGGGAAAGAAATTTCCTATCTTCTGGCCAAAAGTTGAGTTCCTAACTATTTAACGGGGTCAGATCATTCCTAGAGCTTCTGGTTCTGTATCTTAGGCCCACGGTCTTCAGGGACTGCAGCTGGTCTTGGTAAGATCATTGTCTCAGGAGTCTCCAGCACCTGTTTGGAGCTTTTAAGGAACTGACACCACTTCCCTTCTGTTAAGACTCTATCCTTAGCAACTGCTCTCCCTCGTCCTGGGATGTAGGGTTTTATGCAGCCATAGTTTATCCTTTGGGTGTGGTCACAGACCCTCGATAATCAGAATCGGAGAATTCCTCAGGACACCTTAAGAAAAATGGAGACCTATAAAGATATGTGGGTGCCAGAGCTTAAAAGCTATGGCATTATTAGGCAGATCTTTTTCTCTTTTTACAATGTGACCTTTATTAAATGCTTAGACTGTCTAAAATACATTCAAGACATTTAAAAATACTAAAGTTTTGATGTTCATTACAGTTCCCAAAAAACAAATTAACTAAATTTCAAATATTTCTTCAAAACAAAAACATTGCAAATTTCTCCCACCAGCTCCAGGTTTGTCCACTGAATCTCTATCATATGAAAGATGAATCCAGAAACCCAGCACTTACTTGCAATGAAACATCAGCCACATACTTAAGCTCTTATCTTAACCCACAAAAGGGCTAATATATTGCATAGATTTCTAGTACTCCTCTTGTCCCTTGAGTAGACCACAGCCCTGTCTGCCACCAGGTAAGGTATCCCCTAATCTTCTCAAGCCTTGTAAATCGAGCATCACAATTTGGACTTTTTCATTTGCAATCCTTCCCACAGTCCCTAGTTTCCATGGAAAAGGTTTAAGAATTAAGCTACACCCCTACAACACATTAAATGTCTATATTTTTAAAAGCCTATACAAATGGAGGCATTACAAATTATTTTGTATATTAGAGGCTTTCATGATTTAAAAAGTTAACATTACAGTTTGGTTTGTGGTGCTAAAAAGCAACAACTATCTCAACTCGACTTGCCAAGAACCACCGAAAGCTTTGCTCCCTGTTACTGTTTCTGACTGTTATTGTTCTGACTGGCTGTTTCTGACTGTGAGCCAGTCTCAAGACAACTCTCCTTTCCATCTCTCCCATAGCCCATGTGGCCTCCCTGTGAGATCAGAGTGCCATCGCTCAATCTATGTATCTGCTCTGTCTTTATGGATTCTACTCTGTGTTTTCTAGAAACAATTTTAGAGACAACTCATCTGATTGGCTTAGCTAATTACCATCCTTGTAGTAGGCAAAGCACTTCATTCACATCTGGCCATGGGTTGGGTGCTCAGCGCTGGGGAAGCAGAGGCAACCCCTGAACGGCTAGAGTTAGATACTGCTTCGCTAAGCAGGGGGCTGTGGCCTGAGTGTTTTCTATTTCTATTTAAAACAACAAACAAAAATACCTCATGGCAGCAGATACTGTAATTAACTTGTCCAATCCATGTGTAATCAGATGGCATACAGGTAGGTGCCTCAACCCTGGTGAGTTAAGAAAGGGTCTCACAGAAGCCTAATGCTTCCTTCTTGTTGCACATTGAACTGGTAATTCCTAAGCTTTGGGATTCTACAGAGGAAAGCCTTGGCAAAACTCAACCTTGAGGTTCTTGGAATGCTATGTCCAGAACTATCATCATTTGTTCAGTTACCCATTTGTATTTTGAATAATTGATCTGGAATTTTGGTCTCAGTATTCTAGCCATCTCAAATTCCATTGGTTTATCTGTATAGTTGAAAATAATTATACTCATGTGTACTTAATAAATACATCGGGCTGCTTAACATTCTGACCTACAGTCAGAAAATCGAGGGCTAGATTACCTGGCTTTTTCGTAACTTTTCGCGGGTGTTAATTTGGGGAACAAATTATACAGACATTTAGTCTTGATTCCCAGCTTTGGAATAATAATAATTTTTAAAAAGTTTACCATTTGAACCTACAATAATTACCAAGAATTCAGAAAGTTGAAAAACAATAGACCTTTGAATGCCTGGGCTAGATTGTTTTTTTAAAAAAATAATTTTATTTATTTGTTCATTTATTTTTTATTTTTAGAGAGAGGGGAAAGGAGAAAGAGAGGGAGAGAAACATCACTGTGTGGTTGCCTCTCACTTGCGGCCCCAAATGGGGACCTGACGTGCAACCTAGTCATGTGCCCTGACTGGGAATCGAACCAGCGACACTTGGCTCGCAGGCCGACGCTCAATCCACTGAGCCACAGCAGCCAGGGCCATGCCTGGGCTAGTTTTAAGAGAAAACCTGGCAACCTGGATTTTTACACCAGCAATTCAGTCCTATAGTCCCTGCTCAGATCAATGAAACCCTAAGGGGATGATGGTCTGCTGAACTATACCACTCTTTCTAATCCTACTCATATAAAAAAAAGAAAGAAAAATGTATTTCAACTTTTCTGTTTCCTCCCCAGTCTTTTCAGAGGCCCGCTAATTGGGGTGGGATACCTCTTCTGGAATAAAGATTCTGTCCAAAAGTGTTTGGTGCTCGCTCAGGAAAAAAAAAAGGGGGGGACATTGGAAAAAATGACCTTGCACATTAGTTTGGAAGTAACACCTCCTTTTCATTATAAGTGTCATCATTTCCTTAAAACTGTACAGTTGAATATGCGGTGTTTCTCAGTTCCAAGAAAACTCAAAGTAACACTAAATGAACTGAGATCTAAAAATAGATCCCATATTGCGAGGTCAACAAAGGCTCTGTTATTCCGACCTGACGACAGCACCACTGTACTTAAAGTCTGTGCATCTGCTTCTGTCTAATATGTGCACATATTTACTCTGAGGAAATGGGAAAGCAAAGCCTGGCTCAAGAGCGGTAATGTAAACAGCATCACACGGACTCTCAGCAGGAATCGTTTGCCCACCTGTCTTTCTTGGAAATGTTTCAACTGGTTGTTTTCTCAGGTTCATGTGCAACTTCATTAGGCCCTGGAAACACCTACTCTGTGTCAACTGTGCTGACCATGAGAGAGACAGAGAGAGAGAGAACATTATACACTGGGTTCAGTTTTTTTAGATGCTTATTCAATGTATGTTAGATACAGAGATGTAACTTATGATTATAAAATAATATAACACATAGTAATAGAGAGGAGAAGAAAAGAAATCCTAATGCCGCCTGGGAGGAGTGAAGAGAGGAGTTAAGGAGGGCTCCCTGGAAGCAGAGACCACTGAGTCTTACAGGAAGAGCTAGAGCCAGGTAGAAAGAAATGTATTCTCTGCGGGAACATCGCAATGAAAAGACCTAGGAGAAAACAAACTCTTGATAAAGTCTTTCAGGCATGATAAACAGAATGGAGTCACATAGAGCCTTATACACCACCATGTTTGGAAAAGGCTGCCATGTTAGGAAAAGTTGTTCAATAAAATGTAATAAAAACTAATGATTGTAAACTTGAGAGATTATCCAAGAGACAGCCTGTCATTTTGAAACTCAGGCAGGATATTAAAGCTATTTTCATATTGGAAACCATTTACCAAGTCTTATCTCTGTGACACTATGCTTTCGTTTTCAAATTCTAGCTTCTTAGGCCTAATGGCAGCTCTTTAAAGGTGCAGGAACAAGGAACTGTAATTTTTTAAAAAGCAAAACAAATAGCCCAAAGAGTCTGCTTAAATGTTGCTTTCCTCAAAGATCATGACAGATTTAGGAAGCTGACTGAAAGAAAAGTCCTATTTGCTTAACCAAAGTTTTCTTCAAATAGGAAAGGCTGAATGCATTGCCCTTGGGCAGTGATTTGCTCAGACATCGCTCAGATGCTTCAGGGGTGAAAAAATTAAAGAAAGGTCTGGGCTCACCCAAAGGTATCATGAGGAGCAATCAGTTCATGTTACCAGGGTCCCCAGATCGCTTGTGAGTAAGTAATCCTCACCTTCCTTCCTCCCCAGTTCTGTCTCCAGCTCCAAGTAAGAGAAGTGCCATGGGCAAACTCTGATCTGACCCCCTGTGTCCGACAGAACATTGCTTATGCTCCCTAGCCCACACAAAGGGGAAGCAAAGGTCAAAGAGTCTTATAAGAAGGGTGAACCGATGTCCTGTTTTACCAGGCACGGTCCCCGTTTATGTCTGGCGCTGTCAATCTAAATACCAACAGTGGCCCTTTTCACTCTCAAAAGTGTCTCTGTCGGGATAATAAACTACACGGGTCATCCTACTGCAAACCAGTTTCAGCAGAAGCTCACTGTCTGCTCCTGAGCCTCTCTCCGGTTCACGGACCAGAACAGCTGACACTGTGGAATTCCAGCGAATTCCTGTGAAATATGAGAGGTGGAGCCGTGCCTTAGAGATTACGGTTACAAGTCTGATCTATAATTATACATTCTAGATAAACCGGAGAATGACATTTAATAAACACAAGTTCTTCTTGTACTATTCTGACAAATAAATAGGTAATTTTTAAAAATACAAGGAAGGCCCACCTCCCACCTCAAGCAGGGATGAACAAGGCGCTCAGAAAACCCAAGGCAAAGAGTGTCATGCAAGCAGAATGGGGAAGAGGCCAGCGGAAGGGCCATTCCCGCAGAAATGGCCTTGGGTCATGGTGTCAGTGTTCTAGTCTGGCCTTCAGCTCTGAGCGAGGTGATTTTTCCTGCTGATGCTGCCCTGTGCCCCTCTGCCTATTTTAAATAGCACATTCAGTGGAGTTGCTGATTCTTGGTCTCTCTTCTCCTAACTCGGAGTCTTTTACAGAAAAGTCTTAACTGTTGTTTCATTTGTTATATTTTTTAAAAACGTTTTGAGATATAATTGACATGAAGCAAACCGCACATATTAGGTGTAGAATTATATTAGTTTTGAGGTATGTTGCTCCTATAAAATTTTTGCCACAATCAAATTCATGAACATATCCATCACCGAAAGTTTCCTCCTGCCCATTGGTAAATCCTCCCTTCAGGCCTGCCCACCCCTCAACTCCTGTCCCTACGCATCTTTCATTTGGCTTGAAACAGAACAAGAGAAGCAAACAAACAAAAAAGTGTTTCAAATACTTTTTGACTGTTTAATTTAAACCTTCTGAAGCTCTAAAACTTCTTGCTAATCTGTGTGAAACACACACAGCAATCTGCTTAGTTGTCTGGGACACACTGCCCATTAAAACAATAAATAAATAAAATACCAGAAAATTCCAAGAGAGCAAAGAACATAGTTGGCTTGTTTAACAGGCATAAGGGAAAGAAGTATTTGCTTTAGCTTAAAGCCATTAAGAGCATTCTTTCCTATGGAAAAGGGAATGCCAGGAAGAGCTAGACACTGAAATGGTCCAAGCTTTTATTCAAAAGGGCAAGATGGCATAGCTAAAAGCAATGCCCATTCAGATGACAGGAATAAGCCATGTTTCACCTGCGTGGAATGCCTTCTGTTGCCAAGGACGCATTAATCATTGAGCAACTTGTCCATCAGTACGTACCTAAGAAACTAACTGGAAACTTGAACTTTGAAAAAAAATGCTCAGTGTTTATTCTTGGTTCAGGTTGCACTTCCGTTGGAGAATAAAAAAAAAGTTCCTTTCTTTCAATGATGGGAAACTGGGAAAAGCACAGTCCTGAATGTCTAGAGATTCCTCCAATAACTATCTAGGTGAGGCTACAAGTCATTTCACATCTACTTCCTATTGGTAGAATGAGAGAATTGAACTAGAAGAATCTTCAAAGTCCCCTCGGGTTCTAAATTGTATAGTGTGTGACCTTTTCAGGAATATCTTTGTCCAACAGAGGGCTCGGCTGGTTCATATTTTCCCTGGAGTGAGAAGAAGAGAGCGGTTGGCTCTAATAACCACTGCACTTCCCTGTCGTAGCTGTGGCTGTGTATCTACTTTATGGCTCTGACTGATCTAAGCATAAAATACATGTATTAAAATTTAAAATATTGACAGTCAAGAGGATGTAAAGTACAGCATAGGAAATCTATAGCCAATAATATTGTAAGTGCTGTGTATGGTGCCAAGTGAGTACTATAAACATTGGGGAGTCCCTTTGTAAAGTATATGATTGTCTAACCACTAGACTGTACACCTGGAACCAATACAAAATAATATTGAATGTAAAACAACTAAAAATTTTAACAGATGGTTGGAAAACTATATCACAGAAGTGGTCCTGTGAGAAAACACGTAACCCAAGGCCACCCGTGACACGGCATATTTGGTTACCGCCATTGTCCCAGAGAGAGAGCCTTCCGAGAACCCTGTAACTGTGCCACCAGCTGCTAGTTCAGTGCTTCCCAGCCTTTTTAATACCATAGGACTACAGGAAATTATAGTTATACAGTACACTTGGGTAAATAAGGATGCTTATGGTCAGAAGTGACATATCCGAGAGCCTTGACCATCCCACTCCCTACCACTGAAGAATGCCATACTCAACATTCCTGTCATAGAGTCATGGGCCACAACTTTGCCATCATACACTGGTTGAGAAGCTCTGGCCTAGATGGTTGTGTCTACTTGGTTGAATCTAGGTCATATTTCCTACCTGCAAGGGAGGCTGGGAGACTAAGTATCAATTTTCACTTTTTACTTCTATAATAAGGGGTAGGTTCCCATAAATTGAAGAAATCCCCCCGAACAGATACAGGCAAGGGGTGAGGGGTTGGGAAGAGTTACCCCCAATCTGCTTCTGTACAGATATTTATTCCAATGGACCCTGCTCCCACCAATTATGGCATATGACAGAAGGAACTCTACTTGGGCTTAGAGACATGATTTCAAGAGGGCCTGATACCTCATGATCATAAGATCTGTTTGCGTCTCTGGGGCTACTCAAAATAGAAGCTCTAGATCTGGTGAGCCCACTCTCTCAAGGTTATAATTCCATACTGCATACCATTAGCAGGCTTGCCCATAGACCCAGGGACTGGACCTCCTGCCTTAAAGGGTCCTATTCTGGCCCTTCTCTAGCCACATGCCTCCTGTTTAGAAGAGGCAGCCAGGGGACCACTCTGAGCCTCACCTGACGTCCCCACTTGGATTGCACTTCACTCACCCTTTCTAGACTATGCTCTGGGTATCTTGGACCCAGAAATCCCTGCCCAAATGGTATTGAGTCCACTTCCTGGGCAGACGCAGGCCTTTTCCTAAAGGAGCAAGCACTGCAATATTGCCGATTATTGTTGAGGAAAGACGTGTGGGCTGGAAGGTCTCCACTCACGTGAGGAGTCCTTGCAGTGAAGGACCGCCTCTGAAGGGGCAGTGCTCCAGCTCTGTCACTCCAGCCATGGGGGACTGGATCAGGGATTGGCTTCCCAGCACCCAAGCGACTTCTTCCTTGGAAAACGTGGGCTAGTAGACAGCCCCAGCCAGTGATGGTCTGATGCTGGCAGCCAAGCTGGCCTCTATGCAAGATGAAAAAGCAGAGAAAGCCTCCTCATGGAAAGAACGCATCTGATGCACAGAGAGCATCAGAGGCAACAGGCTTGTGTCCCCAGAGAAACAGAGGGAGCAGTTTCAGGTTCCAAATGGCTTTTCAGGCTTCAGTCTTGTTGAAATAACTGCAGTTCCCATGGAAATTTTTGCGCTTGGAGTCAATAAGATTTCTAAAATCTTACACACACAGAGCTACAAAAACAAAGACACCTGATTTCACTTGAACTTTCTTGAGTCTATCAATCTAGAAGCCAAGAGAAACTTAACCCCCCCCCCAAAAGTTGCTTTTCAAGATCCCAGTCGCACACGTCAACGTGCCCAATGTCTGTTATTCAGTTGCCAGAACCATGTGGAAACCATCAACCATATCTCTCTGAGGACTTCTGATCCCATGCCCCACACTCACAGGTGGTGAGTCACCTACCTGGCAATGTTGACTTCCTTGAAACACCATCTAGACCTCGACCCTGAGATCCTAACACAGAGCTCCCCTTCTCACCCATACAAGACCATCCCCAAAAGGATGGAGTCCAATCTGAGTGTGGAGGTTTTTTGGGGGCTCAGCAATTTCATACACCAGGCACTAGGCCTCAGCTCCTTCTTTAAGAACTGCCTGTAGCAACCATTTCTCACCCTACACCCTGCCTTGCTCTCAGCCTTCAAACTTCAAACCCTCCAAAATATGTCCTGTTTCTGCACGTAGGCTTACCAACAAGTACCATCCGTCTGGATCCATCTTTGGCATCTCAGTTTCTGTAATTGAGGTTCACTCCAGTTACTCTCTTCTGTTCACCCTCTGCAGACCCCCATCGCAGTTGGGATGCTCTCCAATCCCACCATGACAAAGTGTGTCTTCCTGAGATTTCACCCAGACCAGCAAGTAGGTCCCAACCACCAGACTTCACAGTTCCATAGGCGCAAAACTGGAAACCATTTAGCTGATATAGTCAGGCCCTCCCTGCAAAACTGTAGAGAATCAAAACCTTGAGAGTCATAGCTGTGCTGAACACATTCCACACCAAACTTAAAATACTATCAGACACATTGTTGACACAAATTCAACCTTTTAAATATAAGCCGTCGCAATGGAGTTCACAGAAGCAACAGCCCAGGGAAAATGTTATTATCTGCAGTTGAAGTTCTTCATCGGAGTGGGTGGTGAGTGAAATTATCCACAAAGAGCCCTTCTCTGGGGAAGGCCTTTAATGACCCAAGTAAAGCAACCACAGAGATTTTCTCTTCCTGCTGGAGAAGCTAACCATAAAAAGTCCAGTCACTGATGAAGGCATACCCCTCCTTTGTGGTACACAAAGCGGTTAAAATTTTGTACAGTTAAATAGTCTCCCAGAACCATTTTTTCCTCTTTCTACTTGTTCACTTAGGTCTTCACAATACTGTCAATCATTCTTATCTGGGAACTCAAAGTTTACTGGAACACAATGAGCCCCTGAGAGCCATAGAGGCTTTGCCAAATCCATAAAACTGGAGCTCTTTGATGTGACCCAGATGCAGGTACCTCCTCACCGCTCAGGCTTTGTTCCCACCATCAACCCTACCTTGTGCCTTCCCCCTCCTCTCTTCCCATTGAAATCCCACCGCTTCTTCAAGGCCAGCTCAGATTCCACCCCATTCGGCAGTGATCTTTCTCACAGCTCTGGAGTCTGATAGTGCTTCCCACCCAGGTCACCAATTCAGATCCTCTCATGTATTATGTCATGTCTTGGATTGCCTATGAAGTCATTTTGTCACTCTTATTAAACCCCCTTGGAACTCCGGTGTCTCTCATCATCCAAATGTCTTAGTTCAGTGACATATACATAATCAGTGCTTACTAAATTCATTCTGATTGATTGGATTAGAATATTAATAATTGGGTGTTTGACTAAAGTGTAGGGTAGTCTCTAAATATCACAAACTTTTTTATGGTTTTATTATAATGTATAAGAAGGACAAGTGTTTAAGCTGATAAGCTGCAAATTAATTCAAGAGCCTTAAGTTTAAAGAAAGATTCAGTTCAATATATCGCATATCTAAAAACTGTAAATGGGTACATACCTTTGAGAAAAAGTTTGAAAAAAGATTTGAAATACATTGGATTTGTCCAAACACTACTCTAGGTTGCAAATAGCTGGAAAATTCTGCAAAAACTCCTTTCTGCGATGCCTAGGGCATGATTTAGGGGTAAAAGTGGGGACTTGAAGGCTGGGCAGTGATTCTTAAGTCACTCTCTCACTCTTTTGAACCTCTCTGGAACTCTGATATCTGTCAGCATCCAAACAGAGGCGAGTTAACACTCAAGTAACCAGGAAACACTCTACTATAGATAGCTACATTCCCTACTTAATACCCTTGGGCAATCAAATTTTAGTCATAGAGAGGCTGGGCCTGTTATTATAGCTCAACCTGCCTCTGCCCCCCCCATCAATATCTGTGAAAACCAAACCCCTCCCTCAATAACAAATGCATGCCCTAAGAATCAGATTGATCACCACCACTCCCAGGCACCCACAACCCAATCATAAAAACACATGATCCCTCCTTACCTCTGGACCATTGGTGAAAGTTAACTGCCCAGTTTCCAGTTCAGTCTTCAGCACACATGTATATACAGCTGTGCATTTTTGCACACATACACACACACACACACGTGCATACACATGCATGCAAGCACACGTAGACCCCAATGTGGTTTCTGAAGGCAATAGTTTAATACTTCTTGAAAAACAACAGCTTAAAAACTACAAAATTATGGGATACCAGTTAATTACTCATGTATTAATTTATTCACTTATTCTTTCTTCATTCATTAAACATTTATTGAATGTATTTTTCTAGTGCAGAAGATTCAAAGATAAAAACAAGACATTCCTTATTTTCTAGGAGACTACAATCAGTTGGGGGTAAGAGACAATCAAAAATTACTGTGGAGTGGGGTCTCCGCTACAACGGAGACCAGATCACACTGAGGACAGGAACACACTTTTAAATAAATATTATTATACTTATTTTCAAGTCTCACAAAGGAAAATTAAGAAGTTTAAATATTTGTTCCAAGTCACACAGCTAGCATGTAGCAGAACCAGGATTTTAATCCACTTGCATGGACTTGCAGGTCGGTTATCTGGAGTGTTCGCGCAGGGCATCACCGAGGAGATGGAACTTTAATTAAATATTAAAAGATGAAAAGTCATTTACCAGGCAGAGCAGATGACTGAGAGGTGCCCAGGGCAGTAGGCACAGTGTATCCGAGGTTCCTCAGAGGAGGAATATTTAAGGAACTACCAGTAGAATAGCTGAACCCAGGCTAAGGTAAAAGACTGCATTTCACTTCCCTGTGCTTCTTGCTTTCTTTTGGACATTATTATTCTGCTTTTTTTCCTTTTTTATTGAATTTATTAGGGTAACACTGGTTAACAAAATCATACAGATTTCAGGTGCACGATTCTATAATACATCATCTGCACACTGTATTATCTGTTCACCACCCCAAGTCTATCATCATGTAACCCCCATAAACCTACCTCTACCCGCCCTCTCTCCTCAGCAATTACCACATAGTTGTCCAGGTCCATGAGTTTTTTCTCTTTTTTTCTCGATCCCTCCACCCTCCCAACACCCCGCCCCCCACTGACCGCTGTCAACAGGCTATCTGTGAGTTTGTCTCTATTTTGCTTATTAGTACATTTTGTTAATTAAATTCCACATATTTGAAGTTATTATTCTGGACTGAATATACCATCTCCTCCTCCATGTCCAGTCTGAGCTTGCAAACGCGTGCCTCCTGCCAACCCAAGGGACCGTCACCCTCCCTTTGCTGTCAGCCGAGATATGTTTATTTTTCATCACTGCCTCTGACTCATTAACCTCACCATGAGGAATTCAGGCTCATCAAAGCAGCATTACCAATATTTACGTCAGTTTTCAAACTTAATTTCTCGGTGTGGAGGAGAGAAAATATAGTTGTGGAGTGTTTTTATTTCGTGAGCACAGGTTTTCTATAATGGCTTTTCATTTTGGCTGAGGTTGAAGATATCTCCCTGTTTTTCGAGTTAAACAGTAAACACTTCCGTTGACTTCCTGGACTTCCTGAATAAGAAGATAAATATTAATGACTCTTACAAATTTCATTATAACGAACTATAATTTTTAAGCTTGTTGTAAACAGTGTCAAACCTCCCAAGTGAAATGAGATGTATTGAAGAGAATGATGATTTGCCTGACATGTCAATGCCATCCCCTTTCCCATCCCAGAGACTGGAACATCTCCAGATGTTTCCAGGAGTACAGGTTGTGCGTGGGTTGAGCCCACTGCTGGCCAGCTCAGCCCTGCACCTTTCCTGGGCTCTTTCTTCTCATGGGCTCTAAGACCCTGAGGGCAGCCTGCACTGCTGTATCCCCAGCCTCTGCTCTTGTTCCTGGTATATACTATGATCCTGTTGTGTGTGTGTGTGTGTTAAATTAATGACTCAGTATATTATCCCCAAATGACTCTTCAACAATCTGCTATGTTTGCCAAAAAGTTATCTGTTACTGACACATTGAAGGAACTTAATAGGGTAATTAATTTAGGGCAACCTCCTACAGGAAAAAGGGCAGGTTTGACCAAGGGAGGATGTAACAGAATTGTGCTCGGACAAGAGTACGCTCCATGACTGCTCCTGACCCTCACCTCCCTCTACAACGCAGCAGTTCTTTGACTTTACATAAGTGTCTTTGTGCAGCTCAAAGCAGAGCTGACAGTTATACCACCTCCAAAGGGCCTGACACTCCTGGGTTGACTTCTTCTTTTTCCTCTCCCTCCCACCCCCCTCAATGCTCTGCATTGACCCACTGCCTCAGTCACAGCTAGATGGCAGCCAGAACGGGATCTGACAGACATGACTCGCTAAAAGAGGAGGACACAGGCCCTGGGGGCTGGATTCAGGGATATTAGAAGACCCACAGGATGGGTAGTGAGTGCTCCCATCCAAGCAGTAGACAAGCGAAGGAGTAGGGGTTCCCATGATCCTACATGCTAAGGAGCCTGCGTGCTGAGGAGCAGGGTTGAAACAAGCCGCCCAAATGGCTGGAAGGTTGTCCACTCCCTCTCCTCCAGGCAGATGAAGGGGATGTTATTGTGTCAATGGGACAGCGAGCCTGTGGCCAAAGGCAAAGTGGTTGTGGCTGCTGAGTCAAGGAGTCCCTAAGCTGAGAAACAAAACAATACAAAACAGAACAATGAGGACCTTATTATTCGTGATAGAGCTTTTGAGTGAACCAAAATATTAGAACTTTATTTTTAGGAGCCAAAAGCAAGAGGCTGCTCAAAACCAGAAGTGGATGCACAGCCATGCCAAACAGAGAAGAGCTGGCCAGGCTCATGTGCCTGGCCCCTGCCGCAGCCTGACATGGCAGCAACAAGGATGGGGTGATGGGTTCCTTGGTGGCCAGAGGCATGAAGAACGATGACAACATACACAGAAAAACGGGGCTTGTAGGTCCAGACACCCATCAAATGTCAGCACTCAGGCCCTGACACTGGAGCAAAGAGTCATGGGAGAAAAAAAGCCACCCCACCAGGCCCACAGGCTGGCCTGCCCTCTACCTACACATCTTGTCCTCCCAGGGGCAATGGCAGCCATACTCTGGCTGCTGCTGCTGTAGCCCCCAACTTACACACGTAGACTATTGTCCACGTTCCTGTAGGGGGAAACGGTGCTGGATTTCAATGGACGGGGTTTGGACTATGGGGAAGTGAAACTAAAATCACTCTGTGGGTGAGGGCCTTTGGTCAACTGATGTATTGTTGTGGGTTCCCCATCTGAATGGTGATGGGGCTGACATAGGGCCCACTTGGATTTCCCTACTCCTACATGTCAGAGGGATTCTCCTATTCCGAGACTGTGGCATTTAGAAAGATGCTAATGGAACATCACGCACACACCCACCAGCACCACCACCACCTGCCTCCCTGCCCCTCCCAGGTGGTCCAGTAGAAACACAACAAAATCCAAAAAAAGAAAGGGAAGTTGAAGCTTCCTCATGCCGTTTCCCAGCGCAACAGCCCCGCCTGGCCACCTAGTTCACCCCTTTTAAAAATAAGAAGGCAGCTCTCGTGATATTTCTGTTTGGAGGTGAGTCAACTCAGACAGAACGACTAACAAGATGGGAAGGGCCCGACAAGCCTTACTTACTAAGTGGAAATGGTATAATCAAGCATACGGCTGCCCTGGTTCCAGGCTCATCTTGGGTTTACATGACAGATGGCAGCTGCCTTTTAAGGAAAACTTCATCTCCCACTCTGCTACTTGAAGCAAAGCCACTGGCTCAATGGAACCCCCAATTTATGCGAGTTCCCCATAATACCTAGTTAGCTAGGCTGATGGTTTGGCTAAACTGAAACCCCATGGTGTATGCTGGGCTGTTGTGGCTCATCAAACCCAGTGCCAGGAATGCAGAACTGAACATAGAATGAGGTTACTTCACTCAGTAGACAGACTCAAAGTGGTCCTCACAGCCTTGAACAGTCCCCTTAATGAAATGTGCTGTAGTTTTGCTGACACTTGGCTGTTGCCGATGGTCTAGTTGCCCGGTCTGCCGTTGGAAGGCTACAGACTATCAGAGTAAACACACTTCTCTTGGGGGCTCTGAACTGTGCAAACAAGTCATAGTTGTCATTCATGTAGATTTCCATGATAAGGGCCCCTTTTCTGATGAAGTTCAGCGAACCTGCACCATTCAGGTTGCCACTGTCATCAACTGGGCACACGATAAAAAATGATGGTGCAGAAACTAACGCCAAGCCTTGTGACTCCTGCCAAAAGTTAGTCCGTTTGTCACGTGGTGAAAGAACCCACAGCATGTTGGTATTAGCCCTTCTGCTCCTGGCAAACTGACCTCCGCCCAAGTGGGCAGTTGGTACCTCACTACTGTTGACACTTTTTCAAGGTACAGTGTTGCTGTCCTAGTTCAATCAGTCAACTCTGGTAATATCTTGTGACTCTTGAATTGCATCATGTTTTTCTGCTTTCTGGGTCATTTACAGTCAGAAAATGGTGCACTTTTTTTTTGCAAAGACCCAACAAAAGCCAGTCGTCGAGATATTTGATGGCTATGCCATGCTCCCTCCAATCCACAGGCATCAAGGATTGTTGAACTCTGGACTATCCTCCTCGAAAATCACTTCTAAAAGATTCTGACTTGAGCAGATTTCCTTTATACCTCCTGGTCCACACAATGCAGTAAGACAGTTTGGCCACTGAAGGCAATTGTCTCCAGAAAGAGTTCATCCTGGGTAGTGGTCAGAATGAAAGGACTGAGGGGTTGCATATATCAATTTTGAAAACCAGCTAAACTGCCCTGACCATTTCTGGGCATGATATGGCTTTTTTTTCTCAACAGCAACCCCAGGCCAGCCTACCAGGCCAAAAGGGGGTCTACCATACCCAAACTTAAATCTGCTTCAGCTACCTGATTTCTCTTATTGAATTGGCATGGTCATAGATCAAGAAGACAATGACCACTTGGTCGGGTACACTGTTCACTGAGTTCGCGCGCAGACAGGTAGAAAATATCATTGGTCTCTTTACATTTATTTAAAAGCACTGCCCTTCCCCCTTCCAGCCAGAGCAGAACAGCTGGATCTGTTATCTTCCTCCTGTAGCCCTCATTCAGACTGCTTTGAATTACTGATGGTTTTTATACATCTGTTTCCCTGGGGACTCAGTTGTACCTACCTCTCTTCAATAATGCTTAGTATAACACTTCGCATGTCTTAAGCTTTCGAAGAAAACTTGTATCAAGAGGCCATCTAGGTCTTCTGGGAATGGGCAGATTAAATTAATGTTCCTCGCATTCCAGTAGAAGGAACTACAGCCTGGGGAGGGTCACTGATGTGCCCAACGTGGCATAGCTGGCAGCAGGAAGGCAGCGGGAAGCAGTGCCTGGCATGGGCCCTCTGTTTTTTGAATTATATTAAATTACAATTTGCCTCGACAACTAGGGAGTTTACAGGAATAAATCTTCCCAGAAAACACTGGAAAGAACATCCATAATAGCGTTTGCAAAAAAAATGCATTAAAAGACATTCATCACTGAAAAGAGAGGCTCCAGCTGCCCAGAGGAGCCTGATTAAGTTTGCAAAGGGCAGGAGTAGAAAAAAGTTACTTTGCCTTTTTCCCCCAAAATTAAACCAAGAACCAGCTAGCCCTCCACACAGAGGCCTTCTCCTTCCTTCAGGCCAAATAGGAGCTATGTAGAAAGCAAATAATGAATATTTATATATTTTTTCTCTTAAATCTAAACAATGCTTTTTATCGTTGGGTTCCATCCACTTTTCTCACTTTTTCACGTATTTCTTTTCCTAGTGGAGATAATAGTGAGGAAGGGTCCACATGAGTCTTCCCTGGACTGGACCACCTCTGTCTGATATTAGAATAGATTCCAAACTCCTTTGCTTTGTTCTTATTCCATGTTACTTTTTCCATAGGTGGTGGTTTCTATTAACCCCACAGGTCAGTCATTCTCAGGTAAGTCCTCAAATCAGTCATTTGCACATGGTCGGCATCTTTTTTGTCATAAAATATCACATACTGCAACTACTAACTTTAGTCACTCACTATTTTCATTAGGCATATATATTTTAGCTCTGAGTCATAAGAAAATAATATAGCAGACAAAAGAGACACAGATTTCACTGAGTGGGGCCAGCCCAATACAGATAGTTATGATTCTCTCCTGTAGATGATGAAGCCTGTTTCTGTGAATATATTACATAATCCTACAATTTTAAACCTGAAAAAAAAAAAAGTTAGAATTCATCCCCTTCCACCATCTAATTCTCCAAAAGAGGACCCTGGAGCTTGTATGAAATTACATGTCTCATAGCAAAGTCATGTCAGGGACACTAGGAAATCACATTTCTCACCTTCTCAGCAGGTTGTTTCTGAGGAAACCAAAATATTGTCCCGTAAAAACGTGTTACTAATGCTGTGCACACAGTAGGCCTTCAATAAAGTTGTTGACCAAGTACATGATTTATAGTAATTACAAAGAATCTCTGGTGATAATATGATAAATAAATGGCGGAGACTAGACCAATCACCCCCTTGAAAAAGAATCCCACCCTCAAGGACGAGGAGACTGACTCCCTTCCCCTTGGGTGTGGGCTGCTCATTGTGACCTCCTTCCAAACAAGACCAAGTGGGAAAGGTAAGAGGACAGGAGTAACTTTACTGTGGAGAGACCGACACCACTACCTCGGCCAGGTAATTAAGATCAGCAGCAACAGTGAAAAGTCATGTTGGTAGCATGTACCCTCAATAAGGTGTCATGAGAATGGTACTTCATGTCTGTGGTCTTTCTTCCCAAAAAAATTATACCCTCAATCTAATCATGAGAAACGCATAAAGTAACTCCCAACTGAAGGACATTCTACAAAATTCTTTACTAGTTCTCCTCAAAACTCCCCAGACTAGGGCTGTCTGAGAAACTGTCACAGCTAAGATGAGCCTAAGAGATTTGACAGCTGAATGTAAGGGGGTATGGGAAAAAGTAACGTGATACGAATAAAGTGAGCACTTTAGTTAACAATAATAGTATTGATATTGGTTCATTAATTATAACAAGTGTATTACATTAATAATAAGGGGATCCTTCATATGAGTATATGAGAACTCTATGCTGTCTTCTCAATTTTTGTATAAATCTCAAACTGTTCTAAAAAATAGGATGTTTTTTTAAAGCGCCGATGAAAGGATCAGGAGAAAAAGCAAGTGTTCTCAGTGGCAGCCCGTTGACCGACTGGCTTGCTACCTTGTGTCTATTTCACCAACACCTCTCATCGAAAAGCTACCTCTCAGGAAGGCGTTCCCTTAGAGGAAAATGGAAGAGAAGTTACTGTGCTTTAACTTCACCGGAGTCCCCTTCCAACCCAAATATCTGTGTCGCTTGTTTACACAAACCCTCCAAAAAGGACTATAGACTAAGAAAAGCAGAATATACAATTCACGAAGCCAGGAATCCTCTGTTTTGTTCACTGATATTTCCCAAGTTTGCAGAAGAGTGTCTGATACACAGTAAGCTTAACAAATGTTTGTAAAATAAATGAAAGTCTTAGGGTAAAAAAACTACCCTTTTGGAAAACATCTATTATATAAAATAAGATCTAAAATGCTGTAGCTGACTTTTCAAAATAAAAATACCAGAACTTAAATATTCAAGTGAATGCAGTCCCTCCAAAGTAGTACCCTTGGCAAGCACATGCTGAATTCAATGCTGTTGTTATTACTCTGAATAATTTTAGAATTCTTCACTTGGGATCTTCAGCACTTATAGGATCAGGTCCAAACAGAAAATGAGAACCTCATGGTCGAGGCCCTGCCAAGCTCTCGACACTCATTGCTATTCATCCCCCTCCAAACCACTTCCTCTAAACCACTTCCCATGAGACAAGTGTTCCCCTGCCCGACACCTTCTCCCACCACGCTCTCCATCGAAAAAATTCCAATTCTTCCTTAACACCCTAGTTTAAAGGACATATTCTCTGAAAAACTCTTCCGTACCATCTCACCACCACCATCCCTAGAGATACTTAATTGTTTTGGGGTCCTACCTCTGTCCCCCATCATTCCCCTTATCATGGTGACCTGTGTTTATGTGTTTCTCTCTTTTCCATATTAACCTGTGAGCTTCTCAAAGGCAGGAGGCTTGTATCATTTATTTCCACGTCTGCAGCAGCCTTCAGAGCTGCTAACTCAATAGGTGCCTGGTGAATGGAATGGCATGGAACAGAGCTGTAATTAAGTCCAGAGTCATATGACATATTCCTTTCAATAACCTCAGTGGTGGCAAATTTTTTATTGTATTTTTGCCATTGCCACGTAACCCCTTCATGCTCCCCTCCCACCTGCAATCACCACTCTGCTGTCCGTGTGCAAGAGTCCTTTTTCCTTTCTGCTCCATCCCTCCACCCCCCGAACTCCCCCCAGCAAGAGCTGTCGTCCTGCTCTCTGTCTATACATATGCCTCTATTTTGCTTGTTAGTTCCGTTTGTTTTTGTTCATCAGATTCCACATATAACTGAAATCATATGGTATTTGTCTTTCTCTGACTGGCTAATCTGAATACTTTGAGGATGAATATATGGTTGGGAAAAGATCAAAGCCATTTAGTAACGATTGAGCAATGCTATTTTATACAATCCAGAAATGTCTACAAATAATGAGATGAATGTTTTTCATATGTCTCATAAGATAAATAGGTTCAAAAATAGTCTTAATATCTTATCATTAAATGTGTACCTACTATAAAATGCATACATAGGTAGATAATAGAATCTAGTTACAGTAGTCCCTCTCTATATTGTGTTTCACTTATCATGGCCTCACTGTATCGTGGGATTTTTTAAAATATTATATTTAATTATTTATCATGAATTTTTCACTATATTGCGGGATTTTGCAGTACTGTATACATATGTTGTTAAAGTTATGTAGGTTTAAGAGGGTAGAATATTTTTAAAAACATAAGTAGTGTTTATAAAAGTGTGGGAAAGGTTAATAAGGGAGTGGGAAAGGTTTATAAGGGACTGAGAATGGTTTATAAGTGTGTGGGAAGGGTTTATAAAGCCTTAAAATACATACATATAAATACTAAAATAAGTGTAAGGTTCCTACTTTGTGGATTTTCACCTATCGCTGGGCGGTGGGGGGAGAGCAGCATCTAGAACATAATACCTGCGATAAGTGAAGGAATACTGTATTGCAAGATTTATTCATTCATTTATTCAACAATGTACTTTTTTACAAATGTAATAAGCATAACACTGTCTAGATCTGTGGTATTGCAAGAATGAATGAGACCGGGTCTCTGTCCCTGCCAAATTCACATTAAAGGGAGAAAGATAGATCTACTTGCTTATCACACAAGTCAGACCATGATAAATGACAAGTAAGTGTGTAAACACTATACTTTAAGAACATAGATTCTGATGTAGGTCTTTTCTTATTTACTGATAATTTAAGATTTGATTTGATTGTGCTAAGAATATTTAACATGAGATCTGCCCTCTTAACAAAATTTTAAGTGTAGAATATGGTATTGTTGACTATACAACATTATATAGCAGATCTCTAGAACTTACTCATCCTGCTTAACTGAAACTTTATGCCTGTTAATTAGTAATTCCCTATTTTCCTCTCCCACCAGCCCCCGCCAATGGCCATTCCACCCTTTAATTCTATCAATTTAACTATTTTAGATTACTCAGATAAGTGGAATCATACAGTATCTGTCTTTCTGTGATCGGTTCATTTCAATGTTCACAAGCTTCATCCATGTTGTCACATATTGCAAAATTTCTCTCTTCATTAAGGTTGGATAATATTCCCTTATATTTGTGCCACATTTTCTTCTTATTAAATTTATCAGGGTGACACTGATTAACAAACTTACACATGTTTCAGATGCACAATTCTACAATGTATCCTCTATTCACTTATAGTGTATTCACCATCCCAAGTCTGTCTCCATCCATTGCCATTCATCCCCCCCATACCCTCCTCCACATCCCCCACCTGCCCCCCAGCAATCCCCACACTGTTCTGTGTTTATGAGTTTTCCTCTCTTTTTCCTTTTTTCTCAATCCGTCTACCTATCCCCCAGCCCACCAGCACCCCCAGACGCCCCTGCACAGCTGTCAGCCTACTCTCTAATGAACATTTCGGTTGTTCCCACATCTTGGATACTGTGAATAGTGCTGCAATGAACATGGGAGTAGTTTATTTTTATTAGAAAGGTATTAAGAAAGCATGCACATTGAATTGTTGTCGTCAGCCATCTTCAGCTCTGGATGCCTAGGGTGTACTGAAAAGGAATGTTTGGGCCGGATTGTGGTAACCTTTCAATGCTAGCTTATGCTATCATTCCATAATGAATGTGAAGCCATTGGAAGTTTCTAAGCTCAAGGCAACTACCAGACCTACGTTTCAGAAAGATGACTCTGTTGCCTGCACAGAGGACAAACAGAGGATAATCAGGGTAAGGAATGAGACTGGAGAAACAGGAGAACAAAGACCAGTTAGCCAAGGCCTACATCTAAGCCCGTGATTCTCATACTGTTGGTCTCCAGAAACTTTTACTCTCTTAAAAATTTTGGGGAATGCCAAAGAGCTTTTACTTATGTCAGGTATATCAATCTATACTTACTGTATAATAAATTAAAATTGTAAAAATTCTAAAAACTGAAGAATTAATGAGCACACATTCTGTTAGCCTTCAGAGATGTGATATATAATAGCTCCTGCATCTTCTGAAAACTCCACTTTCTACTTTTTAAACAATGAGAGTGAAAGAAGAAAAGAATGTTTTGTTATTACTATAAAGTATTTTGATTTCAAAGATCCCCTGAATTGATTTCAGAGATCTCAGGATCTTAAGGAAATGCTTTGAAAACCACTGATGTAGGTAATAGGCACAAGGCAGGTAGCAGGGAGGAAAAGAGCAGATAGATTACACTTCAAAGGTAGACCCAGTAGGACCTCATGCGATTGAATTAGTGGTGGGACTGAGTGGAGTGGGAGCAAATGAAGGAGAGTGAAAAAGCTAAGAATAACTCATATTTTTATCTTAGAATACTGCATGAATGGCAATTCTTTCCCCCAATCCTTCCCACACTTATGTATGTGATTAATAAAATAGAATTTGAATATGCTCACATAATACTCACATACTTTAAAAGTGTCCCTTAATTTGTTTCTCTTCCTATTGAGATTCTTTTTTTTTAATGTATTTTATTGATTATATTGTTACAACAGTTCCAATTTTCTCCCCTTTACTCCCCTCCCCCCAGCATCTCCCTCCCCCAGCAATCCCCCCCCCAAGTCCATACCCCTGGTTCGTAAAAAATAACTATCCCCCCTCTCTCAGATATTAAGACCCTTTGTAATCTTGTAAAGGACAATGGGCGAAGGTCTCAAGCTCCTCTAGCTGCTTCAAGCTGGACATGGTCGTCGTCCTACCTACCCTTGGGTCCAGAAAACCCTAATAATAGTGGGGGTGTGGAGGGGAGGGTGGTCTTCCCACATGGGGAAGGATCGTGCAGACTCCAGGTCAGTTGGCTGTCTCCAGTCAACCGCGCCAATTGAGATTCTTAAGCAAACCCATGACATTCTACCCATGAGGATTCTATGACTCTCTTTCTTCTACCAACATAGTACCAAGTATAATTAAAGACTCAGTCAGTATAATTGCTTGATGAACAAATGGACATCAACTAAAGTGACTGAGTCTAATAAGCAATCTTCTGAGCCCTCAGATAGATGGAAAACACAGAAGTGCAAATGTCCACACTTTAACAGTGAATCACCTTTTAAATATTTACTGAAATTATTTTCATAAGGAGATGCCTTCAACCCTGCTCATCCAAGAATAATAGTACTATACTGGCCTCACTCTAAAAACACACATCATTTGACTGGCCTTTTTAAAAGTATGGCATGTTCTTTTAATCAGTTTTCATTTTAAATCCAATACACAAGGTTTCGACATAGAACAACAAGATAGAAGTCAACATTTTATTTCCTGAACTACCGAGTCAATCTCTGATGATTCTGATTGAACCTGAACTCATTTTCCCAAACTCTTTATGAAGCCCACATTCAGTTCCTCTTCCCTTTCTCTCTTCCATACCCTTCTGGTTTTTAGTTCATTAACCTCAAGAAACCTGTTCTGTTTGCCATTTGATTTTAATCAGCTACTTCATTCCATTATCTCTGTCCTGTAGCAAACCGGGATACACTCCCGGAATACTACATTATAGAGTGGCACGCGGTATAGAATTAACATGTTTTTAAAATTCAGAAATGTTTTTGCTCAGACATGCAGAGCCATTAATAAGACCTTAGCTCACAATCAGTGTGTCCTTCCCTAACCACCGTGGATTGTTCCTGCCAGGTCCAGAGGGTCTGGTCATTTCCTGATCGGTTGGTGCACATCATGCTTCTGTGCCTTTTCCCACGCTGTTCCCTTCATCTGGTTTGCTTTCCCCTTTTGTTTCCTTTATTTAAAGGTACAGCTCAGTGGTCTTCCTACACTATGCCTTCTCTGGTCCCTCTGGCTCTTCTCCAGCAGTTTCATAGCCCTTTATCCCAAGACTCACTAGGCTGTGGGTTGCTTTCATCTATAATGTCATGTGCATAATCAGCTCTTCATAACTATTGCTTGAGTGAAATTGAACACCCAACCAGAGTAATAGGAGGTAACCTCCTAACTCAGCCCATCTGCAGGAGTTTCCCCAAATCCCTAGTTCAAGCTTCTTGATCTCTTTCATTGTCTTCTCTGAAGCATTTAACAAGTATTCCTAAATATGTTGTTACATCTTAAGACTCGTTGAGTTTTCGAAGCACCATCTCAGTCTAGATCATCAAGAAGCTTTTAACTGAAGGAAAAAAGGATGAGATGAAATCCCAAACAAGGAGTGTGCTAACTAAGCAGGGATCTCCAAACACTTCCGATGTTGGCGTTAATCTCATCATCCGTCCAAGCGCTGTGTCCCTTGCTTTATGAACAAACTTACGAGGTCTGTTACTGACCTCAAGAATAGTTTGTCTGAACTCATCTCTGGGTTTGAGTTACTCCCCACATCTGAAATTTCCTTCCACCATTCCTTCACATCTTCCTTTAAAACCAAATTCGTGTGGTTCTGACTTTCCTCGATCAGAATCAGAAAATGTCAGGCACTGGAATTTCTATTGTTCACACCCTTAACTGACCTACGGGGGACTTAGGCCAGTTAGATTAGGCGACTTGTCTAAGACCACAGAGCTCACCTGAGATGCAGGTCTCATGGATGTGTCACCCTAGCTCCTTTCCCCGTCCCCACTTTAATCTTTACTCACCTTGTTCTCTCAGCCGCCATATCTGGTAAGAAATTTTTCATGAGGGATCGAGACTTGTGATTCCCAGTAGCTGGTAAAATCATGGAACAGAACTGTGGAAGTGAGGGTGATGAAATGGAACACTTCATGGCCTTTGGAGTTAAACTGTGTGACCATGGGCAAATGATGTAGGTCTGCAAACCTAAATTTCCTCATTAGTAAAACAGGACTAAGCATGAATGGGGCCCAGTAGATGTCAGGAAGTTGGACCAGCTATCAGAAATGGACACCTATCACAGACTGCTGTTTAAATGAGGGCCAGTCCCTTACACTGGATGGCCTAGAGGGCTAGATCACATCTGTAAGGGTCTCTTTCCATTCTAAACAGTTTCTTGACTCTGGGATCCAAAGCAGTGTCTATTAAAGTAAAACACCAGCTTGTTCTCTAGAAGGGAAATGTTCATGCTGCCTGTGCACAGAGTCATAAAAATGATAGCCTTCCAAAGATATAGTCCAAAACATGAAAATAAAAAAAAAAACTAGCTCTCTGCCAAAATGACTTCAAAATATTCTTCAAGAATTCAAAACTCTAAAACTTGACCTTATGTCAAGGGCATCAACCTCCCAATGCAGCTATTTTGGTCTTCTTACCCTGACCAAGAGCCATGTTTCCTCCTCGACCAGATATGATATCCTGTAACCCTTACCTCTGGGTTTATCAACTTTTTATCATTTCAAAGCACAGCTATGCACAAAGCCTGCTCACTGAACCCTGGGCCAGAATATATCATATATCAACTTTTTCTTTTAAGGGTACTCCCTTTCATTAAAGAAGAGGAAAGGGAACCTAGTTATGCTGCATGTTTTGGGGGTTCAGGCTGGTTTCGGTAATGGAAAAGGATGGAATGAGTCTCTTTCTTTAAATACCTCTCATACTTTGAATGGTACCATTGAGTTATAGTTGCTTTAGCATTTTACAAAATAATAAAATAATTTGTTTTTTAAAGGCACCCCTTTTAGTTTTAAACAAAACAGGGGTTGGTCATTGCTGTTGTTCTTGCCTGCAACTAGCCTCCACTTCCCCGAAAACTCCAAAAAAACAGTTTAGGAGATGTGGACAATTTGATCTCAGATTCACTGAATGAACCAGAAATTTCAAGTTCTCTGAAGTCTGCTAGTAAGACTATTCAATTCTCTTTTTTTCTTTTGATGTATAGACATAGCTGTGTGCAGATTCGCTGTCCTTGGTCAATAGTTAATGAATGATTAAGTTGGAAAATAGTTCCCAGTCTCAAAGGGCAACCAACTCAGTTTCTCATTTCTTTGGGATTACTATTGTGTGTGTGTGATTGCTGTTGATTGCCCCCTACCCAGCTTCCTTGGGGCTTGCAGTGGACACTTGAGTGCCGTTGTCCTGTCCCTTTCGCAGGCCGGTGGTCCCACCACCTGGCTGCACGAGGCTGGCTGCTGGTGGCTCACGGTTGGCCTCTCGGAAGAAACAGTCTCACTAAGAACTGTCCAGGAGGTTATGCCTCCCACCGCTCCCCGCTGGAGCAGTGCATACGATGGGCTGAGCAGAAAGGCACGGTGCATGGCCTCATGCTCCGGAGCTACCCTTGGACTTCATCAAAAGCCATGCCTTTGCTAATTTTCTTGCCACGTCTTCACTTCCTTATAGATTTCTCTCTCAAGAAATCACTCTCATTTCAGGGCCAAGACAGTGCCTTTAGAGACACTAATGAGGAACATTTATATAATTATACATACACAGTTGATATGAATTTAAATAATTCTATGATTTCATATAAATTCACATAATTCATAGTTGACTAAAGGCTAAAGTTCTTAAAAATTTACAAATTATTAAAAAGAAACAACTTGCTCACTAACCTCCCTATTCAGGTATGATGGAACCCAAAATGTTCAGATTAACAGCAAGAGTCAATGCTCCAGAGCAAAATCCAAGATAAAATGCAGTTATTATGGCCGGCACACATGGGGGGGAAGCATTTAACGCACATTTAACAACTGGAGGGTTTTTTGTTTTGTTTTTGTTTTTGGAGAACTTTACTTGATTGGAAATAATACCTAATTCAAGAATGGAGGTGACTAGTAACTGAATGCTTATAAAAATTTTCTTGAGAATTTTACGTACTTTTTTTGGATCCCAGGACACCCACTTCACATGTAGGGGTACCTATGCAGGTTTGGGGAATAGAAAGAGGGGAGTTTAGGCCATAGCCAACTGTTCAGCTGACCTCGCAAATTTCAACACCATCTCTGGCTCCATTATGCTGTCCCACGGCCCTGTCTGGGTCCCTAAAGAATCCTTTCTATTTCTGAATGCACCTGGAGGGCAGGGTTGACAGCTGTGTGAAATAATCATAAAAATACACACAAATGTATTGAAATTTTAGTTCAGCTTTTTGAAATCTTAATTGGCAGATTAATAGATTAATAAATGGGAGAAGAAATCAAGAGAAAATAATGGCATATTGATCAATTAGTCAAATAGAACCTATTTCTTATTCATAGGATAAGTTGTAATTTTCCTTTTTTCAGGAGAATCCATTTTATAGCATCATCTTGATCCAGAATAATTATATGTAAATACAATTTTATGATGGAAAAACGAATGCTATCCTTTCCAACTGTGGATTCAGAGCTATAATACTAAAAACCGAAAGCAAAATATATTACATCACTCCATGAAAAATACAAGCAAATGATAGGAATGTAGTTTAATCATCTCTGCAATATATAAAGAAGCTAATCCTATTTTAAGCACTCTATGAGCTCTAATCATAACAAATATCATTTAATAACGAAATTAATGACTTGAGCGCCCGAAGAGCATGTCTACATTTAAAGGAATCAGTCCAGGAAAATATAAACTTTTTCCAATGAGGTTGCCATTGTTTAAACAATTTAGGAGAACTTATTTTAAAATCACCTTCACAAACTACAGCATATTATTATTTTTTATGTAAATCACTTCTTTATTTTTCAATTACAGTTGACATATAATATGATATTAGTTTCAGGTGTACACCCCAGTGATTAGACATTATATAACTTACTAAGCAGTCATCCAGATAAATCTCATACCCATCTGATACTATAGTTCTTAGAATATTATTGACTATACTCCCTATGCTATACTTTACATTTCCATGGCTATTCTGTTACAACCAGTCTGTAGTTCTTAATCTCTACCTTTTTCACCCATTTCCCCAATCCCCTCCTTTCTGGCTACCATCAAATTATTCTCTGTATCTATGTGTCTGTTTCTATTCTGCTTGTTTGTTTATTTTCTTTTAGAGTTAACTATTGATAGATATATATTTATTGCCTTTTTATTGTTCATATTTTTATCTGTTTTCTTTTTCTTCAAGAAGATCCTTTAACATTTCATGTAATACTAGTTTGGTGGTTGCCCCTGGCTGGTTTGGCTCTGGATTGAGCGTCGGCCTGCGAGCTAAGTGTCGCTGGTTCGATCTTCCAGTCAGGGCACATCAGAGAAGGAAAACTCTGACTCCAAAAAACCTCCGCTGCCTTGCGGCATACCTCTTCAGGGGAAAGGCTAAGGGAGTAAACCCCGACAGAAAATCCAGAGCCGGAGTCCCTAAGGCGGTTTGACGTTGTAGTCAACACCGGCAACTCCTGCGGCGCACCTGAAGCCAAGCTGTATTGACTCCGTCTTTCCCTTGGACCCTTCAGCTGCGAAGAGAGAGGGGGTCTGCTGCATGGGCAACAGCAGACCCTCCATATCACCCTGCCCAAACTCTGTAGCTTCAGCTTCACTGGAGAGGACACTCCAGCGTCATTGCAAGATGTCGATTTAACACGGGAGGAGACAGATACCGTGTCACTCCCGAGTCGGACTGCACAGCCATTCTCGGCGGTGCAGATAGACTCTTAAGAAGCTACACCATCATCTCTCGAGACGGACGGCTGCCGACAACGAGTTTGGTGGTGATGAACTCCTTTAGCTTTTTCTTGTTTTGGAAGCTCTTTATATAGCCTTCAAGTCCAAATGATAATTTTGCTGGGTAGAATAATCTTGGTTGTAGGTCCTTGCTTCTCAACACTTTGAATACTTCTTGCCAATCCCTTCTGCTCTGCAAATTTTCTGTTGAGACATCATCTGACAGTGTTATGGGAGCTCCCTTGTTGATAACTAACTTCTTTTTCTCTTGCTGCTTTTAAGAGTCTCCCTTTGTCTTTAATTATGATATGTCTTGGTGTGGACCTCTTTGGATTCATTTGTTTGGGACTCTCTGTGTTTCCTGGACTTGTATGTCTATTTCCTTAACCAGGTTAGGGAAGTTTTCTGTCATTTTTCAAATAGGTTTTCAATTTCTTGCTCTCTTCTCCTTCCAGCATCCCCATGATGTGAATGTTGAAATGTTTGAAGTTGTCCCAGAGGCTCTTTACACTTATTTTCATTTATTGGATTCTTTTTTCTTTTTGCTGTTCTGATTGATGTTTTGCTTTCTTCTATTCCAAATCACTGGTTTGATTATTGGCTTCATCTACTGTACTGTTGATTCCCTGTAAATTATTCTTTTTTTTCAAAGTATATTTTATGATTATGTTGTTGCAGTAGTTCCAATTATTTCCCATTTGCTCCCCTCTGCCCATTACCCCACTTCCTTCCAGCAATCCCACCTCCCTTAGTTCATGTCCATGGGTCATGCATATAACTTCTTTAGCTTCACCCTTTCCTATATTATCCTTAACTTCTCCCTGTCTATTTTTGTACCAATCAATTATGCTTCTTAATCCCTGCACCATATCCCCCTCCCCCCTCCTAGTTGATAACCCTCCAAGTGATCCCCATGACAATGATTCTGTTCCTATTCTGGTTTGCTTAGTTGGATTTTGTTTTTATCTTTTAGATTCAGTTGTTGATAGTTGTGAGTATGTTGTCATTTTAGTGTTCATAGTTTTGATCTTCTTTTTCTTAAGTCCCTTTGACATTTCATATAATAATGGCTTAATGATAATGAACTCTTTTAGTTTTACCTTGTCTGGGAAGCACTTCATCTGCCCTTCCATTCTAAATGATATCCTTGCTGGATAGAGTAGTCCTGGTTGTGGGTTGCCTTTCATCACATTGAATACTGCTTGCCAGTCCCTTCCTGCCTGCAAAGTGTCCTCTGAGAAATCAGCTGATAGTCCTATTGGTACCTCCCAGTAGGCAACTCTCCACCTCTCTCTTGCTGCCCCCAGGACTCTATCTTTATCTTTCACCTTTGGCATCTCAATCATGATGCATCCTGGTGTGGTCCCCTCTGGGTCAAGCTCACCTGGGACCCTCCATGCTTCCCAGACCTGTATGTCCATCTCCTTCATAAAATTTGGGAAGTTTTCTTCATTTTTAAAAAATCTTGCTTCCTCATTCTGCACTGGTTGACGGTTTTTTTTCTTCCTTATGTCCCAAATCATTGATTTGAACCCTGGTTTCCTTCCTTTCATCATTGGTTTTGTGTGGATTTTCCTTCGTTTAACTTAGCATAGCCTTCACTTCTTCTCTTATATGTTTGCCATACTCAAGCATATCTGTCAAGCCTGTGAGCATCTTTATCACCAGTGTTTTGAATTCTGCATCTGTTAGGTTGTCTATCTCCTCACTTGTTAGGTTGGCTATCTCCTCATCGCTTAGTTCTCCCACTGGAACCTCGATCCATTCCCCTTTTTGGGTCATACTTCTCTGTCTCCTCATTCTGACAAGCTCCTGTGTTTGTTTGCCTCCATGTCCCAGGTAGAGCTGTTGTTCCTGTTACATTGTAAGGGACGGAGCCTTATGGATTTGTCAGTAAAGGGTGACCTGTTTCACCGCACTGTGGCGCTTTATGTAGGGGAGGGGTCCGAGAGGGAACAATGCCGCCTGCCCAGCACTCACCCCTTTTCCAGGCACCTCTCCCACTTCTGCACCAGACTGGCGCCCCTCTAGCTGCTGCTCTGGCCGTCATTCCCAGAGTGGGTGGGTCTGTGGATGTTCTAGGTCTGTGGGGGCCCTTTAAACAAGCAGACTCTTCTGAGAGACTGGCAGTTTCCGCCTTCACCCCAACCCCCACTGGTTTGCACAGTCAGAAGCAATGAGGCTTGATTTTCCCCAGTGCTGGGACCATGAACTGCTAGGTCCAGTGAGGAACTGGGAATACTCCCGAGGTACCCCTCCTGAGTTTAAAATGTGTGCCTGTGCTTTCTGCTGACCTGACGCTGCTGCCACCACGCCGCGTCCTCTCCGCCCTGGCTCCACCCCTCCTACCTGTCTGGATGAGTATTTCTTCTTTATATCTTTGTTTGCTGGACTTCCATGCAGCTTGATTTTCTGGAACTTCTGGCTGTCTCTAGTTTTGAGGTAGTTGTATTCCTTCTTAGTTGTGGAGGGAGATGCAGTGTGTCTGTCTAGGCTTCCATCTTGGCCGGACATTAATTATTCTTCATTTGTTAGTGTATCCTTCATTTCTGACTGCTTCTTTTTTATGATTTCCTTGTCCTATTTTATGCTGTTAAGTTCTCACTAAATTCGTTGTATATCCTGATAACCAGTGTTTTGAACTTTGCATCTAGTAGATTGCTTGTCTCTGTTTTATTTTGTTCTTTTTCTGGAATTTTGTTCTGGTCTTTCATTTGGGCCATGTTTCTTTGTCTCCTCATTTTGGCAGCCTCCTGTGTTTGTTTCTAGGTGGAGCTGCTGTTCTCTCAGGCTTTGCAGAGTGACTTAATGCAGTAGGTGTCCTGTAGAATCAAGTGGCACAGCCTCCCTGATCACTCAAGCTGGGCACTCGAGGTGCAGTGCCTGTGTGGGCTGTGTACACCCTCTTATTGTAATTGAGCCTTGATTTCTGTTGGCATGTCAATGGGAGGAATTTCTCCCAGGCCTATTGACTCCAAGGCCTGGCTGGGTCCACTGTGGAAAATCAGCTGTGCACCACTGCACACAGCAGGACTTACTTCAGCAGGGCTGTGTTGCCCACTGAGTCTACCCCTTGAGTGTGTTGCTTGTGGAAGTGGCTGGGCGATGCTTCAATATGGTCTGAAGCTGTCCACAAAATGCACTGGCTCTGTGGCCTCCCAAAAGGTACAAGTCAAGGTCAGCTGCCACCTACATCTGCCTGGGGCCACCTAGCATAAGCTACAAAGTAATCTGCAGATGGCTGCTACTTGTGCTGGGCTTACAGGTACCCAGATGAGGCCAATCTGCCAATGAAGGCCAGCTGCTGCTAGTGCTGAGCCTGGGCCTCTTAGCTAGGTGTACCAAGCATGCTGAGGCCAGATGCTGCTTGTTAGAGGAATTTTAGGAAAACATGAGGCATGAGCCAAGACAGGCCATTGAAAAACTACTGGAAACAGCTCACAAGTTACATGGTACAAGGTCACAGGGAATCACCAGGACAGGGTGAACAGTGTGAGCCAAGTTGATGGTGACACAGATATGGTGCCCATCTGCTGGCTCTTTTGGGGGAAATATCAGAAAAGTAGCAATGGACTCTGTGGGTACTTTTGTCTGGTATAAAGCTGCCCCATCCCCAGGCTCTTGCCCTGATGCCAGATAATTCAGTTCCTCCCTCTGTATGTCCCTGGTGCCTTTTGAGCTGCTGCCCCAGTGCTAGACCTCAGAGGGTGTGATTCAGAGTAAGTCCACATGCAGGCTCTTTAAGAGGAACTGCCTGGGACTCCAGAAGCCCACTTTCTTGTTCAGCCACAATTCCTACTGGTTTTTACAGCCAGAAGTTATGGGGACTTCTCTTCCTGGCACTCTAACCCTGGGCTGAGGGGCCTGGTGTGGGGCTGGGACCAGCCCATTTCACATCTCCACCTCTCCTACCAGTCTCAATGTGGCTTCTTCTCTAAATCCCTAGTTGTAGGACTTCTGTTCAGCCAGATTGCAGGTGGTTCTCAATGATGGTTGTTCTGTGGTTCAGATGTAATTTTGCTGTGGTTGTGGGAGAATTCAAGTACCCCATTTACCTACGCCGTCATTTTGACTGAAAGTCTCTACAGCATATGCTTTTGAAAATTTTCAGTAGTGTAAAGTCTTTGCCCTGCGAGGTTAGAGTTGGCCCTCAAACACAGGCAACACCTATTTTCAGAAAAGCCTGAGGAAAATTGAATCACAGGGTCAGATAGTTCAGGCAGTTACAGATGTGCGGTAATTTACAAAACACACAGACATCGAAGTTAAAACAGAGGTGGCTGCCATATTCTGGCCTTCCTCATCCTGGCCCAGCTGCCTATCTCTGGGTGTCTCCTTAGCGGGATTTTCTTCCAGCTGGACACTAAAAGCTGTGGAGTTTTTTGTTTTGTTTTGTTTTTATAGCCCTGAAGTTTCGATCTCAGAGCATAAATTGAATCATACAATATGATAATAATACTCTCAGCAGAAATCTCTCCAAGATGTTAGTTTGAAGTTTGACTCCTCACAGCCTATGTGCTTACCAATTACATTGTCATAAAGCTTTATGGGACTCCTGATAAGAGGCGTCATGGACCCTGGATCCAGGCTCTTTGGGTTCAAATTCCTGTTTTAATGCTTAATAATATGACCAGTTGCTTCACCTCTCTGAGCTTCAGCTTCCTCATCTGTTAAATGGAGGTAATAATTGTACCTTCCTCGTGGTGCTGTATAGATAAAGTGACTTAATATATTTCCAGTGCTTAAAACAGTGCCTTCTGCATAGTCAACACTAAATAAGTATTTGCTATAATAATTATATTGCATGGTAGCTGTCAGAAACAAAAACAAAACAAAACCAACCCCTATTGATTCAAACATTATAATCTCCTAATCCACGTCAGAGGACCATGAATGGATCAAAATTCATTTGGTGTTCACAATGGCTCTGAATATATAGGACACAGATAGCTGTTGAGAGTCACTTCATAACATCATAACTGTAGGTCCCAATGTAATTTTGGGAACCTCCAAAGATGTGGCATTATTGCCGTTGTCACAAAGTGTTGGCCGTTAATACTGTATTTTATTGTATATAAGATACCACAGGTTGGAACAAGTGTCTCTTTTTCAGAGATACTAGTATGGGAAAAAAAAAAGCATGCCTCATAATCAATGAAATATGGTAAGAGAAGTTTATGAGAGGACCTCTGGCTGGCTGGCTGGCCTCAGTGGGTTCTTCTACATTCCACATGGGGCCTCAGCCCTGAACAGGGGAAGTTTCCCGAAATGCAGTTCCGAAGGTGACAACTGAGCTTTGAGTTTACCACAGTGAGAGGGGAAAAGCCCCCCAGGGACAACCATGTTTTATATGAGGTGAAGAAAATTCAGAAGAACACGGAAAAGTTTGAGCAAGCATAACTTGTTCCTAAGGCAGGTGTTTAAAAAAATGACCCAAAGAAATTCTGAAATCAGAACTATTTTTCCATCTGTGGAAAGAGTACATTGTTCCAGTTCGAAGTGAAACTACCACGCAAGAGAGAAGAACTCCCAAACTTCTCCTGGGTTTCTGGCAGCTCCATGGAGTGCAACCATGATTACTGTCACCTGGGCTCGTTGGTCTTAAGGTACCAGAGCCAAGGCATCCTGCAATTAGCATTAATGATGCAAATAGGGCAATGGGCCAAAGGCCCAGATCCCATTTGTAGCCATTTATTTTTATACACCAATTCAACACATATTAGTCTAAGAATCTGGACTAGGTACAGGGTTTGTTGTTTTTTTTTTTAATGGGACCAGGTGCAAAGTTTTGCCCTAAGGGATGAAAAGAGCCTCAAATTTGGCATCCACCTAGAACTCCATTCTGTGCAGGGGATGAAGGGAATATGAACTGAGAAGGCAGGAAGGGAGAAGGAGATGGGGAAGGAGGGAGGGGGAGAAGGAGGTTACTTCTGTAAACAGCCCAATTTTCTTCCTAATTTGGACTGCCCTATTCAGAACCTTACGCAGAGTGTGGGGAAGCCTGCCTTCTGGTACCCCATTGTCATCCATCAATCATACATCTGAAAGACAATGGAACAGGGGTTCCAGGGTTCTTTGAATCTCAAGTTCTCCCCACCTCACTAGCTATGCTGGTTTCATTTGTAAGTGTGTACTGTACTTCCTATATAGAAATATGACTTTTGGATCCATCTCAGCTGGTTTGGAAGCATTTTTGCATAAAGTTTAATGTTTTGAGCAAGCCCCTGAGTAAATCTACTGCTTTTTTGGCAAATGAATGGAATATCATTCAAGAATGATTGATTTTTAGTACAAAACCTGGAAAATGGACATCAGCATAACTTATTTTTTAAATCGGGGTAGGAAAAAAAGTGTCTTATTTTTATCCACCAAAAAATAACTTCTATTTAGAACAATTAACTGTTATATTTCAGTACCGTCATAGTTATATAATAATAATATTGCTCATACCCCATTGCAAGTAATTCTAAATTGTTTAATATCTTCCATGTATGACTAGGATCAAATGTTACTTGAATTAGATTTTTAAATGTCTGGATCCTGAAAATCATGTGTCTATAAAAGGATTTTGAAAATAAGATTATTATGGAAGAATTGGCAGTCTATCAGGCAACTAGATCAGAAAATCATTTAGCTAACTCAAATTCTCCTTGTGTTTTCATCCTACATATTTTTAAAAGGTAACTTCCAAAGTATAGAAATGAATATGTTTGGTTATCTAGTCTTTTATAACTAACCCATCCTTGTCAGTGTAAAAAGTTTTGTATTACATTTGTGTCCTTGGCAAACTGAGTTGGTAACATATTCAAAGGCCGTCAGCTCTAACTTATTGATTATCTTTCAAACTTGATGACCTCATCATGTCAAAGAATTTGCAGTCTTCTCTACCACCTCCAGTTTTCCTGCTCTTTTTGTGAAACACCAGAGTTCTATGCCATTTCGTCTGAGTACCTACAGGATGGCAGTGATAAAGCACATGACGTCATGCAAACTATGTTATTTTGACTTTTAGCTTATCCTTAAATATGAAGCCTGGCTAAGGCTGCCAAGAGGTTTGGCAAAGGTCAGCCTAGTTTTCTTCTAAGTGGGTGAAACCAGAGTTCCTTGGCCTTACAAATTCTTGTGGTCTCCATGAACAGCTCCTCCTTTCTGACATCAAGTTCACCTTCAGTGTTTACTCAAACGTGTTTGGCCAACTAATACTTCTTTTAATGAGAATTCAGTTCTCTGCCAGAAGTCCCATTTGGATTGTTTACTTTTTCTTTGTTGATCATATCAAGCAAATCATGACAAATAATGATACTATAATAACATAGTTCTTTCCAGGAAATGTCATCTTGCTGATGGCATCTAAGACTGGATATTATTAAAACGTGAGTTGCTTTTTTTCATTCTGATTGCAATGCAACTTAACATCCCTTGAAGAGAGAGAAATGTGGAGAGGCTTTCTGGCTCAGCAACAGCATTTCAGGTTGGTGGTCAGATGAAAGCTCTGACAGAACCCTTTCCAAGTGTTTGCTGTGATCCCTTACGTGCCTTGTTCGGTGGTGACGCGGGCTGTTCCACAAAATGCCTCTAAAAACAGGCCATCAAGGCAGTCCAGAATTAAACAGAAAAAGAAAATGATAATTGCATTTGTTTTTCATTTTCTGTACATATATAATCCAAATAGGTGGATTACCCCTTAATGACAAATGAATGCAAAAATGCCCAACTTAATGCAAAAACATCATAAAACGTTTAACTGTGAAATAAGAGCATTTGCCTCCATTTTGCATTTCATCTGCTCTGACTCTCCACCAATCACACAGAACGAGTTTCTCCTGAATTAGAGGAAACAGTGCTGAGTTGGATGAATTATACAAAATCTTTCTAAAGTAGTATTAGTTTCCAACAGAATTTTGCAGAGTACACTTAGTAAATCACTTCTCCAAAAAGTGGCAAGAATATTTCTTTGGCAGCAGATGGATAACAAGAGAAAAATGGTAGAGTCAAGGGGGGAAATGCTTAATATCAGTGTCAGGATGTATTTGGCTTCAATTACAGAATACCCGATCAAAACTAAGAAACAATATAGGAATTTCTGTTTCACTTAAGCAGAACCTTGATAAAGGGTAGATAGCGCAGCTCAACAATGTCAGAGATCCGAGTCAATAACATCCGTCAGATATGCCGTTCATTCTTTCTTTCATGCAACAGACCTTGGCTATTCCCTGAGCCTCCTGTGGGCAAGCCCGGGTGCTGGGAGGTGTATGGGCTCATCCTGGGCTCCGTACCTTGAAAGGCTCTACCGCTGCTACACACAGAAGGCAAGGCCTTTGTTTTTACAGGAAAAGGCTCTTACAAATGAACCCAAAGTAATAAAGTCTGACCCAAGAGTCAGGCGTTCATTTGATTGTCACAGACCATATCCATACGGGTATGGATTCTGGCCAAACTTAAAGCAGAAGAATTTTCTAGAGGGTTATTGAGTGACTCATAGAATTGGCTGGAAGGCTGAAGAAGTGAGCTTGGAAAACAAGGACTCCACAGCAGGGTCACAGAAAAGAAACTGCTTAGTCAGGAAGCCACCACCTGGCTCCAGGTGGATTCTGGATTATCCGTTTCATTGGATTTCTGGCCCCTTCACAGTAAGAGATCACATCTGCGACCTTACTACATGGCCAGCCCTGTTCTAAGCAAGTTCACTTTATCTCACTCATTCTTCAGGTTAACACCCTAAAGAAAGTAACTGTCCCATAGTACGGGTGATGATACTGAGACTCACTGAGATTGGGCACCTGGCGTAGGGTCAGAGGGCTGGTCAGAGAGGGAGCTGCCAGGCAGCCCGGCTCCACCACCATCTCGGCCTCTCCCATCGCTTCTGCCTCTCAAAGTCTCGGTGCCCGCCTCTGAAATCCTGAGCTGATGGGCTGTATCTCGACTGCCAGGAACCAAGAAAAGCACATGTGTGACCTTTTTGCATTCCAACACTTACGTATAGCCAATTCTATAACATGGGAAGAAAGATCAAATGCTGGCAAAAAAAAAAAAAAAATATATATATATATATATATATATATATATATATATATATATAATTCCAAAGACAACAAGGAAAGACAGGTAATAAGTAAGATAAATGAAAGATCCAAAGGAAACCATCCTAATTATTCTGAGGGTATAATATTTTTATATTCAGCTGTGTTCTGGATGCTTCTTTGAGCCTAGGAAAACCCAACATTTGTTTACGGGAAGACAAATTGAGGTCAAACATTATATTTTCCATTTTCACTCTCTTTGAATTGTGCTAAGACAACTCTAATAAAAAATACCTGTCTTATTTCAATCCTCAAATCTGTGAAGATAAAAATGTCCTTACTTCATCCTACTTCTGAATCTAAATGATTTTTAGAAATCATATACTCAAGGATAAACTCCGAAAGCATTTTAGTAAGTACGAAAGAAGGGAAAACCAAAACAAACAAAAGAACTGTGGGTTTTTTATTTCCCTTATATCTTTAGTGGAAGGAAAGAATGACCATTTGTAGATGCAAAGTTAAGCCAGCCAAGTGCAGGTCATTTTTACTGTCTGAGGGTGATAGATATACAGGTATAAACAGTTGTGACCAGATCCCTGTGTCTGTCTCTGCACTTCGCCTTGTATCTATGGGCTCTTTTAGTTTATACTCCAATCATAGCACCGAGAAGACCCTCTTGCCGATGTTCACATTGATCCACCCTAAGGAATAGTGACTAGAATGTCTTATTTTGTTCCCAAATATAGAGAAAAAGAAATTGTGTTATTCCAAATTACTTGGATTTATGTATCCAGTATCCAATACCCAATACAATATATACAATATGGTACATATAGTACATATTTTGATAATGGGGTGAGAATACAAGTAAGAGAAAGGAATTTTAAACTCCTTGGAAATGGAGCCCTATTACATTTATTGTGGATGTCAACTCATAGGCACAAGAATTTGAAGGAAATGCTGATGTCTTTTTTTCACAAAAGTCCATAACTAGGCATCTAAGGTATATAAATAGGCAGTATTTGTCCTACAGAAGAAAGTCTGACCTGCTACAATCCAGAATGTGAACATAAAAGAACACGTGCCACAGAAGCTAGCTCAGCTAAGTTAGGAACAAGAGAAAAATGCTAGGAACACACCTCAGAGAAGAATTCAACACTCCTATTTCCCTTTTCATATTTTGCACATAATCCATCCCCAATTGCCTGAAATGTCATCACCCTCCATTTAAAAAACAAATGATAAAGAAAGCTCGAGTCATGAAATCAGTAGCACAATAGTCTTTATTTGAGTTTTTATACCTCACTGTTAGCTCTAAAGGCCGATTTGACTTAAAGCCAAAGACTTTTTGAGATGTTTTCATGTTTCTCTTTGGAAGAAAAAGAGCCACTATAAAGGATAAGAATTTGTGGTAAATTCTAAACATAAAGCCTTTTGCATTTAAATACATATTTTCACCTGTTTTGGTTCTCACATTTTAATTTCTTTTGTAATTCCACAAATGCGAATTTCCCTGAATTTGCTTTTTGACAGCTTTCCAATAGCCAAAATGGGCAATTGGCCTTACCATTTTTCTAATAACATGGGCAGTTAGGGCAAAGGAATCTCATTCATCTCTGATGGTTCCCAATACTTGCTTTTCATTTATAAAGGTAAATATTCTGAAAGGAAGTTTTGGTGACTGGGAGAGGCAAAGTTATATCTATTTAAACTACCTTTCATTAAGAAAACTTAATACTGAGCTAAACCAGCCAATTGCCCAATCCCTGACAGGGTTGTATTCTGGAAAGCCATGGTTGCCTATCATGAGGTGAAACTCAAAAGGTCAAAAATATTCTCAGAAAAACTCTAGTTTTTTCTAATAATTATAATCATCCATAAACTTAATCTCTTTGTAGTTTAACAGGGAGCACTTTCTGAGGAACTGTGCTCCATGTATTGGGTTGGCCAAAAAATTTGGTTGTCTTTTTTCATACGATGACTCTAGGAGTGCTTAGTTGACTTTAACTTCAATCGAAACAATTTTGTTAGATTATATTGTGGCACCTGTCATATCAATATGCATTTAAAAAAACTTATCAAAATTGGTGAATCTTTGTATAAGCATTTTAATATTGAAGATGGAAGAATTAAGCAACAGTGTATTATGCTCTATTATTTCAAGAAAGATAAAAATGCAACTGAAACACTGAAAAAGATTTGTGCTGTGTATGGAGAAGGTGCTATGGCTGACCGAATATGTCAAAAGTGGTCTGTAAAGTTTCTTGGTACTACTGACATTTTGGCCAAATAACTCTTTGCTGTAGGAATGTATTACGCATTGGAAGATGTTTAGCAGCACCCCTGGCTTCTACCCACTAGAAACAAATAGTGAGAGATAGCTGACATACTCTAAATATCCAAATCAATCAAGTTATTGATGAAAATGAAAAATGTGTCTTTCATCGTATGGAAAAAAATCACATGAACTTTTGGCCAACCCAATACTTAGTCTTCACCTAGTGAAACCAAATTTGTTTGTCCTCAAATGACTTCGGTGAGTTCTCATGGCTACCTCTGTCTCTTCCTGATTTTGAAACTTATTTCAAATACTTTCTTTATGCAGTAATATCTTTTACCTTCTCTTAGGAAGAATGATGAATTAAATGACTTTTATTTTCTCTTCTTACTTTCTGTAATTTTATAAACCCATAAATAGTTGTCTTAAAGATATTTGCTAGGAAAGTCAAGTCTGTAGACATATTATCTGGTCTAATTGATCCTTGATTTCTTAACCAACAAAATTAGATAGAGATAATCTCTAAATTAACTTTCCGCAGCTAAACTGAATTTACGACGAAAGCTTAAACACGTTCACAATCTGTGCTCCACTTCTGTCTGACTATAAGTAAACACAGTCAATATTGAGGTCGCTCATGGCAACATAAATCCAAAATGTTTTACTCAGTTGAATGACCTATTTTTTCTTTAAATTCCTTAATTGGGTTCACTAAAAGTTATCAAAACAATAAAGTTAACAGTTCTTCTTCTGCCTTTGGCCCTGCCTTTCCTCTTAGTCCTTCTTTCAGTGCTCCCATGCTGGGGAGGTTAAAAGTTACAAAAAGCTTCCCTACAGTCTGATCTTCGAAAATGACCTCTTTCAGATGAAAAAAAATCCTAACATGCATCAATAAGAAATACTTTACCCAACATGTTAAACACTGAGTCTTTTGCAAAAGGTGTTTATTTTTGAGAGGTGTGATAAAGTTCAGGCCTGAAATTATGCAAAATAAATATCATATTTCAAGTGAAAATATTAAGATTTCTTTTAACACTGTAATGGAGAACTTGTACTATGTAAAACAATACTTAGACTGTTAACACTCTACTAGGTAGTGTTTTAAATGTTTCATGACCTTCTTGGGCTCACAGATTTATTTCTGTTATTAGATTTAGGTTTCTTTTCCTCCAAGGAGCTATCGTTAAGCATTGTTCTGCTCATTGTCATGAAGTTAGTTACCACGTGTTTATACTAAACATAACATTCATAAAAGAGGAAGCTCCTTATGTTCTGATGTGTAAAAAATGGGGAAAAAAAGATACATTTTTAGGTGAAAAAAAGAGCAAAAGGCAGAATACCATTTGGGCAAAAAGGAAGGAAAACCCATACATATAATGACTTGAATATACAGAGATTATCTTTAGAAAGACTTCCAAGAAGCTGGTAATGGTTGCCCCTGAAGAGAAGAACTGAGTAGTCAGGGAGCAACACAAATAACACGGAACTTTTCAGGAGATGTGAATCAACTGAACACTTACTACTTACGTAGTTTGGCCGGGCACTGTAACACGCAGGGAGGATTTCTGCCTTATGAAGATGCAGTCTGCTAGAAAGAGAAAGCTGGTGGATATGATATATCGTATTAGAAAACATTAGGTATTAAATTGCTTGATTCTAACTATAAATGCAACTAACACATAGAGGAACTAGAAACAGAGTAGGAAGACTCTGGGAAAGCATCTGAGGTGGCTTCGAAATCAGTATTCCAGGCAGAGAGGTGATAACAGCGCAAAGGTGGGGGGTGGGGGTAGTCAGCCAAGAGTATGATTAGCAAGAGTTAATGTTTTCCTTCCTTTCTTCCTTCCTTCCTTGTTTCCTTCCTTCCTTCCTTCCTTCCCTCCTCTTCTTCTGCTACTGTTTTTTCCTACTCTTTCTCCTTCATTTACCCCTCCTCCTTTATTCCTCCTCCTCCTTCTTCTTCTTCTTCTTGTAAATGGAGTTCTTACCATTCAGATTATGACCTTGCATCTTCCAAACACTTTAATGATAGGCAAGTACACTCCACTCCAGTCTCCAGTGATCTTGTCAGTACATCCCTGGGAATAGTGAGGTCTTTATTTTTTCTGTATTTTGGTATTTGTCTAATGCTCATGAGCTCATTCTTACGTGCCTAAAGCACTGGATATGGTCAACTGGTCTCTCTCTCTCTCTCTTTCTAATAAGCTATTGTGAACAAAAAATTTAATTAAAATACATGCATTTTATTCATGGAACACAAAACAGCATAGTTAAAACTTGGTTAGAGTAGCAGTTTCAGGGTTTTACTTGTTTCTTTCATCATAAGATTGCTTCCATCTTCCCGCATCGGTTCTAAAATGAAAATTCCTAGCAACTGTCCAAGTCTGTGACAGACACACGTACAGCTGGTTTCCTACTCTGGAAGCCTTCTCTGTGCTTTTGGCTGGAAACAATGCAAGGGAATCAAAGCGTTTCCTTAAACAATGAAAGCCAAGATAAATCTCCTTATTCTAAGAAACAATGGAAATGAAATGTCCACTGGGATCAAACTCAGCACAGCTGATTAGCATTTCTTTCATGCTGAGTTTTTGGCTTATATATCAGGGTGGGGGGTAGTAGAGATGAGTCCATTAGTCATTATACTAAACATGAACATTCACCAAAGTGCAATTAACTGGTGCTTTACTTCTTCAAGTGCCCTTTCTCATGTTTAAGGATCGGTATTAAGTAGCCTATCTTGGACCAAGATCCGTGTTTGCTTTTCACATTTTTCCAGTTTGACAATAAGAGACTTAGTCTAGGACAAACCAGACCACCCACCAACTGCCAACTCGTTGTATTTTGTTGTATTTTATGTTGTGTGTTTAATCCATCTTCAGTGGCATTTATGTTCTGTTGATGAAAAGACTCTCAAGTTTCTTGTAGTTGTTCTTTCTATTTAACAAGTAATCTAAGTAGACAAGAGTGGGAACCAAAGAAAATTCCAGAAGACATATATGTTCTTTGGAAGGAATGATTAACCTTATTTATGTATCCAATACCAGGTAATTAAAATTTTTATATTCTTCTCAATGGAGCTAAGCTTAACCACAGGTTCTGCTTGCCTCCAGAGTGATATCACATCTACTGTACGTATGTTGTCTTCACCTTGAGAGTCTATTCTCTCTTTTCTGCCCCTGGCCACTTCCCCCAAAGTACCCAACCTTAATATCTAACCTGTGCTTCGTTTTACCCTTCTTTACTCCCTTCAAGACTTTAATACCCCCATCACCTTGAACTCCAGGTTCACTGCTTTTTGTGACCCATGTCTCAAATATCTGGTTTCAGAGCTTGGCTTTATTGTCTTCCACTGGCTCGTTTCACTTTATATCAAACTCCAAATGCCTCTCTGGGTTATTAGGCCTCTCTTTTCCTTTACACTTTCTAACTCTGTGCCATCCGGCACTGTCCCCAGTGAGATCACACCTGTGTAGCTTTCATCCTTGGGCAATCAGGGAGTCAGGAAATATTCATCTGGGGAATTTGTTTCAAAAGAGACATTCTATGTTCCACTTTACACTGGATTCTGTGCTCACTGAGGTCCAGTGTTAGTGTCGTCTCCATTTTTTTATCCGCAGCTGCCAACACAATATCCCACACATTAGATTCTCAATCAACCAATTTGCACTGAGTGAATTTCTAAGACAGTAACAAAAGGTACTTCTGCCATTCGTCCACATAATAAACCAAATGATTTAGCTTTGTTGGCAACATGCAGGTTACCCTCTCAAATGCCTGTTTTCCTGCTTTGTGGGCATAGCTACAAAGGGCGTGCATAATACACACCCAATAAACCCCACGGATTCCTCTAGACCTCCTTAAGTGACCTTTCAGTGAGAAAACTGTCCTAGGAAAAACATGAAGGTACTCTCTGAGGTCATGATGAAAGTCTAAGATCTTCAAATAAATAACAAGTATGAAAATTCAAGAACACTCAGAAGATCGGCTTAAATGTAATCAAGAAGTTAAAAAAATAAATATAATTGGTCTGGGATGGGATGAGAATGAATATTATAATCTTTTCCTAAAACCTCTGTTTTCTTAAACCAGCTTTCATAAGATTCTAAAGCTTGCCACTAAACACTCTAACACAGAGATGTTATCAGTAAGTGCATTGCTATGAAAAGAGTTTATAATAAAACCTATGATAAATTGATGACTTATCAAAACAGCATGGATAATAGGATTCTGTTTCTGTAAAATTGTGCAGAAAGAGAGAAATATCTGGAAGGTTTTTAATTGATACATAAAATCCATACAGTAAAGTGCACCAACGGTGTGCAGCCTGGTGAGTTTTACTTTGTATGCGCCTACTGACTACCAACCACATGTATTTCTAGGACTTCACAAGGCTCCCTCCCGCCCCTTCTCATGTTTCCCAAACATTTTAGTGGGTACCCTACTGGAGGGATGTCAGGCGATTTTTAACTTTCTCCTTTACACTGTTCTCTTGCTAGAGTTTTCTATATTAGTATCACCTGTATAAACAGGAAAATAGTAACGTCATTTTCGTTGCAGACTTCTCTGAGCAGCAGAAACACTAACAAACCAACCTCAAGGAAAGGGATGTGAGGCATCTGAAGTCCTGATTCCAGCATTTACCCAGCTTTCAATGTTTAACTCTTTTATTACTCTTAGTCTTCTTTTCCTTTATTTTCCACTCCTTAAAACTGAGAAGAGCCTTCTTTGCTTTCTAACAGTCTCGTCTATCCAGCTGCGTGGGCAGTGTGTTGGGGCTTTCTGAGCCTCCCAGAGGTTGTGCAGTGCTGTGGAGACCAAATGTTGGCGTCCCTGCAAAAGTCATATGTTAAGTCCTAATGCTCTGTGTGATGGTGTTTGGAGGTGGGACTTTGCGGTGATTAGGTCATGAGGGTAGAGCCCTTATGAATGGGATCAGTGACCTTTTCACAGGGACCTCAGAAAGTTGCCGTGTCCTCTCCGCCGAGTGAAAAGATAACGCTTACCAGGCACTGAATCTGCTGGAAACTTGACCTTTGACTTCCCAACAACTGCTCGCAATAAATTTCTGTTGTTTGTAAGCCACCCAGTCTGTGGCATTTTATCATAGCAGTCTGAATAGGCTGAGACATGTGGCCACCTAAAGCCAATGCGGAAGGAGCCCAGTTAAGAAAAACAGCGAGTCAGAGAGAAACGAGATCAAAATAGAAGATGCACGACTGTGAAAGGCATAGAGAAGAAGCCAGATAGGATCTGCAGCTACCATCAACCTCCTGGTACCGACGGGCGTGAGTGCAGCTCACACACCCACGAGCCCACCTCACTGCAGACCCAGCACCCTCTCCAGGAAGTGCTCCGTGGATGAGAGAGAAAGGCACTGCTACCAGAGAGATGGGAAACCAAGCCGCTGGGTGCTCGGTGCTTCCTACCAAGTTCATCAAGCAGAGAAGTCACCCAGTGGAGGTGAATGAGAGCAAAGCAGAAGGTATCCTCCTGCAGTTCCCTCAAGGACTGGCAGGGAAGTTTTCTTTTCTGAAACAGGAGGAGTCAGAAAGATGATCCCTCCAACACTGCGTATATGGTTGACTGGAACGATCCTTAAGGGCTCCATAAATCCAAGGGAAAGGAAATGGTCTTCCTTTTCTTTTCTCTCTTTCACCGCAGCATCTCTTAAAGCAAGTTTGTAAATAAATAAGCAAACAAATAGGTTCAATGAGATTAAAAAGAAACTTTGAAGAATTATATGGAATCTTATACCTCTTTAGTCACACACAGGGTTGAAGTCCTCTGAGACTATGTATTATTGCAAAGACAAAACAAAGAAAAACTGCCTTACTAGTAACTGATCCCTTTGGTGCCTGAACGTCCAAACTCATCTTAATCTCATTGTTACAACGTGAAATGATGAGCCACTGGAGTTTCTATGTCAAGTTCAGTTGGCAGTTGATTAAATGCTGAAGCTGAAATTCCCACCATGCCTGTTTTTGTAACCTGTGAAACACATTCAAACAATTCAGGACCCATTTCCTGAAAGGATATTCTCAACTTTCCAGTGACTCTGCTAACGTCAGATTGGACTCAGCCTTCAGCTGGAGTGTGGGGATCCTGAAGAGGAAACAGTTATTTTTCTTCAAGCCAAAAACTCCAGGGTGGAGTGGGAAGGGGAAAAGTTTATAAGATAATGGCTTGCTTTCCTTTCAAAGAATTCTCAGAAAGTGACTATGCATATTTATTTACTTGTTTTGCATTTGGTCAGTTCAGTTCTTTCCACTGATGTAAAAGTTGGACAGAGAGGGAGACTGACAAGGGGCAAAAACGGATTCATTTGAAATGCGGTGCTGGAGGAGAGCTATTCAGATACCCTGGGCCGCCAGAAAGATGGACAAGTGACTCCCAGAGCAAGTGAGGCCTGAAACATTGCTGGAAGCAAAAATACCAAAACTGAAACTGTCCTACTTCAGGACCTCGGGAGAAGACAGGACTCTTTCGAAGAGGCAACAGGAAAAGGGGAAGAGCGAATATGAGATGGATCGACCCCATAAAAGGAGACATAAGCCTGAGTCTACAGGAGCTCCGCAGGGCTCTTAAGGACGGAACATTTATGGACACCAGTTATTAGGTTTATTCCCCGGCATTTGGTGGTTTTGATGCTAAAGCAAATTATGTTTTTATTTCTATTTTCTAATTGCTTTTTGCTGTTTATAGAAACATAAATGATATTTTGTATGTTGACCTTATATACAGCAGCCTAATAAATTCATGTATTAATTCTCACTAACTATAGAATTTTTAAATCTGCTATGTAAATAATCATGTCACCCATGGATAGTGAGAATTTTGTTTCTTTCTTTTTGATTATTGTTATGGGCTAAATTATGTCCTCCCAAAATTTATAAGGTGAAGTCCCAACCACGAATACCTCAGAACGTAGCCATTTGGAAATAGGTCTGTTTAAGAGGCAATTAAGTTAAAATGAACTCATTAGGGTGAACCCTTCATCCAAGATGACTGCTTAGAGGAAGAAGAGATCAGACACAAACACACACGGGCCAAAAAGAATATGCAATCACGGGGAGAAGATGGCCATCTGCAAGCCAAGGAGAGAAACCAGCCCTGCCAACACCTTGATCCCTCCTCGATCCTTCTAACTTCCAGGAGTTGGAGGAAGTAAATGTCTGTCGTCTAAGCTACTCAGTGTGTGGTGCTGTGCAAGGCAGCCCCGGGAAACTAATACAATCATTATGCTTTAGAACTCACCGTCATTCAGTCATGTCCTATGCCAGGCACTGGGCAAAATAGTTTTCATACAGCACTGCTTTTCTTTCTTACAATGTTCGAAAATATAGGTGGTATTGCCTCAATTTTACAAACGATAAAATAGACCCCGAGAGGTTAAGAGATGTGCCTGAGTGACACAGAACTAAACATCAAATCCAAATCTACACGCTTTCTTTTTCTACCTTCCCAGAGCTGTGAAACATAATTTCGGTGCCTTCGGTTGCTTGCTCTTCATTTAATTGAAAGAAATTAATTTTTTTCCCCAGAGAGGAATATATATGTAGCATAATGTACCATAGAGACCTATCTCTGCTCCAGTCTATCACCCAGAGTTGGCTCAAAATCTAACCAATCCCCCAGAGAGAAGTGTCAAACAAGATGCGAATTTTCAAAGGATTTGATAAAGAAAACAACAACAGGCATATAACTCTTGAACCCTCCACCTCATTGAGGACATAAAAGAAGAAGAAGAGAGCAGACTGAGAGATTTTAGATGCTGCTGTTGTGTGTGCCCTCCCCCCCACACGCGCGCACACACACACACACACACACACACCACCACCATCGGAGACTCTGTTCTCTTCCTCACGCCTACTAAGGGGGCCCAGTGGAGTCTCTCGGTTTGGGGTGGCAGTGGGGTTGTCTGTTCTCTGGGTCTCAGCTGAGATATCTAAAGTGAGAAAGAAGGGGTAGCTAGCTGCGGATGGGCAAGCCAAAGGATTGTAAACAAGAATATAAATGGAGCCACTTGAAATCAGAGCCAGAGCTGCCATCCCAGGGGAATGGCCTTGCAAGCCGCCGGCCTCAAGCATTTGGAATGTTAGAACAAGGCAGGATGACCTCCGGGCTGGGCCTAAGGCAAAATGATGTCGCAGAAGAACTGTCTGCAAAGATAATGAGAAGCCGCAATTACGGCTACTGCTAGACTGAAAATTTTAAACATCATTTAAAATTAATGTTTCTATGTTATATTAGCTGCACCGATAAAAATGCCTTCCTCCTATTGATGTAATTGTTCCATTTTTCTTCCACATAAACGCCCATCACCTTTGTCTCCTAATCAGAGCGTTATTTGGGCTTCTGCCTGAATGAAGATTCCTGACTACCTCTTCCTACTGATCTTAAATAAATGCTTGCTGCCTCTCACGCCAAAAGGCCTCTTACTTTTATAAGCCACGCGGCGAAAGACAATTACCATAGGGTCTCACCTGTAAGTGGAGCCTAGTGAACAAAACAAACAAATGAGCAAAATAAATCCAGAGACGTGGAAATAAGAAACAGACTGACAGTGACCAGAAGGGGAGGGGGGGTGGCGATAATGGGGAAAGAAGGGGAAGGGTCTAGTCAAGGAACAAGTATAAAGGACCCCTGGACACGGACAACGGGGTGGGGACTGCCTGTGGGAGTTGGGTGAGCAGGGGAGAGGAACGGGGGTGGGTGGTGGGGTGGGGGGGATTGGGACCACTATAATAGAACAATAAAAAGAAAGAATGAAAGGTCTCTTATTTTTAGGTTAACAGGGGTAATGGCAGAGTTAGGCCATCAGCAGCTGCAGAATTTGTGGGAGCAGAGATGAGTTCATGTTTCCTAAGGCCCTCATAAGAGGCGGTTATTTTAAGTTATATCCAAAAGAGCAAACTACAGAGGCACAAAGACCCCAGGAAAGAAAAATAGAAGGGATCATTCAAGTTCTAGCTGCTGAAGGAAGAAGCAGCCAGCTAGACAGAAAATGTGTTCTCTGCAGGTGAGAGGAGAGAGAGAGAGAGAGAGAGAGAGAGAGAGAGAGAGAGAGAGAGAGAGAGAGAGAGAGAGAGAGAGGGAGAGAGAGAGAGAGAGAGAGAGAGAGAGAGAGAAAGGCAGGTCAGGCAGCTTTTACCCAGAAGATCAACGAGTCATCCATCCTTAAACACCTGCAGGCCCAGGAAATGTGAGGCCACCTCATGACAGCACCAGAAAAGAAAGGACTTCCCTGGTCTGGACTTTCCCTTATCCCGTTCCACAGCAGCAGAAAAACGCTAGGGGGTGAGGGGGGCAGAAGTGTCTTTTAGGCTCCCCCCACACCTCCCTCAGGGTTTAGCTGGGGGATAGGAGTAAAAGCCTCAAGTTTAAATCAGTTTGGACATTTTGACTCAATCATGATTCTTTGTAATACCTAAGAACAACTGGAAAAGTAATCTGGGCCGAGGGGAAATTAATTCCATTCAATGAATCTAACAGATTTAAAAGACAGAAGCCGCAGTGAGAAACCACTAAGCATCCATCACCTTGGCCATCACAGAAAAGACAATGCCAAGTGTTGTGGGGACGTGGAGCGACAGGAACCCCCATATTCCTGTTGGGAATAAAAACGGGACAGCCATTTGCAGAACAGCATAGCAGGTTCTTAAAAAAGATAAATATAAACTCAACCCAGCAATTCCGCAACTAGGTACATGTTCACACAAAGACTGTTACATGAATGTTCATAGCAGCATTATACATAATAGCCCCAAATTCTAACGTTGCTCCACCGATGAATGGATAATTAAAAGGTACTATATACATACAATGGAATACAATTCCACAATAAAAATCCACGAGCTACTGTTACCTGCTGCAGCATTGATAAACATTATATCAAAAAATTATACTACTTTTTTAAAGTGAGATGTAAAAGACTGCATATCATATGGCTCCGTCTGTGTGAAATACCCAGAAAGAGGCAATCTATAGAGTTACAGACGTGTGGTTACCTGGAGTTGAATGGGGAACTGGGGATTGATTGCAAACAGCCACATGGAAACTTGTTCGGGTGATGGAAAAATTCTGAAACTCTGGTTTCACAATTTTATAAACTTTAAATCATTGAATTACAATCCGATGTAAGTCTACATTTGCTTACAATGAGTGACTTTTATGGTGCATAAAATTAGACCTCAGTAAAACTATAAAAAGCAAAACAATGTGGGATCAGAGGTGGGGATGTATCCATAAAACAGGTTTGGCAATATATTGATAATTATTGAAGCAGGACCAAGGGAATGGGATTTTATTATACTTTTCCTCTATAAAGACAAACTCTGTGAAATATTCAGTATAACTGAATTGTTATGTCTACGTTTAATTTTCAAGCCATTCCTTTAAACACGACAGTATTCAACAGAAAACTGGCCAAGGAGATACAAACGACTGACGTGTTGGCTGCATCTGTATTTGTATGTTGCGTTCAACATCTTTAATAGGTCTACTGCAACTCAAGAATCAGGGCATCAAGAAATCATAATGCTCAAAGAGACTTAGAGAGCTCACCAGATGACCTCTGCTTCTGAAATGGTCTCACATGATAAAGCCATCTTTTTCTTTTAAAATATTTAGAAATGTACATAGGAGAGATTCAAAATCCCTTTAGTATTTTAGGTCCACACAATGTGGCTGTGTTAATGAATACCGTCCTGTAATTTGCTGACAGGCAAGTCAAACAAAGTATATTAAGAAGCCAGAAGTAAGTTACGCATCCATTATATGTCTAGCTCTTAATATAGAGAAGAGGCTAATGAAGTAAAATTTACTGAGGAATTAAACACATGTCTTTTTAGAGAGTTTTAAGAGACTTTATTTATAAGGTATTATGATATCCACTGGGTTCATGGGAGAGAGGTCCCTCCCTGAACCAGTGGTTGACATCTAGAGGGTCTGCCGTGAAATAGCTAGCCAGAAGAGAGCATCATCTTTTGACATATAACAAAAATGTTTAAGTCTTTCCAAACACTTGTTAAAGAGTCTTGCTAGAATTAGAAGCCACACGTTCAGTGGAACAATTGCCAAATTGTGTTTATACAACGTATCTTTCATGGAAACAGTCTATTTGTATAGGCAAGACTGTTAAGCATACACACAAAAAAAAATCTATATTATTTTATACATAATATATATAATTATGTAGTATGTAAAATCTATATTAATGTTTGCAGCTATGCAGATAGCTTTGAAATGTCTCCACCTTTACTTTCTTCCACTATTTTAAATTCTGAAACAATTACATGTAGCAACTCAGAATCTGTTCCTCTGACTTCATGGAAGTGTTTAATCTTGATCATTACTGTACTCATGTGGAGTACTGCCAGGTTTGAAGGGATTACTGGTAAATTTTATATAATATATTAAAACCTGCTTTCCAAAACAAATTAAACATAAACAAATAGATATTCCCATTGCAATGTCAATCCTTGTGAAAGCTAATGTGTTTCTTTTGCATTTTGAATAAAATGCCTGGCCTACTATAATGCATAAACATCTAAACACCAGACTGTCTGGTCCTCTTACTTGAGATCAATAAAGTATAAGGAGGGAAGAAAATCCATTATCACTGTTCGCACTGACTTTTAAAGTCAATCTGTTAGATCCCAATTCTTTCCTCGAACTTTCAAGGTTCCTAAAACTCAATGCTTCTAAAATCATTTCCTGTGCTAAAAAATAGATAAAACGGGGGTAGTTCCCACTGCAAGCAAGTTCTCTAGTCCTTTCCTGGAAGATACCAGCTCTTACACAAAACACAGTGTTTTTAAAAGTCTGTATAGCACATAGTCTTTTTAAAGCTAGTGATTCCTGCCCTTCAAATTTATGAGCCCTAAATTTTTAATGAGTTTTAAAAGGAAGTATTATAAAAAAAGTTAGAGTACATATACTTCCAGAAAATTCAGGCATCTTTCATATTAAGGAGACTTACCACTTAAAATGCTCCCATGATGCTATCTATGGTCCTTGGAGCCAAGTTGCTAACCATTGTCTAATTGCTTGCAATTGTGAACTTTCAGATGCATTGATTCTTCCATTCAGTTAACTACTTAATTCAGCTTAGGACGAACCCATTTGAAAGAGTCAATTGAAGAGTTAGTTAGTTGTCAGGGAGTATAATTTTCCATGAACTAGAAATAGAACCCTGGGGTAGAATGTCTTTTGACAACGGGAAAGAAGCAAAACATGGATGTAGAGTAGCCAACCCTTGTGAGAAAACCCTCTTGTCCATTTCCAGACATTGCTATGCAGGAAAAACTGACCTTGATCTGTCCTGAAAATCCAGTTCAACAAGTGCTCAGCCACATTCATGTCCAAAGTGGGCAGATAAGACTGTTCTTTGAAGAGGAGGAAGAAAATACGACTGCCTGTTTCTAGTTTAAATTTCTATTTCTGTAAATATCGTCCAGTACATTCAACAAAGAACAGTGACTTAAAATAAAACACAGATATTAATGGAGTAAAAGTAAATAAATTGTATGCTTTAACAACAGAAGTAAGAAATAGAAGAAGTTTGGAGTCTGCTATGCTAAGAAGTCATAGCCAATAATTTGGAATTGTTATGGGAGATAAAATCTAATTGCCATCACTACTCTGGAATCTCTCTAATATAATGCAGCTTCGTTCACTCAAAAAAGCAAACGAACCAAAACTTGATTTACTATGTTACTTCCTGGTCAAAAAGAAGAACTTCCCTCCCTCTATGTTCATGACTAATGTAATAGTAAGCTGTTAGAATTCTGTTTTCATCTCAGCTTTGAAACATACTTCTCATTTCCTGACAGGCACCTTGGAATACTTCACTCTTTAGATAATTACGTCATCATCATCACTAGGAAAAAAGATTCGATCGACAGATTTATTTACCAGTGTCTCATCTATTTTATACATGGATGGTGATAGTCATTAGGGCTAGTGACTAAATATTTTGTTCTCTGCCTTCTGGGCACAAAGTAGGGCTGTACATCCTGTTCCCATCCAGCAGGATGAGCAAAATCACTTGTATTTTGGAGCATTTAATTGGCAGGGCAAGAGCTTCCAGGGTGCTTTCCTTTTTTTCTTTTTCTTCTTCTTCTTTTTTTTTTTTTTTTTTACAGTTCTGTTATTAACTTTCTTTTTTTATTGTTGTTCTATTACAGTTGTCCCAGTTTTTCCCCATTGCTCCCCCCTGCCCCACCCACTCCCACAATCTCCACCCCGTTGTCCCTGTCCATGGGTCACTCATACATGTTCCTTGAATAGTCCCTTCCCCCTCTTTGCACCTTTTCCTCCTTCCCGCTTCCCTCTGGTCACTGTCAGTCTGTCTCTTGTTTCCATGCCTCTGGTTCTATTTTGCTCATTGGTTTGTTTTGTTCATTAGGTTCCTGTATTAGGTGAGATCATATGGTATTTGTCTTTCACTGCCTGGCTTATTTCACTCAGCATAATCCTCTCCAGTTCCATTCACGCTGTCTTGAAAGGCAGGAGTTCCTTCTTTCTTTCTGCTGCATAGTACTCCGTTTCGTAAATGTCCCACAGCTTTTTGATCCACTCAGTGGGCACGGTGCTTTCTTTTATCCCTCTATCATGGTGACCTCCCCCATCAGCCTGACTATTTGAATGATCACTATGAACAAAGCCCCTCTGCCTACTGCTAGGATATGCAGCACAAGTGAGAAATAAGCCTTTGTTGTTTTAAGTTGGTGAGATTTGAGGGTCGGTTGTCCCCAGGGCATGATCTGGTCTGCCCCAACGGCATCTTGAGGGTACCCAAAAATCCCTCAAAACCCAACACATTATTGCAAGAGATCCAGCCTTAATGTAAAATGACAGGAAGTTCTCTATTAATAAATTCCCCAAAGAGGCGAGTTGGCCCTACCTATTCCTGTAGCTGAGAAGTAGGAATTTCACCCTTTGAAGTTTCAAAGGGGCGTCACTGGAATCAGAGCCAAGTTGGTCCGCTCAGAGCACAAAAAGCAGGAAACTTTTCCGTTGGACTCGCTTGAAATTTTCAGCCTCGACACCTCACCTCTCAAGGTGAGAGCTGATGAGATTTGCAGACCTGGTTACTCTTCCAATGTTTTCTTAATCTCTACGTGAAAAGAGAATTAATCTCATGTAACCAACTCCCCTGCCTAGAGCACGTCCATCTATATTTCACAGGGGATAAGTGTTCAACTCAGAGGGAGGGGCCACAGGAGGCTTACAGTGGTGAGTATGTGAAACACAGAGTTTATTTGTGTATTACTATTTATTAATTATTATATTATTTTCCATATGAACAACTATAAACCTACTTTTGCTCTACCCTGTATATTCTCATGTTGTTTGCTTTTCCTCCTCCGTGACTATTTTTTCAGCCCAGTAGAATATGAGAGAAGGGACCTCTGCTAGGCTGTTCCCAGAAGCCTCACATAGGCACAGAAAGTGTGGTGCAGCAGGTAAGAAATGACCTTAGACTCTCTGTGTTCAAGTCACAGCTGTGTCACTAACCAGCTGTGTGATGGTGCCCGTCACTTCATCTCCATCAGCCTCTTTTCTCACCAGTAAAATGGCCATTATCGTGGCCTTGCCTCACTCTGAGATTATCAAGTCTCTAAAGCACTGGTTCCCAACCTTCCGAAAGCCGCTACCCTTTTATATAGCTCCTCATGTTGTTGGGACCCCCAACCATAAAACTATTTTCGTTGCTACTTCATAACTGTAATTCTGCTACTGTTATGAATTGTAATGTAAATATCTGATATGCAGGATGTATTTTCATTGTTACAAATTGAACATAATTAAAGCATAGTGATTAATCACAAAAACAATATGTAATTATATCTGTTTTCCGATGGTCTTAGGCGACCCCTGTGAAAGGGTCATTCAACCCCCAAAGGGGTCGCGACCCGCAGGTTGAGAACCGCTGCTCTAAAGAGACATGATATCTGAAAACAACTCAACAGTTGAGTTACGTGACTAGGATCGTCTGCTTGTGGATATTTATTATGAATCAGCACAGCATACTGTCGTCTCCTAACATTTTTAGCCAAACTGTTCCTGACACTGCTGTACACCTAGTTTTTTATTTCTCCTTTCGAATTTTCCTGAAATCCATTTACAGAATCAGAAATTCCCGTTCATGTCCCAAAACAGGAGAGGCCAGGTCAGGGCCAAATGGTGAGCTCTGTCCTCTGGCCCTCTCCCTCTGGGGGCCTTTCTTTTCCATGACTCAAACTTAGGTGCCTGCAGTCACCTGAAGACTTGTTTCTTCAGCTACTGTCCATTATATCTTTAAATCTCAGGATGTGGGTTTGTGTATTTAGCAACTTGCCAGTCAATGGACCCGATGCAATCCTGAGTGCTGATAAAGGCCGCTACAGCCTCTGTCCCTCGCTGCACGGTTAACGGGAAAAGAGAGACTATAGTTTAGGTTTGGGAACAGATGAAAGGGAGGATAGTGTTTTTGAGAAAGGCGAATTTGAATCACATCCGCAAACAAGTGTCATCACAGCCTGTAAACGGGACATTGGGGTGGTGGCCAAAGACACTGGCCAGGCCAGTGTGAGACATGGGATGGAACCAGGAATCAGAGTGAGGATCAAGTTCTGCATCCATCGCTGATGGAAACTAAAAGATTAATGCTAGTAACTCTGAATAAAGAAAAGAAAAACCACATTTCTTGCTCTGGGTTGGCTTATTTTTTTTCCTATAAATGTTGGAAAATATATGTTTGGTGTCTGCCAATCAAAGAAAACTTTTGGAATTTCCGTTGCTCGTCTTGGGGTCCAAAGTGTCAAAGGAAATGCAGGAAACGCTGTGAGGGGTGCATGTGTGTGTGTTTGATTCTTTTTAAATGATTTTTGACTGTAGAGTAGTTAAGAATTTCTAGTTTTTAGGATGTGTTGTCCTGTTGCCGTTTCTTTTTGTTTTGCTTTGCTTTTAACTGCATGGAAAATGTGATATTTTCAGGGAGGAGAGCCTGGGTGGGAGGGAGAGTCAGGGAAGAGGAATCAAAACAACACTGGAAACTCCCCTAACATTAAAGCATCTCAAAGCACGTGGCCATGAACAGAAGCAGCAGCCGCTGAGTGACGAGACAGGCGTTCCCATGAATCATCGCAGACATTATCTCCTGGTGATCACTACAGCGCTTCCTGTCAGAGTGGACAGTACATTCAGGGTGGAGTTCGTGAGAAAACCTGTCCTAGTCATGAAACACCATTTCCCAACCCTTTAGTACAGCCAAGCAGCATTCCGGAAGAATACTGTGCCCGGAGCTTGCCCAGAGGTGTTGGAGGAAGTTTTAAATCTTGATATTCAAATGATTACCACCTTGGTCACCACAAAGTCACTGGTTAATCTCTTGTTCAATGGGCCTATGACACAAATGCCATTATGTCAGGCACAAAAGGGAGTACGAAATTAACACAAAAATTAACACCAGGTATGTTCATTGCTCTGGAAGAGGTTTTAGGTCTCCCTAAGCCCCAGCAACGAATCTCTGTCAAGTGGAATCTCTGCAGGGGGAAAAGATGGCGTTTTGGGGCAAAAGAGGTAAATAAACTACAATCCCACCGTTTTCACTTCAGGACAGTTAATTGATGTAACTCGCTCCATGTCTCTGAGTCTCCATTTCCTCATCTATAAAACAAAAGTAAAAAGCGTCTGCTACTTTCTTCCCAGGGCGGTTATGAGGGAAAAATGAAAATCTGAAGATGCTCTGGAACTTTGCAACTATTTATTACTATTCATTCTGTTATCCAACGAAAGCAATTCTCATTCCAATCCGGGTTTCACATTATTGACACAGCTCTGAACCTGAGGCAAATAAATAAAATGCGTGTAAGCGTGTTTCTCGGGTTAGTTTCTTTATTTTTGAGGAGCTTTGAGGAATAGAGCTCTGAAGCACATCCTGCCCAAGTTCTCGAAGGACTGCCAGATGTAGTTCCAGATAACTACCCAGAAACATCAGCTCGTGTGCTCTCCCTCCTCTCTTATTGCCCCCCATCCCTCCGGAAGAATGCAGAATTCTGTGTAGAAGGATGGATATGAAACAGCTCGAGACTATTTGGTTGTGTGGAGCATGTGACCGTGGGAAACAGGACCATGACCAGAAGCAGAGTGTGAGAAATAAACTCCTGTTGCTTTAAAGTCCCCAGACTCCAGAGTTTATTTGACTCCACAGCCTAGTCTACCCAGTCCTTCCTCGGAGCACTTGGGGTTTATAAGTGAAGGGGCGGTCAGACAGAAGACTTAGAGTTCAAGATCGTGTATGTTAAGCAGATCCGTGAGACGGCCTAAAGGATGGCCACATCCACAGGTTGCTGGTGCGGAGTGGGGATAAGGAGAATTCCGATAACAGGAAGGAAGCTTTTTCAAAATAATAGTAATAAATGAGGTCTTCGTTGAAGGTCTGGGTAAACAATTTTCTGTAAAAATGGTCATTCTCATGTAAGGGATAGAATTACAACTGGTGACAAGGGAGAGGGTAGACTAGCAATGGGTGAGTGAATATATTTGTGAGTTGATGTGTATAGTCTTTTCTTTGGAAGACCGTCTATTGCTGAGGCGTTACAGTAGATGTGAATTTCAGCCCACACTTCCCATACTCAGGATTGAGCGGGCCTATCACTCAGAAGACAGGACGAGACTCTGCACCACACCTCATGTGGTTCAGGGGCCATTGGCAATACATAATTTTATTTATAATGAGGAAGAGTTGAAATATTGCAGGAAATGATGGAATGCGGGATTTCCTGTAAAGTACACGGACAAAGCAATAATGCACAAGGTGCATTCCTAAACAGCCCTGGTAAATTTCACATCAATGCCTGACATGACCTTTTGTGCTTTTGAGCTACTTCAGTTACAGTAACATCAGAGAAGGTAGCCAAAAGCATTTCCTATAAATTCAAATGTTTTCCTATTAATGTGCATCAATGCACAAAAATCAATGCCCACCTCACATTCAGACACACTCAGAAATGCTATGCACAGGCACACACACAGAGAGGGAGGGAGGATCTATACATAAACCCTTATCTCATTTTTTTAAATGTTGCATTAATAAAGCACCAGCAAGCACATATAGTCTAGGGAAGGAAGCAACCAGCTCCATTTAGCAATTAGGAAATTCCAGCCACTGAATGAGCATTCCTAAGTCACAGGAGTCTGAATGGCTTCACCTAGATTTGTCCTAAATAATTAACAACTCAAACACTTTTTCCTTTAGAGCTAAGAAACTTCGTAGGTTTAAAGAATCTTTTCCTACTTGGCTATTAAAATCCATGGACTCCTCAATGATACATATTTGAAACTTTCTAGGTTTAAATTATTTAATGCTTAGAGATAGGGGGAAATATTATTCTATCCCGTATTCTCTAAGCCTTTTTACCTTAATATGACTTTAGTCCCCTGATTGCAATTTCCTAGAACATTTTAGTCTACCGGAAACGTTCCTCCTGTACTTATCTAGAAGACGTACCATGATATTGCTTCAGCAGCAGAGTGGGAACGACTGGCAGGCAAGACACTGATGAGAGAGACTGGAAGAGAGCAAGAGAGTGTAACCTCTGGGAACCTGGGTCTGAATGAGGCACGCACATCAGAAGAATGTGAAAAACTATTTTAACATATATGTCTGGGCTGAGTAGTGTTCCACTATGTATACAGCTGCCACATTTTCTTTAGCCATTCTGGCATCGGAGGACATTGAGGATGTTTCTATGTCTTGACCATCATAAATAATGCTGCCATGAACATATGAGTAACATACAGGGCGGGGAAAGGTAGGTTTACCATTGTTTATATGGAAGATAATACAGTAATTGATACCTTATAAGGATAAACTTTATGTTTTGTGTACTCACAACTGTAAACCTATTTTTGTCCCACCCTGTATATCTTTATTGGATGGATCTGGAGAGCATCATGCTAAGCCACATGAGTAAGATAGAAAAAAACAAGAACCATATGATTTCAGTCATATGCGGGATATAAAACAGAAAGCAACAAACAATACAAGAAAACCTCATAGACACAGACAGCATAGTGGTTGCTAGAGGGGATGGGGGTTGGGGAAGAATAAAGAAGTTAAAAGAAGCTAAAGAGGTCAGATGTGTGGTATAGACGGAGACAGTGCAATATACAGATAATGTCATAGAATTACACACTTGAAACCTAAATAATCCTCTTAACAAATGTCTCCCAGTTAAATTTAATTTTAAAAATAAAATAAAATATATGCCTGGGGCCCACTCTCTGAGAGTTTAGTTGACCATAAATCTTATAAGTGGACATATGTTTCTTTCTCTCAGTGGCTGCTGGCACCCTTGGGACAGGTTTGGGGCCCACCTCTCCCAAGGGATCAGAAGTTGGCATGTACGTTACGTACCAACATCACTCCTGCCCCTGTCCACCTTCCCTTCTCACCTTTTCCATTTGCCTGGTTTTTCTTACTGATTTTTAGTTGATCCTGCTCAGGTGTGTGCATCTTTGTAAGTAGGCCTGAATTCCTTTCATAATGCGGAGAATTTTAACTGAGGAAATTCTGCTGGGGCAAGGCAATCTTCAATACCGACTTTTTAAAAAATTTCTTACCATGATCCTGTCCTTTCCATGAGCATTTGCTCTCAATTCAGAACTTCGTTGCTGTGGTATTCTCAAGAAAGCATCTCATGTCCATCATTTCCACTCAGAATAAACTTAAACCAAGACGCTACCCCTCCGAGGGGTATTTGCCTTTTCTCTAGCTGCATGTAAGAGGTATCACCTCTTCAGTCAATTATAGAAGGAAGTAGCATGGACAGAAAAACAGAAAAGTGTCTTCTCAATATTGCAGAGATTGTACCACGGCCCCGGCATTTTTCTGCTCGGGTCATTTTAAAGGAAAATGTTAAGGTTTAAATAATAATTTTAATGCGTTGCTTTATTGACAGCCTTGTGTGAGTCATGAGAAGAGCCAAGTTAATAAGGATACTGAAGAGAGAATAAAAGAGATAACTGTGTAGAAACTGAAAGACATTTGGAAGGCGTTAAATAGCCACTGACTGTCCGTTTACGCGGAAGGGAGACAGAAGAGACCCAAAGTGTTAAAGAAGGAAAGATTCAAGGAAGATAATGTGCCTGTTGCAAGTCTGGGATGAGAATTTGAGGGTGGACTTGAAACCGTGAGGCCACGCATTTAGGAGTGGCTAGGGGGCCACTTACTGTTCCCTCTGCGTTTTTGGAGAGAATTTTGTTCTTTTTGTTCAGACTCCTCTGTGCAGACACAGAATATCAATGGCCCTGTTATGGATTGAATTGGGTCCCTAAAAGAGATATATTCAACCCCGGTATCTGTGAATGAAATCTTATTTAGAAACAGGGTCAAGAGGTCACACCAGATTAGGGTGAGCCAATCCTCAGGCTTCCGACTATGGTTCATGTTAATAATTATTTATGGGACATACATACACAGATATGTAAAATATACATGGATTGAATACTTGAATACAATTAAATTATTGTTTTATGGTTTCAACTCCTCTTCTTAAATTTGGTTTTTCTCCTCTGCTGATGTATTCTTTAGTATCTTCAGATTATATTTAAATGAACTTTAGTAAGAAGTAGGAGTGGAAGGAATGATTTGGCAAATGTCAATAGAAAAAAGAGAGAGAGAAGGAACTTAAAAATTTGCCAAAACAGAAAATGAAATTTTGGAAATATGCTGTATACGGTATAAAATCCAAGATTTTTTAAAATGAGGGCGTTGTTCACCGGAATATTAAAGTGATCATTTCATTCTATTATACTTTAAAAGAATGTAAGACCGTTACAACACACTGTGCCTTTTACCTCAGCTGTAAAAAATACAAATAAGAAGTACACCAAGCATAAATTTCTCAAACCACACATGCATGGCCTAAACTTGCTCCCCAACTCCCACACCTTCAGTCATTTCCTGCCTGCAGGGGTTGGGGAGGGAGGGACAAAGTGGCAGAAATCTACCAGCCACTTCCCAAAAGATTGAATGTTTCACAGGTTAAATGATTTTTGCTCCCAAACGTTTGTGATGAAAACCAAATTCTCATCAAAGAAAGCAAGAGGTCAAAACAGAGGAAATGGAATGGGAGGTAAGGTAACTTGGAACGCCTGGGGTATTGATGGAATCCTCATTCTCCCAGAGAATAAAATCTATGCCCCTTTGGGGGGCTTGAATCAGGACTTGGCATCAAACATTCCTAGTTGGTGTCCCGGGGTCCAGGCCTGCATTAGGTTATATGGGACCTAATGGTGAAAGTGTAGGTTCTCAAAGGAACAGGGATTTTGAAGTTAGACTAATCTGGGTTCACATCCTATTTCATTTATTCACCTAATAATGATCCAGCAAATACCTCTGATATGCCAAATACTAAAAATAAATAGAGCATGCTTTTCCCTTTAAGAGCCTAATAACACACCATGTGCCCCTTGGGCAATACCAAACCTCTGCTTGCCCCATCTGTGAAATGAGTATAGTCAAGAACCTCCCCTCACAGTAGATCCTGGGAAAGGTTATAGGTTTTCCTTCAATATTCATCTTCCTCCTTCATGTAACAGGATGATCTGGGGTATCTTTTCAGACCCCCCCCAAACTCCTCTGTGTCCACTACCTTCTCCTGTCTGTGCATTTAATGATGGATTCAGACTGTTGCGGATGAAGAAAGCCTGGACCATGGAGGTATGTTGAAACTATAAATATTAGAAAAGGGACAATAGCCTCTGATTACCTTGATGCCAGACACTTCAGTTCCTCCCTCTGTGCAACTGGTGCCTTTCAAGCTGCTACCCCAGTGCTGGAGCCCAGAGGGAGTGAATCTGAGCAGGTGAGTCCATGTGTGAGTTCTTTAAGAGGAACTGCTTGGGACTCCAGAAGGTCCTTCCACTGACTCAATCCCCACTGGTTTTAGCTGCCAGAAGTTGTGGAGACTTATCTTCCTGGCACTGGAACCCTGGGCTGGGGGGCCTGGTGTGGGGCTGGGGCACCTTGCTCCCGAAATATCCCTCCTGAATTTTTGTGCACCACTCATGGGGTGGGACCAGCCCGTTCTGTGTCTGCTCTCCTCCTACCAGTCAGGATGGATGTGGTTTCTTTAATTCCATAGTTGTCAGACTTCCGTTCAACTCATTTTCTGGTAGTTCTGAGTGGTGGTGGTTCTGTATTTTAGTTGTAATTTTGACATGGTTGTGTGAAGAGGCAAGTCATGTCTGCCTATGCCACCCTCTTGACCAAAAGTCCTGCCAACCAATCAGAACAACAAGAAGAAAAAAGAATTTAAAATAAAAAATGAAGATAGCATAAGCAGCCTTTGGGACAACTTCAAGCATACCAACATTCGCACCATAGGGGTGCCAGAAGGAGAAGAGAAAAAGCAAGATATTGGAAATACATTTGAAAATATAATGAAAGAAAACTTCCCTAATTTGGTGAAGGAAATAGACATTCAAGCCCAGGGAGCACAGAGAGTCCCAAACAAGATGGATGCAAAGAGGCCCACTCCAAGACACATCGTAATTAAAATGCCAAAGGTTAAAGATAAAGAGAGAATCTCAAAAGCAGCAAGAGAAAAGAAGTTAGTTACCTAGAGGGGAGTACCCATAAGATTGTCAGCTGATATCTCAAAAGAAACTTTGCAGGCTAGAAGGGATTGGCAAGAAACATTCAAAGTGATGAAAAGCAAGGACCTACCACCAAGATTACTCTATCCAGCAAAGCTAACATTTAGAATAGAAGGGCAGATAAAGTGCTTCCCAGTAAGAAAAACTAAAGGAGTCCATCATCAACAAGCCCTTATTATATGAAACGTTAAAGAGACTTATTTAAGAAAAGAAGATCAAAGCTATGAATGACAGAGTGGCAAAAAAAATACATTTCTATCAACAACTGAATCTAAAAAACAAACTAAGCAAACAAGAAGAACAGAAAGGGAATCATGGATATGGAGAGCGTTTTGATGGTTGCCAGATGGGAGGGGTGTGGGGGAAGGGGTGAAGAAATGAGGGGATTAAGAAGGACAAACAGGTAGTCACAGAACAGCCATGGGGATGTAAATTACAGTGTAGGGAATGGAGTAGCCAAAGAACTTATACACATGACCATGGACATGAACAATGTTGGGGAGATTGCTTGAGGGAGGGGGTGGTGCTGGGTGGAGGGGGGAAAGGAGGAAGAAACAGGACAACTATAATAGCATAATTAATCAAATATAACTTTAAAAAGAAATGTAAATATTATTACATGGTGAGATCTCATTATATTCATTTACGCTCTATTAGAAGCCTTCCTACTCGTTTGTTTGTTTTTTTCCATTCCTATTTTCCAGTCCTTCATTCAAAACTCTCTCTCCTTTTTAAAAAATTGTGGTTAAATATCCATAACATAAAATTGACCATTTTATCCATTCATAGTGGTTAAATCACAAATATTAAGGGCATTCGCGGTGTCATGAAACCATCATCATCACCCACCTGCACGGCTTCTCCGCCTTCCCTGATGGAAGCTCCACGTGCACCAAACCCTAACTCCCCGCCGTCCCCTCGACCCCTGGCAACCGCTCTTCTGCTTTCTCACCCTACGGATCTGACTACTTTAGGGACCAGGCCAACTGTTTTCATAAACAAATGCAAACCTGGTTTTTAATATTTGGTGATTTCTCAAGAGAAGCAAGAAAATCTATATTTTTATGTTTATATTTGATCCTTTACAATTTGGCTCAAACTTTGTTTTTCAAAGCACACAGACCAAATGGCACTGCCAAGCTGTACCCACCGCGAAAGAGACCCTAAATAGGGAGCCCAAACCTCCTGTATCAGAGCAGAAAGTCAGCAAGTACTTTCTTAAATGGTTATATTTACAAATAATTATTTAGACCTGTGAAGGTAACTAAGGACATAAAAAGCTTAAAGGGTTGAATGTGGATGTTCTTAAGGACAGCATAAGAAGGATTTAGTTTTTTATTTGTCTATACTACTTTAGTGTTTAAAATTTTTGCCTGTATGACTTTGATAAATTAAACATTAAAAGGAATTTTTGAAAAAATCTCTCTACAAAAATCCCAGCTCTCCTTTGACTCTCCTGGCTGGAGCGTGTATTTCCAGCAGAGACTAGAAGCACATTTCTCTCCCTACACCAAGGCCGTGACAGCAGCTCTAGCAGCTTCGCAGAAATGTTTATGATGCTGGGGTTCACTGAGCCCTGCGCCCAGCTTCTGCATCTGCCCCTCCTCTCCCACACTGGCTTGCCGGAGATCTTGTTCTCTGTGCACACCCTACGTATAACTCCTGCTGGCTGCTTAGGGAAGACAATGACAATACCTAAGGACCTCGAGAGCATGGGTCCCATCCAAGGACCCAGTCCAGCAGCCTGACAGCCTCCCCAGCCCTATTCAGTATCCAATGACTGCATGGCATATCATCGCTGAGCTCACCACCCCATGTCATTAACCCTGTGCCATCTTTGCGAGTACATATTTAGCTGCAAAAGTGGCACTTCCTGCGGCGGCCACAACCGCCTCCATTCATGCCGCTAGAATGTCTTTGTCCCGTGGGGCCTTCATCCAGATCCTATGAGGCCATTCGTACAACTGTCCATCCTCCCTTCTGTAGAATCCGCCCCCCCACCCTTGGGACCAAGAGGCATCTCCTCAGCTTACGCCCAACAGAAAGATGGCAAGAGATTAACCTTATCTGAGCATGATAGACACTGCAGGGAGTTTATTTATTTTATTTTGATAAAAGTAGTTGATGGCTGTTGAATGTTTTACTTTGTGTCAGGCACTATTGTAATCTCTGAGATGGAAGTACGATTATCCCCATTTTAAGCCAAGGAAACTGAGGCACAGGAAAGTTTAGTTACCTACTCAAGCAAAAATTTAGTAAGCGACACAGCCTGACTCCCAGCTCTGACTCCAGAGCCTGTGCTCTAAACGAGCAAATTATATAGCCTTTCGGGATGAAACAACACGTGAATTCAAAATGATAAATCCATAAAACAGGCCAGAATCATCGAACCTTAATCCTATTACGTCTAGGGGATCTCTCTTCGCAGGGAAAAGAACTGAACATCATTGACAAGTTAATACTTATACACTTACCTTCCTTCCCCCGAATTATCAGTCGTCTAAATGGCATTCTGAGCTTCAAAAATTCTATGTAAAAGAATATTTCCAAGGCTTGTTCACTAGAGGTCACTCTCCTAACAGCGGCGTCTGGTCTTTTGTTTCAGGGAAAGACGCCGTTAGCCAGCAAATGCCGGTTACTATTCAAGGTGTCCAGCAGATGGCGCTGAGAGCCCGCGGAACAACTACGCGTTGCTGACAGGAGCGTCTCACTTGTTAAGGCAAGTTCATTATTTTAATAAACGTTTTAAATATAAGAGTTTGGTTGTCAAGGTAGTCTACCCAAAGCACACACAACTCGTCATCTGGTAAATCAAAACTAAATAAGAGATCTCGCTTGAAATAAGAAAGTACCAAGGCGGGGGGAAAAGTGGGTTAACTGAACAGGAAGGACAGACAACTCAGAATGGGTTCCAGGTTGTTTTTCAATGGCTTTCAGCAGAACCACACTACACCTAAGATCAGGGATACAGGTCAGTGCACCTGGCTTCCAGGGCATCCCACCGTGCCCTTTGCAGGTGCCCCCAAGTGCCCTAATCAGATTGGCTGCCACAGCCAAGTCCCGCGAACGATTGGGCTTATAGAACACGAATTTATTTTTCATGTTTCTGGAAGCCGGCAAGTCCAAGCCAAGGGGACAGCCAATGGGGCTCCCTGGTGAGGACTCTCTTCCGGCTTGCAGGTGGCCACCTTCTCACTGTGTCTGCACATGACAGGGGACGGAGAACAAACTCCGCTGTCTCTTCTTCCAAGGGCACTGATCCCATCATGACAGCCCACCTTCATGGCCTCATCTAACCCTAATCGCATCCCAAAAGCCCTAAATACCATCACATTGTGAGGTTAGATCTTCAACATACAATTTGGAGGGGGACACGATTCAGTCCACCAAGGGATCTTCATGAGTGTATCAGGTGACTCTCCCTGAACTGAGTCAAAGATCACTCCTGATAAACTGAAGTAGAGCTGTCACGTTACTATGGCCATTGTCTTCGATGGAACAAAGGCCCGAGGTTTTCAGCCCTCAGCCTCTGTGTGTGGTTTCTTGCAAACTCATTCTTTCTCCGCTACAAGATCTCTGCCCAAAGCAGAAGCTGGGCATCCCCTCTTTGAAAGTGAAAAGTGGCGGGTGGAACTCTGGTCACTTGTACTCCACAGTGTCCTGCTCTCCTCCTCAGTGTTAACTGCTGGAATCTGTAAGGAACAATTTCTTTTTAGCTATCATGAAGAGGAATTTCGGAGCAAAGAGTAGAGAGTACATAATACAATCACAGCACAATGGATCATTTTATTCAAGCCTAAACCTTCCTCTTTATTACCTCTGTTCTCACTTCCCTTAGTAACTTACAAGTTGGAGAAGCCCCCTGTGGTCTTTTCTAGGGAGCTATGTGTTCTTCCCTCAGTCTCAGGTTTAAATTGTACTGAAATTATTGCCTCACACCTCACCAATTTTGAGATCTGGAAGGATTCAAACTTGGTAAATCCTTCCTGTGGGCTGACCATATATTCTCCTTTTCAATTTTTTAAGTCATTTCTTATTGTTATTCTATTACACTTGTCCCAGTTTTTCCCCCTTGCCTCCTCTGCCCATCCCACCCCCGCTCCCACAGTCAATTCTCACCCTTTTGTCCCTGTCCATGGGTCAGTCATACATGTTCTTTGTCTAGTCCCTTCCCCTTCTTTCCACCATTATCCCCCTCCCCCATCCCTTCTGGTCACTGTCAGTCTGTTCCTTATTTCCATGCCTGTGGTTCTATTTTGTTCATAGTTTATTTTGTTCATTAGAGTCCTCTTATAGGTGAGATCATATGGTATTTGTCTTTCACCGCCTGGCTTATTTCACTCAGCATAATACTCTCCAGTTCCATCCATGCTGTAGCAGAGGCTGGAGTTCCTTCTTCCTTTCTGCTGCATAGTATTCCATTACTGTGAAAAACAGGGAAGCAAGAGGGGGAAAAGAGTGAGACAACTGTAATAGAAAAACAAACAAAAAAATTAAAAAAAAAAAGAAAAGAAAAACAGTATGGAATTTCCTTTAAAAACTGAAAACGGAACTGCCTTTTGACCCGGTGATTCCATTGCTGGGAATAGACCCTAAGAATCCTGAGTTACCGATTTAAAGAACGTATGCACCCCTATGTTCATAGCTGAGCTATTTACAACAGCCAAGTGCTGGAAACAGCCTAAGTGCCCATCAGTAAGTGAGTGGATCAAAAAACTGTGGTACATTTCCTTTTCAATTTTTGGGAACAAATCTACGGACGCTCTGACTTACTTCCTCATTGCTGGAATCCCTTATTTATGTGTTTCTGCCTTCTCCATTTCCAATTTCCTTATCTGCCTCTTCTCTTTTCCTTGACTTTTCCTATGAGATATGACTCACTTGTAACTTACAAACAAAACCTTAAATGTATTTACAGCTCCTTGTTACCACTTACAATGACCAAGTCATAGAGCATCTCATGAGAAAACATTTCCATGTGGAAGTAGCCTTTAAACGTAAATACGTACACACAGAGGCAGAAGTGGAGAAAGCTCAGCTTTTCAATGAATGGTGCTAGGTGGGTATGCAGCCATAAGGGAAAAATTAAAGTTTCCATACCCCACACTGTTTATAAAAATTAATTCCAGTTGGATTATAGGTCTAACTAAGAAAAAAGTGATAAAGCTACCAGGAGATAACATAGGAAAAGATTCATGACCTTCGGATAGGGAAATCTTTCTTAAATAGGATACAGAAAGCACACTCCATAAAGAAAGTGGTAAAAAGCATTAAACTATATTAACTTTCTGCTTTGCAACAGAACACCATTAAAGCTATGAAAAGGCAGGCCAACGAGTCACAGAGGCTATTTGTAACTGATATAATTGACTAAAGATTTGTATATATAATTTATAAACTTATGCAAATTAGTAAAAACAGGCAAACTAAAAGAAAAGTGGACAAGAGACTTGCACAGACACTTTAGAAGTTTATTTAATGGCCAACAAATATGTAAAAAGGGCCCCAAATTCATGTCTATAAGGTAAAAATAAAAAGACACATTTTTAGTGAGGCTAAAAACAAATGACAAATATCCTACACTGTCAGTGACTATGAACTAGTACACCTATGTTTGAAAACATTAGTATCACCTACTGAAGTTGAGTGACTGTATATATATTTTTTGTTTGTTTGTTTGTCTCTTTGTTTTTCTATGACCCAATAATTTAGCTTCTACATATTAACCCAACAGAAATGCATGCTCAGATACCTCAAAAGACATATACAAGACTGTTCAGAGTAGCATTCCTCACAAGATCCAAAATCTGGGGGAGGCAATATACATTATTAGTAGATCAGGTAAATAAATTACAGTAGGCTACTTCCAGCCAAGACAGAGGCCTACGTAGACATGCTTCACCTCCTTGCACAACCATAAGAAGGATCACAACTAACCTCAAAAGAAAAAACACCCAGAACTGCCGGAAAGTCAAACTGTATGGATGTTTGACAACCAAGCATTTAAAGAAGCTGTATTCTTCCAGACAGGTAGGAAGGGCAGAGACGGGGAACTGGGTGGAGAGGACTCCATGTGGAGGCATTGAGGTGGTGGCAGCAGTGGGCAATCCCACAGTCACCTGTAGTAGATAAAAATGGGGAGGGACACCTTGGGAGCAAGCGATCCCAGCCCCAGACCAGACCGCACAGCCCAGGGTTCCAGCACCAGAAAAATTAAGCCTCATAACTTCTGGCTATAAAAACCAGTGGGGTTTGGGGCAGCAGAAGAAACTGCCTGTATCTCAGGAGAGTCCGTTTAAAGGAACCCCATGGTCCTCGAATGTTCGCAAACCCACCCACTCTGGAAACCACCACCAGGGCAGTGGCTAGGGGAGCACCAGTAGCATATGGGAAGGAAGTAAAGTAATTGGAAACAGGGCAAGTGCCTAGCAAACCTCCAGCAGCCAGGCAGTGGCATTGTCCCCTCTCCAACCCCTCCCCCACATACAACACCACAATGCAGTGAAGCATATTGTCCTCCTGCACTGGTGAATACGTAAGGCTCCACCCCAAACAATTTAACAGGTGCGCTAAGACAGGGAGTCAAAGCAGCTCTACCTAATACACAGAAACAGACACAGGGAGGCTGCCAAATTGTGGAGAGAAAGGAATATAGCCCAAATGAAAGAACAGAACAAAACCCCAGAAAAAGAACTAAGCGAAAAGGAGATGGCCAGCCTATCAGATGAGGAGTTCAAAACACTATTGATAAGGATGCTTAAATAACTGACTGAGTAGAGCAAAAGCATAGGGGAAGAAATGAAGGCTACACTGAGTGTAATAAAGGAAAATCCACAGGGAACTAACAGTGAAGGGAAGAAAGTTGAGGTTCAAGTCAATGGTTTGGAACATAAGGAAGAAATTAACACGCAACCAGAACAGAATGAAGAAACAAGAATTCCAAAAAAGAAGGGAGAGAATAAGAAGACACTGGGACATCTCCAAAAGGGCCAACATCTGAATCATAGGGATGCCAGAAGGATAAGAGGAAGAGCAAGAAATTGAAAACTTGTTTAAAAAATAATGAAAGGAAAGTTCCCTAATTTGGCAAAGGAAATAGACATACAAGTCTAGGAAGCACAGAGAGTCCCAAACAAGTTGGACCCAGAAGGGACCACACCAAGACACATCATAATTAAAATGCCAAAGGTTAAAGATAAAAAGATAATCTTAAAAGCAGCAGGAGAAAAGCAGAGAGTTACCTCCAAAGGGGTTCCATAAGGCTATCAGGTAATTTCTGGAAAAAAAAATTTTCCAAGCGTGAAGAGACTGGCAAGAAGTATTCAAAGTAATGAAAAGCAAGGACCTACAACCAAGATTCCTCTATCCAGCAAAGCTATTATTTAGAATGGAAGAGAAGATAAAATGCTTCCCTGACAAGGTAAAGCAAAAGAAGTTCATCATTACCAAGTCCTTATTATATGAAATGTTAAAAGGACATATTTAAGAAAAATAAGATCAAAACTATAAACAGTAAAATGACAATGAACTTATAACTATCAACAAATGAATCTAAAAAACAAAAACAAACTAAGTAAACAACTAGAACAGGAACAAAATCATAGATATGGAGCTCATTTGCAGAGTTATCAGCTGGGAGGGGGGAGGGGAAGAAATGGGGAAATGGTGCAGGGACTAAGAAGCATACTTGGTTGGTACAAAATAGACAGGGGGAAGTTAAGAATAATATAGGAAAGGGTGAAGCCAAAGGACTTATATGCATGACCCATGGACATGAACTAAGGGGTGGGGATTGCTGGAAGGAAGGGAGATACCAGGTGGAAGGAGGCAAAGAGGGAAAAATTGGGACACCTATAATAGCATAATCAATAAAATATACTTAAAAATAAATTATAGTATATTTGTACAATGGAATTCTATATGACAATAAGAAAGAATGAAATACTGCTACATGTAATAACTTGGCTGGATCTCACAAACACAGGTCTGGTCATGAGAGAATTTACGCCATATGACTTTCTGTGCATAAAGTTTAAACACAGTCATTAGAAGACAGCCCAGTGTATACTGTGGGCAGAAGGGAGTATATAGTGATTAGCAGGAAATGCAGAGAGGGTTTTTAAAGTGCTGCTGATGTTCTATTTCTTAACGGGATGATGGTGACAATGACTTTGAAATAATTGAGCACTTATTTGTGCACTTTTCTCTCTATGTGTTATACGATATGTATTATAGAAAAGAAGTCTCAGAAAAGACAAATGGTTAAATATTAAAACTGGAGTTAAAGTCGAAGATAGATCATTGGCATCAGTTAGGGAAGGTTTCACTGAATTCTAGGTAGTTAGACTGTCTGAAAGTCTTGAACATGCCCTACTTAATGACAGAATTGGTCCTAAACTTAGAGCTATAAGCTTGTAAATAAGGTTTAAATAGTCATGGCTGTGGCACAATGGGGGTTATAGAGTCTTGGGTACACACACAGGATGACAACGTTACTATGGAAACCCCTGCTGGGTCAGTAGCCTGATACGGTAAACATGAGTGTAAGAGCGACCTTCCAAAAAATGTTAATCCAAGATATTTATGAGGCAGAGACTTACTGAAAATAATTTGAAGTGCTGTCATTTAATGTTTTGCATTACAATTAGGCAGAATTCTATTTTGCCTAGCCCTTTCACAGAAGAATAAAAAAATTATTATTATTATTAATTTATATAATATTGTGCACAGGTAAATTTCTAGGTGTCATTCGAAACAGCTCTATTTTCTTCTCATAGAGCTAAGTTCTACGTAAACGAGCTCCACCTTGTTTATGTGACTTTATCTTTCCTATTTCAATCAAGAAATTCTCTTTTGAAGTAATCACAATTTTAATAGCCAGCTAGTATCATAACATCTTGGAATGACCAGCTTACAAGCCATCGCTGTATTTTTGCCACTGGTTATCAATGAGAGCGATGTTAAGAGGGGGAAGGGCAGCGGCCAAGCAGGAGGGGGACGGCTTTCCCCGGTTTTCCTACCAAACAGCCTTTGTGTCCTTGTGCTTCAATAAAACGGTGGCTTTGTCCCCCACGGCCTTCGTGGAATCTAATTAACAATGACAAAATATTTACAAGGCGTGTTAGGGCAGGTCCAGGTAATGGCGGCGCCAAGATTATTGAGTGGCCAAATTTCACGCGCAGATGTTTAGTGGGGCTCACAGGGCTTTGGTTCTACGGTGTCTCAAATGTGACTTCATCGATCACGTTTAAAATTTGGAAAATACCAGGTAAAAAATGCAGATTTCAAGTTCCATTGAAAACTGATATAGCAACAGCGGGGCTGCAGACTCACATGGGAAAAGTTGCCTGGCCTTGAGGAGCGGCCGCTCCTTGAGTGGCAGCACACACCCCGTCTCCTGTGTAGCGCTCCCAGTTCCTGATGTTGCCTTGGCGCTGAAACCGAGTGACAGTCTCTGCCAGCGGAGTCCCGCTGTCGCCCCTGGCCTGCTGCGGGGAGTCTCCGCAGATGGACAGATGCCAACCGTAAGAGCTGTATTCCCAGGAAGGCCTAACGTGGGGAGCCCAAACCCACCATTGGGAGGTGGAGTGCTTCTGGCTAAGAAACTTGGGAGACAGCTGTCACTACCTGCCACACACACACACACACACACACACACACACGCACGCACGCAGTAAACAAGCATTGCCATACTTGGGGAAGGAGGGACAATGGTAGTGTTTCTCGCTGTGAAGAGAGCTGAAAAATGATGCCACTAAACCAGTACTGCTTCCTTCAGTTTTATTATGGGTTGAGCTATGTCCCCCACTCCCACCCCAAAATTCATATGCTGAAGTTCTAACCCTGAGGACCTCAGAACGAGCCTGTTTTTGGAGATGGGGCCTTTCAAGAGGTAACGGAGGTAAAATAAAGGCTCTGGCTGGGCTCCAATCCGGCATGCCTGGTGTCCTCGTCAGGACAGGTCAGGACGCAGACGCACAGACCAGCAGGGCAGAGGACGGAGGCCCCAGAAGGAAGCCAGCTCAGCTCAGCTCGCACCTCCAACACTCGTCTCCAGAACTGCTGCCTCCGGGACTGGGAGAGAATACATTTCTGTTCTTTACGCCTCTCAGTCTGTGCTACTATGTTATGACAGCCCCATCAAACGATTCCAAGTTTGTTTTTTCCTTCCATTTATATCATAAAGCTACATTCTTCCAACAACAGAAGCGCAGATACATCTATAAATCCCTCCGGAGACTCTCCACACTGCTGCTCCCATCCCGACGAATTGCTCTGCAAACCTGCTCCACAGCGGACGTCCTGGGACTTAGGTTCTGCCTCTCCTAGCTTCTCTCTTTCTAAATCACATCGCTTCTTCTTTCTTGGTCCCTCACATTTCATAATATATCCTACAGTAACTTCCTAAGAAATGGTGTACCGGAAGTGAGTTTTCTGAATCCTGGCATGTCAGGAACAAAGGCCCTCCTTCAGCCCTCTTCCTTGATTCATAGTTTGGGCTAAGATTGGAATTTGAGGTTAAAAATCATATAGCCAGTCTGCATGTTCGCGAGGGCTGCTGTGACAAAATACCTTAAATGCAGTGACTTAAACAACATACATTTATTTTCTCACAGTTCTGGAGACGAGACGTCCTAGGTCAAGGTATCCTCAGGTTGGTTCCTCCCGAGGGCCGTGAGGGAGAGTCTGGCTCACGCCTGTCACCTCGCTTTTGCGGGGTGGCTGGCGATCTTTGTATTCCTTGGCTTGTAGAAGCATCACCCCAATCTCCCCCTTCACCTTCACGTGGTGTTCTCCTTGTGTGCATGTCTGGGTCCAAGATTCCTCTTCCTAGAAGGACACAAGTTGTATGGAATCAAGGGTTCAACCTCCTCCAGTATGACTGCATCTTAACTAATCACATCCGCAATGACCCTATTTCAAATATAATCATATTCTGAGGTCCTGGGAGTTAGGACTGTGACCCATGGATTGGAGTTGGGGAGGGCACATTTACCCCATAACACTCTCTTTTTAATAAATGGTACTGGAATAATTGCCAGGCCCCCCATAAGACTACACAGGAGAAAATCTTCATGACTTGGGTTAGGCAAAGTGTTCTTAAATATAATAGCAAAAATATGACCCATAAAAGAAAAAATTGACAAACTGAACATCTGTAAAATTAAAATCTTTTGTGCTTCTAGAGCTACCTTTAAGGAAAATAAAAAGATAAACCAGCGACTTGAAGAAAATATTTAAATCACATACTTGCTGAATCACTAGTGTCCATAATATATAAAAGACACCACTCAATAATACTAAGAAAATAAACAAACATGCCCAAGTATAAATGGACCAACCATTTTATTAGATGTTTTTATCCAAGTAACTATATGAATGACTAATAAACACATGAAAAGATACTCAGCCTCATTAGTCATTAGGGAAATGCAAGTAAACCCACAATGAGATACCTCATCACATAACTATACTCAGAAAGATACACAAGCAAGCATTAGTGAGGGCGTGGAAAAACTGGAACCCTTGAACATTGCTGGTAAAGGTGTTAAATGGTACAGCAACTTTGGAAAAGAGTTTGGAGGTTTCTTAAAAAGTCACACACATCATCAAAAGGAACTTGCTCCTGATGTGTTACCATGTGGATAAACCTCAAGTGCATGGGTGAAAGAAGCTAGAAGCAAAAGATTACCTGTGTATAATTCCATTTATATAGAATGTATGAAATGGTGTCTCCATGGAGAGAGAAGCTGATTAGTTGTTGCCTGGAGAAGGTTTGGAAGGGACTGAGAATTTATTGCGAACAGTGAGGAGGGATATTTTTGAGTGATGAAAATGTTCTGAAATGACTGTGGTGACAGTTTTACAACTTGGAGAATTTACTAAAACTCATTGACCTTTTCACTGAAGATGGGTGAGTTTCATGGTATGTAAATCGTACCATAAAGTTGTTTATAGAATCGTATAGCTTCCAGTTTTTAAGATATCACTCCATATTTTTTAGGGTATTCAATATCATAAGAGAAGCATATGCCCGACTGATTCATGTTCTTTCTGAATGACCTGGATTGTTTCTTTGCTTTTTTTAATCTCTGGAAATTTGTTTTCTACGTTCACTATCAAAAAGTATATAGACTTAAAAAAAAAAACACACATAAATTTTAAATACACACATTTTAAATACACATTTTAATGTATCGCTTTGCAACGCTCCCCAACATTGTTTTTGAAAGTTATCTATCTATGTTGATATATAGTGATTTTAAATATTATACAACAGTCTGTTTTCCTATTACAATGTTGCAAAGAATAATCTTGTTTATAGTTCCTTAAGGAAAGGTGGCGTTCTCTCCAGGGAGTATATCTATATAAATGGATTGTTGAGTCAGCCTGTGGCTCCTTCAACTTTACTAGGAACTGACAAAATGCTCTTCACAGTAATTGTTTCAATTTACACTTCACTGGACAACAGTGTAGGATCGTTTCCATTTCCTTACATCCTCACTGTCTCTTTAGGCTTTTACATTTGAAAAGAAAAACACATTCGCTGAATGTAGAGATATGAAAATAATCTCTTTAGCCTGGAGGTTCAGAAACAATGATGTATTTCTGTTGGTTTTTGAATTCATGTTGTTGGGTCTCTAATGACCCCTTTAAATCTGAGGATGTGTATCTTTCATCAACTCTCCTCTCTCTCTCCCCCCCCCCCTCTCCCCCCCCTCTCTCTCCCTCCCCCACAACCCCACCCCAGGTCCATGACATGTGGCTGTCCTATTGTCAGCTGCACAGCCTGCACCGTGACAAGCTCACCTATTGTTGAAACCATTGAAATGATCTTCTCTGGTCTTCACCTTATTATTCCATCTTTTTTTGCTCAACATCCCAAGACTTCTCTTTAACTTCTCCCTGCCAGATATTCCATACAATTTTGGTTAGAAAAATCTTTCTTCTTATCTGAGTGTGCTTTTTACCCCGGAGAGCCTCTGTGTTACAGACCTAGGATTTTAAACAGGCTACTAATTAGAGACAAACAAAATTTGTCCTCTCATGTTCCCTGAGTCATCTGCTTCCTCCCAGGTCAATTTTCCTGCTTGCTGTTTTGTTCTTCCTCATTCCTTGCTATGGCCTTTGTTTATCATACCGAAGACGGGAGGACTGAAAAAGTGGATTGGGAGTTCTGAGTCAGGCGGGTTTGTCAGCTGGCTGCTTTAGCACGTGTGGACTGGGGCTAACTTGCGCCAGGATCCGAAGCTGCCCTCATTTCGCCTAGATGCTTCATCCTAAGTCCCCAGATAGTTTTATTTAACATACTTGGAAGAAGCGGGGGAAAGCCCTCCGTACTCCTCATGTTTACTTCTGTGTTTTCAGCATCACACACGGTGTCTGGTCTCTGCAGATTCTGCGTGTCCCCAAGGCAGCGCAGAGTATCCTGATCAACTCCTGTCTAGCAGCCCCTCCCCCCACGTTGGTTCTAGGTTCTAAGTCATCTACTCTGCTTGATGAGCCCCTTTTTTCATCTGTCGTCCACCTTCCCCAGACAAGCTAAAATTCTCACCTAGCTTTCCTTTTCTTTGTTGTTATGGTTGTATACATTTTTTTCATTATGAAGTTTTCGGAGACCCAAAAGGGAAAAATTTAAAAAGCGTGAACTCAGTTCCCTAATTTGAACCTGAATTCTCAAAATTAATTTGAATATTAAAAGGAACTTTGTACTCCACATTAATGAATTAGACTATATTATTTACATATAATTAAGGTACCCTATCATTTACTAAATTAAAATCAATCAGGCAACAAGCAAAAATGAATAGTATCTAAACTTTTTCTGACTTTTTAGTAAATGAAAAGCGAGTAATGCCTTCAGGAGGGGAACCCAGAAAGACACTAGGAATTGCTCAGAAAATCAGTGGTGGGAAGAAGACAGACACACTAACAACTTCCTTACATTTGGCCTTATTGGTTTTCAATCCTATAATAATGAAGTCACACCTAGGAAAAATCAGTGTGACATGATTTGGAAGTTTCTATTTTGATATGGAAAATGTGGATGTTACCAGAGAAGTTATTTATTATTGTTGATTGTGGAATTTCCATTTATTCATAATATATTTATTGATGACTTCTTACTGTATGCCAAGCCAAGTACAACTGCTCTAGGTACAAAAAATAATAAGAAAAAAAAAAAGCCTTCACAATCTGAATCTGAAATTGTTTACAGTCTTGTGGTGACATAGGGAAATAAATAGACCCATGTAGCCAAAGAGGGTGGAGGGAGGGAGCTCTTAAATTTTCCTTGAGACAGGGCAGTAATTGTAGAAGTGCTTACGTTTTAACCTGGACTCGGAGGTAAGATGTGTAAGATCTTGGACTTGAGCTGTGTGAGCTAGGCAGGACGTCCCAGTCAGCATGTGAGAACCACCACGTGCTCAGAGAGCACAGGGAGACTTACAGGTGTTTTGGTATTTCTGGAGTATGAAGTGTAAGAAGAGAAGAATTCTAAGTTGACACCACTTACAGCAAATGCAAATCAGTGTGACCTGGACCGTTAATGTCACAGAAGTGTTTACAAAGAAAGTCATTATTAAATGTGCAAAAATACTTTGAAAATAGTACAGAAACGTTGGTATTTCTTTCTAAGCCAAACTCATATTTCAGCTCATTTAAAATTTCATTAAGTTATCTCTTAGCTTCTTCTAACAAATGAGTTTGGCCAGATTTTCTACCTCTAGAAATGGACTTTTCTCCTTCCCTTAAGCTTAGACAGTATGTTGTAGCGGAAACTAACTTTTCCTACTCCCTTCAGACAGTCATGGATGCATTCCTGTAAAACTCTGAACAGCCGTCTATTTTATCATTTCGGATCATATCAATGGGATATAGAGTAATTAAACAGAAAACTTCATTTATTCTATTTCAAGTTGGAAAATAGGAGTTATTCACTCCTTTCATATTTTAAGAAACCAGAGGTAGCTTCTATTTTATCATTATCTTGTTCAAGGGGCATATGGATTCTGAAGATTAATGAATTCACTGAAAGATGCCCAGTAGGGAAGTCTTTCAAAGCGAAATGGATTACTGGTAAGACTCGAGTGGAAGAAGATGCATTAGCATTACATCAGTGTCCTATCCACTAAACTTCTTGGTTTTTAAACAAAATTGATCATGAAATTTAAGATGGTTGGCTTTGGTTTCATAGGCCTCACTTCTTCATTTCACGTTTCTAGCTGACTTAAAATATTCATGAAGAATTTTTTATTCTTGGTTTTGTTCCAACGTCATTGCCTAAATATAGGCTCTCTGATGAGTAGGCACTTAACCCAAGTTTACTCCTAAACAATTCAACGTTAACTTTTTGACTCTTGACATTGAAGTTGCATAATATGTTTCTTCTATTCCTTTCCTAACCAAATAGAAACATCTTTAAACCAAAAAGTGTTTGTTCCTCATAGATACTCTTATTAAGGACCAATGTCCCTAATCACATTTTTTTTTAAAGGTTTGCCTAGGCAAATTTTTTACCAGATGATCCATTTATGTAGTGGGAACTCATAAAGCATGGAGTATCCGCGTAATGTTAGGCATGGAGTAGCAAACAGAGTCAGTATGAATATAGTTCCTGTACAGCAGGAACACATCATCTTACTGAGCAGAAACACAGAGGAAATAGGTAACAGTAAAGGCTATTGATTATTACATAAGCAAAGAGCATGCAGTATGTTTGCTTCCTAGACTTTCTGAACAGAAGTAGGGCCTGGAGGAGATTAGGTCTGGGAAGGAATCAAAGAATTTGAATTTCCAAGAACTGGGTGTTGATTATTCTTAAGATAAAAAATCAAAACAAAGTAAGCTGGTGTGCCCAAGGGTTATTTCATTAAGGAAATGAGCAACTATCTGAACCTAACAGAATGGAGAGGATTTATTTTTGATTTGAGAAGGGGAGGAGAGGTGTGTGTGTGTGTGTGTGTGTGTGTGTGTGTGTGTGTCTGTGTGTGTTTCGTAAAGTGTTCTAAATGTTGTGTTTGGCTGGGGCCAGAGAATTCATTTGCAATTCATTTTAGGCATGGCTCAATTAATTGATCATCATCCAGCAAAGCAAAAGACTGATGGTTCGATTCTCAGTCAGGGCTCATGCCTAGGTTGTGGGTTCAGTCCCTGGTCGGGATGTGTATGAGAGACAACTGATATTTCTTTCCCCCTCCCTTCCCCTCTCTCTAAAAACAAATAAATAAGTATTAAAAAAGAAGTAGCAATAATTAAAAGGAATACAGGATTTTATTCAGGCCAAGAGAATTCTCACCTTGTAGACAATGCAAATGTATTAGAGCTGAGGAGGGACATGATAAAATCAGCTTTTTAGCAATATCTATCCCACAGAGGCCTTTAGGATGACTGCGTGGTGAATGCCAGGAGACCTGGCCTACTCATTTATTCATTCACTCAGCAGGTACACATTGAGCACCCAAATTACATGCAACGCCCTGTGTGAAGTAGGTAGAATGCACAGCTCTAAGCACTGACAGCCAGAGGGACTGGAACACCAGGTTAGGGGAGTTGTCTCTGTTTAATCTTTTTCTGGTCACTTACATTTTTTCTTGTCGCCTGCCTTAATTTAGGACTGCCCCAACAGCTTTCAGTACTGTATTTATGCTAATTTGCCTAGTTCTACGGAGTTACCGAATTTACAGTTAAATTGTTCTGTGTAGTTGTTAGGAAGCTACTCTCAAACTGAAATGAAAAGCAACTTTATTCCATCCAAAATATACTAAAAAGACAGAGAGGAAAATGATCAAAGCCATATCGGTGCATAGCCAGATCTTAAAATATAGAAAATCGTTTAGGAAACTGGTTTAATGTTAATGTGTTTATCAGATCAGAGAAGAATCAATCTGTATACATAATAATGAATACTGAAAAAGAGTAACAGTTAGAAGTATGGTTAATCACATCCTAAAGGGAGGCTTGGTCTCTGGGGGGGTGCTTAGTATATTCATATATTTCACTGCAGAACTTTTAGGAAAAAGAAGCACAGCAAGATACCAAAAAGTATTATTTGTGTTACAAGTCATTGTATCACACATTCCAACCTGAAGGATTAGCAAATTTATCCACTGTCTTCAACTCAACTTAAGTTCCTTTCTGAGAGCCCCATCCCACCAAACGATGAAAAATTTAATGCAAATTGTCATCCCTACTTAGTGTCAGAAGATATTAAAGCCATGTGTATAACAGACGTCAGAAACTGGTGCCTATCAGCTTGTTGATATAAGCCCACTCTATGGGCCCACAAAGAATACATTGTAAATAAATACACTATAATGACTAAAAAGCTATACCAAATTCCTTTGATCTTAGCCTACGGTCCCCACCTTCCCTTGCAGTTTAAGAAAGTTTGAAGTAGTTTTTTGCTTCATGTCCAGGTAAGGCAGTCTTAAGGGCTCAAAAATGAGTAGTGAGAATGGAAACAGGTTAAAATACACAAAAACACGTACCTTAAGTTTATTAGAAAACAAAGTTTAAAGATTATTGTCAAAATGAGATTAGATAATATTAAACATAATTTAAAATTTATCTGAATTAATTTAAGATTATATTAAAATAAGAAAAAAAAGGAGAAGGAAGGAAAGGGAGAGAAGATTGAACAATTTATAATAAAACTGCTTGTCAGAAATGAAAAGGATTACAAAGATTTTGTCTCATTATTGATGCTGACCATTACAGAAGTATAGATTAAAAAAACTGCTTTTGAAAAATTGTCAACACTAAATAGAGTTGTATATTCTAATAAGAAGTGCTAAGACAGTTTATCAAGAACTATTTGCCAAGCATTGTACAAAGTCCATGATATGCATCTCTCATGAGAGAGTAGTATATTCCAATAAGAAATGCTAAGACAGCTGATCAAGAACTATTTGCCAAGCATTGTACAAAGTTCTTGATATGCATCTCTCTCTAGTTTCCATAAATGTTTCATGAAGTGGGAACTATGATTATCCCATTTTTTCAGATGAAGAAACTGCAGCATAAAGGGCATATTGCACTTACACAAATTGATACAGCAAATCATCTGTAGGATAGGTATTAAAAGCCATATCTGCCTGATTCCAGAGTATAAGCTCATTATTATGCAAATCATAGCCTACTCCCTTCCAAAACATTAGAGAAGACACAGCAGAGGGAACATAGGCCTATGCAAAAGTACAGGGGACAGACAGAAAATAAAAGGAAGACAGTAAATAATTTCTTTTCTTAAGTATATTTGGGTAAAATTCCATGTTAAAAAAGTCATAGTAGGCCTAAAACAAATTCTAACTACAGTTACTTACTGATAAACACATAAAACAAAATGACACAAAATGATTAAAAGGCAAAAGTTATGGAAAAAATATCAGTCAAGAGCAAACATGAATTTTGTTACCCCTATGTTAATATCAGATGATGTACTCTTAAATCGAGGGCATCAAAAATGAGAATTGTTTTCTAAATTGATATATTATTAAATTATGTTATTTAATAAATCATATCATGAAATGTAGACTTTAATAAAAAATAGAAATTTATACAAATGAAAGTATATTTCATAATAAATTATAACTTCCACAAAGTTTTGCTGAGTAACATTGAACCAGAGTGCAAAGCATTCATCTGTCTGCATAGCAAAATGGTTAGAAACATTGGAAAAGACTAGCACCTGCAATAGTGGGGGGAAAATTCAACAGACCTTCCTCCCCAATATGTAATGGGTGAAAAATAACAAAGGGGATACATTTTTTAAAAAAGAGACTTGAAACAATTATAGATGAATTGAAGAGAACAAGTATCCTACAACAGCAAATTTTATATACCTTTGAAATATTTATCAAGGGTTATATATTGGGCCATGAAGAGATTCTCACCATGTGGGCCAAGCTTCCAGTCCCAGAAAAGATGGTATAGTAGCTCCGGCTACTTGCTCAACTCTGAGAGAAAATGGAATATTAAGCCTAACAGTATAATAAAGACACAATTTCTAATGTCTTAAGAAATACAGAGGTGGGCAAAAGGAGGTTTTCAGTTGTGATTCAGCGAAACAGAGTTTACTGTTGTATTATTATTTATTAATTATTGTATTGTTTATTTGCATTACAACTATAAACCCATTTTCGCCCACCCCTGTATATATAAGTAGTTGGTAGAAGTATGTGGGGAGATTAGATAATTTGACAAATGTAACTGAATATTTTAACAGAAAATAAGTACATATACAGATGCTTTAAGTCATGTGATTAATAAACTCACATGAATGGCTACATAGCCAACCGACCAACCAAAAAACAAAAACTCTTTTGTAGCACACGCAAAATACTTTCAGCAGACTCGTCTACACCTCACTGCGGCGAATCGCGCCCCCCTCCCCCCGCCACCAGCTGTATAAAGCTTATAAACAAGCATTGGGATTTACCAGCTTCTCTCTATTGGAGAGGCAGCAAGGGAGGACGGTGTTGGGAATGAAAATGGGTCAGCCAGACTTGACTGTCTCGGCTATGTCATTGTTCTGCCCTAACTTGCATGACCAAGAGCAACTGAATCTACACAGTCAAGTGCCAAGATTTTACATTCAGAATTTCTAAAGCATTGCCTGCATCCGATGCATTGGATAAAAGTTTTATATCTGTTTCTTTCAAGTTCCTTTGTGGTCGTCCTAATAAGTACTCTGTGAAAGTCTTTAGCATCTTTATATTTATTTGTAGTCTTATATTCTGAAATTGAGTGCGACTGTGTCTAGAAGTGGGTCTTTTAAGAAATGTATCCGATTTAGCCTGAGCCCTTTTAATCTGAAGAATTTAATCCTAGAAGTTTTCTTCTATTGTTTCTTTCACAACCATTTTCTCCATTTTCATGAGACTTCAGTTAGTGACTTGAGTTGAGTCTCCTGGGTTGTCTTTGTCTCCTATTTTCTGCTTTATAATTTTGAATTACCTTTTCTTTTTTCTATATCTGTAGCCTTTCTACTCACAGTTAGTTTGTGGCCCAGCAACGCTGACCTCATCTGGGAGCTTGTTAGAAATGTGGAGCTTCATGCCTCATCTCAAAACTGCTGCATTAGAATTTTCAGTAATAAGATCCCCAGGCGATTCTTGTGCACATTAAAGTTTGAAAGGTATTGTGGGATTTTCCTCAACTTTATCTCTCAGGCCTATTGAAATATTTTTGTTGTGGCATTTAAATTACCAGTTTACTGTTTCTTGTACTGTTTCTTTTTTTAAAAAAAATTTGTAATGTATATAATACAGTAGTCCCTCTCTATATCGTGGTTCACTTATCACGGCCTCACTGTATCACGCGATTTTTAAAAATATTACATTTAATTATTTATTGCAGATTTTTCGCTATATCACAGGATTTTGTGGTACTGTATATGTATGTTGTTAAAGTTATGTAGGTTTGAGAGTGTAGAATAAATGTAAGGTCCCTACTTCACAAGGGGGGGGGGTGGTTTAGAACGTAATACCTGCAATAAATGAGGGAATACTGTATCTTCTTGAGAAATTTTATTTTAAACCCTCTCCTGTTTCTTAAATTATCTGTTGACTCTGGGATTTTTTTTTTCTTGTGTATCTTAGTCTAACTCTTTCATGTTGCCCCCCGCCCCGCCCTGATACATCTGTGAATCCTTGATAGTTCCTTTCTATTTAAGAATAAAGAAGTGATGAATGTTTTTCATGTAGTTGGAATGAATTTCTGCTACTCCCTCCTGATAACCTCTTCTCCTAAATGGAGGGGTGTTATATGTTACATGGACATGTTAATGGTGATGCTCTATTTCATCATTAGCGGCCCAAGAATCAAACCCAGTATCGACCTTGGAAACGGAGGCCTTCAAACTATGAAGTTTTCTTAGGAATCAGTCTTTCTTCTCTTTTGTGACACAGCCTCTGGTGGGGTGAGACCGTTGGGAGTGGACTGATACAGCTCTTCTGTTTTTCAGCCCCACTTTGTACTCCCTCCCTATTTCCTTGGGGAATTCCGGCTGGTATTCCAGTGACACCTCGATCCTATTGAGCTATAGTTTGAGTTCTATCCTATTCATCAGCACACATTTGCCCCACGTCGTCTCCCCGAATTTGTTTCAAGTATCTTACCTGCTGATCTCTATCCCCTCATCATCTACCCTAGTACAGCGTTTCTGTTACTTTTCTGTTTCCATAGCGCTGTTATCAGTGGAGTCAGAGAAGGGGAGGGGGGCAAATGCATGAGCTTGGTTTGGTTTGTGATCTTGAGCCAGAGGCCTCTCAAGCATTTTTGTGGTGCCGTATGTAAATCATCAAAGTGCGGTCCTTTCCTGTAGGCTTAAAGCCATGACACCCATCACGGAGTTGTACTTAAAGAGGATTTATGGAAGGAATACGATAGCATTTAGTAGGAATGTAACTGCACCGCAGGACGCTTTTGTTACAAGATGATGTAACGTGGGTGGATTTATATTCAATGGAATAATGAGAAAAGACTGAAACTGCTCTTTGATGTCAAGTTGGGAAAGGACTTTAAAGCTGAAGAGTAGGCTCCTTAATAATCAGACTTTAAAAATAGCTATTGATATCCTGACATTGAGAGGGTGCTGATTAAATCTGCAGACGAGGTATAGAAAAGGAATAGATTGGATAGAATCAGGATAAGAAAAAGGGTAGTAGATTGGAATGATGGGCTTAATCCAAGAGAACACAGTTTAATATATAGACAAGTTGGTCCAAGAAACCAGCCGCGCAGGAGCACAGCTTAAGAGCAGCAAATGCGATGTGATATAGGAGCTAAAAATAGCGAATGGAATGTTAAGTTATCCAAATAGAAGTACAACAGAAGCCTTAACAGGTCTGGTCCTCTCCGAGCGGGGCAGTCCTTACGTGCAGCAGTGTTCATTCCGGAGAGCAAACACTTAGGAAGAAAATCACACTCTGGTACAGATCTGAGGACCAGTGAGATGATGCTATGCTGAATGATGAAAAGAAGTGGGGAAGAGTATAGCTGTTTATGCCACACAGCAAACACGATAGCCTTTAAAAATGTTTTTTGAAAGATTAGGCTGTGGAGGAGGAGTCCAAGTTGCACAGCCTGGCTCGGGGATACAGGCCCAGGACAAGGGGGTGAGAGATCCAGGGAGCACATGTGGGCTCAGGTTGAGACAGAACTTAACAGCACTCTTGTTCATAGTGAACTTGGCTCTCCTAGATTAAGCCCATCACTCCAATCTACCGCCTTTTAAAAAAATCTCGACTCTGTCTAATCTATTACTTTTCTATTTTTACCTCATCTGAAGATTTAATTAGCGCATTCTCAATGTCACGATATCAATAGCTGTTTTTTTTTTTTTTTAAGTCTGATTATTAAGGAGTCTACTCTTCAGCTTTGAAGCCCTTTCCCAAATTGACATCAAAGAATGGTTCCAGCCTTTTCTGATCACCCCACAAAAGCAGAAACTGTATGACCACTTGTTAACAATTCACCTAAGCACTAAGCAGTGGTGTACGCGCACCTTCTTTTCAACACTGAGGTTTTATAAAATATGAGTGAGGAGGAAGGAAACATAAGTCTGAGGTTTTACTAAGCTAGAAATGAAAAGAAGTCAACTTAGTCATTTCTGAGCAATTAATCAGTGCTCTGCAAATCATGGCCTTATTTTCAGCACAACCTGGATATGTCCTATAGCTTTATAATAGATATTTATGTAGCTATCTGTAGCTGTATATCTGCACATTTGGTATATTCTTATATGCTGCCTTATAACTTAATTATTCATTACTTTTTTGATAGAACTTGATTTGTTTCTACTAATATAAATAATACATCAGTGAGCAAATTTAAAGAATACTTAAAGATTATATTCTATCTTCAACAGATGGGAATGTATATATATATATATATATATATAATACCATATACACACATATACACACTAGAATACACAGGTATCAACATGCACGAATCTTATAAGCATCATATTAGTGAAAACTTGAATAACATATTATTTCACTTATAAGAAGTCTAAAACATTGCGAAACCAAAAATAAATTGTATAAGCATACATGCATATAATAAATGTGTAGGGAAAAAGCAAGAGCACCATAAATACTCACTTCTGGTGGCTACTTGGTGGGCATTAGGGACATGTTTAAGAAGCAGAGCGGCAGGATTTGGGATGGGCCTAAACAGGAAGTGGGTGGCAGAACAGATCAACAGCAGGCCTGAGACTGCTATCCTTAGAAAGACCTCCAAGTTTAGACCTTGGCTGGTGTCTGGGAGCTTGGATTTCATCTTGGGAGAGCTCCCACTATTGCCTGATAAGAGTGGCTCACTGTGCTTAAAATATTTGTACAAACATAGCGGTTTGTGCCAAACACCTGCTGTCTTTCCGGAAGTCCTGACTGTCCGTACGCGCCAGGCAGAAGAAACCTATGGGCCCAGCCCCAGGAGAAAGCCTGGGCACTGGGGTCTCCAATGAGATGCCCCGAGAGGCAACATTTCATGTATGCTGTCGCATCTCATCGCTGGGAGAGTGAAGCTCATCCTGTGGGACTCCTGAGGGAGAGGACCCCTGGAAGCATGCACCCGGTTTCCTTGTGCCTCTTCCCTTTGCTGGTTTGGCTTTGTGTCATTTCACAGCAATAAATTATACTGTGAACATGGCTATTTTCTGAGTCTGTGAGTCCTCTCAGCTCATATCAAACCCAGAATCATTCTTATGAATCCCTCTCAGAGAAGGTTACACAGGTATTCATTTATTAACTTTTATACCATTCATACATTCTAAATATTTCATATATTTATCAGTTAATCCAAAGGAAAACAAACAGAAAGATGAATATGAGTTATCCAAATAAAATCGAGATACACTTGTGTAGAAAGCCTCCCAGCAAAATGAAATAGCAAGGCAATGTCTAGAACCAAACCACAGACTATTGCATTCAAGGAACTCAAATAATGGACAGGGCAATCAGAGGAAACGGTGAAACCGAAGATGTAATCCGAAGTAGCTGTGGTTGTGACCTTCGTGAGACGGTCTTCTCCATTTCCCCCAACCCCATCCTCTCCCCATGTAGGTCCCCCCACCTAATTTCTGTCTGTGGTGTGCTGCAAGGGTTGAGGCACATCCCGCCCCCATACCAAATTCCTCTTTTTTCTATTGCCATTATTGAAAAGTCTATGAATTACCTTGGCACCTTTGTTAAAAATGAATAGACAATATATGTGTGGGAATATCTATATCTATCTTCCTGGGTTTCTACAGGTTTATTTATACTCCAATAATACCACATTGTCTTGAAGCTGTAGCTTTATAATAATATTCTAGAAAAGGTAGTATAAGACCTTCCAATGTTGTTTAAAATTGTTTTAGGTATTCAAAATTCTTTTCATATTCCTATAAGATTTGGAACCAGCCTGTTGTTTTCTATGGGGAAAGAAACACTGCTTATAAAAAAATTTTTTTTGAACCTTTCAGTCATTTTGAGAATTGACATCTTAACAATTTTATCTTCACTCCATTAGTGTAGTTATCACTCTTGGCTGGGTTGTAATTCAATACAAAAATATACCATAGAATCTCTCTAAAAAAAATATACCATAGAATCTCTCTAATATATGGAATTAAAAACAAATAAGCAAACAAAGAACAAGTTCATAGATACAGAGAGCAGATCGCTGGTTGCCAGCGATGAGGGTTGGGGGTTGGGAAAAATGGGTGAAGGGGGTCAAAGGGTCAAAAGAAAAAAAACAAATAAAACAGATCTGTTTGAACCCAGGAAAAAAATTAACCATTAATATAAGCAAGAGTGTTGCAAATAGTGCACAAGGAGTAATTAATTTTAGTGACCATTTGGTTCATTACTTAGGGTTCTTGCAAAGGTTGTTTACCTTCTCTGAGACTCATTTTCATCATCTTATTAAGGGATGATAATAACATGTTTAATTTTGTTAGTTGTTTGCTGTACACGAGAAACTTTTTTTTTTTTTAAACCTATGTAACAGGTAGAAATTGGCACCATATTTATATTGTTACATTCCTTTAGTTTTCTTTCTATTTTTGATGAAAGACTATTTGATTCTTTAGGAATCTGAAAATAGACCAAACTCTTTGTAGAGACAAAGTGAGGTGGGGGTTTGGCCGTAAAGGGTGGGAAAAATCAATACAAGGATGGAAAGGTAAAGAATGCTAGACTTTGGACATCCTGCAGAGGTTACCTTCTCTCCATTAAGGAGCAACTGAGACCCAGAAGGGGAGTCCGCAGAAGCTGTGTTTGCTTTAGCTCCCCTCCCCTGCCTCCCGTGATAGGTTTTTCCTGAGGGGGGGGGTGGGTGGTCACTGCTACTTCCCATTTGCTCCCTTCCCTTTGGCCTGAGTTTAGTTTTCTAAATCAAATCAAATCTAGCTTAATCCCCACATGTCAGATTTGTAAAAAAAAAAAAAAAATTGCTTTTAGTATCTTAATAATTTCTTTTCATGCTTGGTCCCCTAGGACAAAATAAATATACCTCACAGTTCCATTTTTATGGGGTTTGGGCCAACCAACCTAACAAGTACCTAAGCTCTAACAAGTTAGTTTGCAAAAATAATGCATAGTAACTTGAGGGAAGATTTTTTTTTTTCCTTCTTACCTACCGGATTGGCCTGTCCGCCCTTATTTCCCATTCTACACTGATTTGCACACACTCACTGCTTCAGAAACCCAGCTTCACAAAGGCATAAGCTGATCCAAAGGAAGGCGGTCCCACCGCACGCTGAACTTGTAACTTCCCCTGAGCTGGTAGGCCCTCCGGTGTACCAAGTATCCATGCGCGCCCCTGGATGCTCCTTGTGTGTCCGTCCTCCGACAGCCCTCGGAGCTCGTTGCTGTGCTCGGGGTACCTTGGTGCACAGTCTAAGAGCCACGGCCATAACCCCTTGTCCTCTTTTAACTCATTTTATACTTCTCTTTACGATAAATCTTTTGAAAAAAAGTTGTTCGTAAGTCACTTCCCAGCCCACTGCATTCTTGAGTTGTGCCCCTGTCGCTTACACTGAAGCTGTTCTCACCAAAGTCACCAATGAAACCTACTTACTCAATCTAATGGAAAACACCTAGCCGTCTACCTACCTAATTTTAGGGCAACAGTTAATAGTTTTGACCGCCACCTCCTTAACATGCTTTCCTTCTAAAACCTTCACTCTTGGCCTCTCTCTCGCTGCTACTTTCCCTGTTAAAAATCACTATTGTCATGTCTTGTTCACCTCCCCCTCTTTTAAATTGAATTTATTGGGGTAACACTGGTTAAAGAACTTATACAGATTTCAGGTGCACAATTCCACACACATCATCTGCACACTGTGTTAGGTGTTCAGCACCCCAAGTTAAGTCTCCTTCCGTCACCTTTTATCCCCCCTTTACCCCTGTCCTGGTAATTACCTTTGCATGTCCAACAGAAAAAATACTAAGGTAAGAAGGCAGGAAAAGTTGGGTATTTTGTAGGAGCCAAAGGAAAATCCTAGAAAAGCCACTGAAACACTGAATCTTTTTCTTATGAGGACACCAGTCATATTGAATTCGATCCCATACTAATGAATTCATTTCAAACTGACTGCCTGTCTAAAGACTTTATCTTTAGATCAGAACCTTGCATTCCTGACTTTGGGTTACAGGAGGAACACCTGTATTGTAAGAGTGAATTCTTTTATGCTTATGCTAGCTCAAATGGGCTATGTTGGAAATAGGAATTCTAACACATACATACATACGCTATAGTATTGACATTGTTACATAGTGGAGGTGCGTGGCTGCACATCAGCTCTTCTGTCTTTGCTCTGGGCCCCCCACCTCCCTCTAGCCCCCTCTAACCTTTCCCTGCTTTTCACCTCGCTTTACTTTCTTCTCACCCTAAGAGTGTGCATAGGCTGTCCTCTTTCTTTTTTTCCCTTTCCCTGATCAAACTATGCCCTCTGCTATCTTTCTGGGTGTGGAAACTTTATTAAATCAAATCACTTAACCTGTTAACACCTGATTTTATTTTTTTAGCTTGAATTGCATTTGACTCTCCCAGGCTTAAGTAATTCAGCCAACCTTCATTAATGAATGACTGAATAAATAATCCCTCATCTGCCAGAGCAGTGTATGTTGAGAATCTGGCATGAGAAGAACTGAGCTGGGGACTTGTAAGTCCAAGCATGCTCCTTTGTGTAGACTTATCAGGACAGATATCTTGCAGAAGGACAAAAGGATGAGGAGCCAGCTAATGAAAATAACTGAGCAATAGCACCGCACTGAAGGAAGAGGCACATGGAAGCATACTCCTAGGTAGGAAAAACATGTTTTTTGTTTGTTTTAAAGATTTTATTTTATTTATTTATTTATTTGTTATTTTCAGAGAGTGGGGAAGGGAGGGAGAAAGAGAGGAAGAGAAACATCAAAGTGTGGTTGCCTCTCCCACGCCCCCAGCTGGGGACATGGCTGGAGATCTGGCCTGCAAAACCCAGCCATGTGCCCTGACTGGAATCGAACCAGTGACCCTCTGGTTTGCAAGCTGGCACTCAATCCACTGAGCCACACCCGCCAGGGAAGAAAACATGTTATAAAGGAACCTAGGAGGTCACGTGGCCAGAATGAACAAGGGGGAAGCTAAGTGTGAGGTGAGGTGACCAGACCACGGTAAGAGATTATGATCATATTTGAAATGCTATGGGGAAGTTTTGAAAAGACTTAAGCAAGGGAGTAACCTGTTCTGATGTGACTAAAAACAAAATAAAACAAAACAAAAAAACGAACCCGAAAGAGAAATTCCAATTCCCTCTGGCTCCAGTCTGGAGAATGAACTAGTCACAAGCCACTTATTGATGGGATCCATTCTGAGAAACGTGTTAGGTTATTTTGTCATTGTGGTGACATCAGAGTGCCCTTACACAAACCTAGATGGTTTTAGCCTCCTACACACCTAGGCTATGCGGTATGGCCTCTTGCTCCTAGGCTACAACCTGAAGGTCATGTGACTGTATCGAACAACTGGGGACTAAATCAAGTGCCAGAGTAATGATTCATTCAAGAGACGCAGTAAACAAGAGATGTATGAGGCTGCTGCTGGCAGAACACGGCCTGTCTTATAAGTAGAAAGAATACACTCTGAAATGATTAAAACATAGAGTAAGTACAGAAGCCAGTAACATAGTCACTTATTATCAAGTATTATGTACTGTGTATGATTGTATGTGCTATAGTTTTATATGACTGGGAGGGTAGTCGGTTTGTTGACACCAGCATCAGCACAAACATGAGTAATCAATTGTACTAATGTTAAGTCCAGCTACGAGGTCACCAGGCCATAGGAATTTCTGTCTAATGGGGTTGCTGTGTTACACGCGGTCCTTTGTTGACCAGACCGTCATTGTGTGGGTCCTGAACAGATAGGCAGACCAGCAGGAGACCCGTTGGGAGGTTACTGAAATTCTTGGCAAAAGGTCGTGAATGGCTTGGCCTGAGGATTGGGGGTGGTGGTGTGTGTGTGTGTGTGTGTGTGTGTGTTGGGGGGCAAGTGGAGATGGGGAACTTCGTGACAGCATTTGAGATTTGAAGGTAGAATTACACACTCTTTACTGATAAAGAAGTTATCCCTTCTACCTTCTCGGTAGCCAGTTCCCGTATTAAAGCTGTCAATGGAGTAGACTTGAATACCCTAAAAAGTGGAGGCCGGGGTTTCTTAGTTTCACGGGGCTCTGGGATCCAGCTCTTACCCACGTACCTCGATTCCATCAGTCCACAGAAACAATCTGCCCTCCTTCCCTTTGAATGAACGAGGGGGAAATGACTGCGGAAAACCACTCTCAGAGGACAGCGGTCCAACGACACACCTCAACTTCAAATTTTAAAGAAATGTTCACTTTTAATTTGGCATTGACGACCTCACAGTGCGCACAGTGAGAGAGAAGGCATTTTGCTAGCAGCATCCCCCCTTTCATCTTCGGAATATTGTGCTCACCCTCTTCAAACCACCCAGGGCGAAGGTCCTTCGGATAACTCACGTCCCACAAAAAAAGGGTTCCCTTTCACCGATCCAGATCCCGTGCGTGGGGGTCCCCGCTTCCCGGCGCACAGACAGACAAACGCACTCATTGTCTGCGCCACCCCGTCCCTGGGGTTTGACGAGCGTGCATTTCCTGCGCCGAGCTGCTCGCGGGCTTCCCCGGCCCCCTGCCCCCCCCGCCTCGCAGCGTCCGTTTTTAACGTGTCCTCCCCACGCTACTAAAATGCCTGGGCACGACGTTACCAAATAAATGTAACACCGGGAACTTTCCTTCCATCTGCTACCCTCTAAGCCCCCGCCCGGGCAAGTTCTCAACGGTAACTAAACCCAGCCGCTCGTGCGAAGGGGCCAGTCCGCACGGAAACAGCAAATAGGTGGACAACGCTGTTTCCTGAACTTGAGGTTCCGGGGGCGCGTTCGGTTTTCGTTGCGAACAACGCAGTGCCGTCCAAGGGCCGGCCGAGCCGCTCCGCCGTTGGCCAGGCGCGGGAAGCGGGCCAGCAGCGGGCGGTGCCGGGGCCTGCGGAGCCGGGCCTCCGGGCGGCGACGCTCTGGCCCGCGCCCCTCGATGGTTTCCGCGCGGCCGCCGCAGCCACGCGGTCCAGCCGCCAGGGGGCGCGCTGGCCGGCGCCGCCGATCTCGGAGCTACGCGGTCCGACTCGTTTCCGCCATATTGGATGCCGCAGCCGCCGCTGCCAGCGCTTCCTCCTCCGTCTTCCCGGTGCGCGGCTGGTTCCTGCGGCCCGAGCGGCGGGGAGGTGAAACAGGAGCCCGTGGGAGGGCCCGGAGGACGGGGGTGGGGAGTGTAGCGGCCGGGGGTCCAGAGTGGAAGGCCGAGACGGAGCGGGACCGAGCGGAGAAGGCGCCACGGCCCAGCCCCTCCCCCGCCGCTGCCGACCCGCCCAGGCAGCGCCTGTGTTCCCCAGCCCGGCGCTCCGCCCGCCCTAGCGGCCATGCCCGTGCTGCGCTGCCCCTGAGGGACTCCTTCCCCGCCGGCGCTTGCCCTTCCGCGTCCGACCCGGGGTCGCAGCGGCCCGATCTGCCTCCGGCGCCCCTCCTCGCGGCTGCCCTGCCGCCTCCGTCTCGCTCTGCCCACCCAGTGCAGTGGCCGCCGCCGGGCTCGGGGCCTCCGCACCGACAACATGGAGGCTGTGAAAACCTTCAACAGCGAGGTTGGTATTGCAGCCCGATCCCTCCGCCCGGGCCCGGGCCCGCAGGAGGAGGGTGGACACAGGCCTGCGGGGCTTTTCGGGACGGGGCGAGTGGCGGCCTAGCTGGGTCCCCGGGGGGGTGGGGGGGAGGGGTGTCTCTCTGCCCCGGCGCCCCTCCCCCGAGTGCGGGGGGAGGGCCGTCCCGGGGCGGAGGGAGGTTCCCGAGTCTCCAGCGCCCCACTGAATGGCTGCGGGCTTGGCGGGGAGGCCCCGTCGGGCCCTCCCCCGGAGGCTCCTGGCTGGGCTCTCGGGGTCGGACCCTCCGAGGCCCGGCCCGCCCCCCTCTTTCCTGGGCCCGTGGGGTCGGAGCCGCGCGCAGGACATCGCTGTCCAGCGCTGCCCGGGATCATTCATGAGTCAGGCGCCGAGGGCGGGGGGTGCGGGAAGGGCACTTACGGGGTGCTGTGCTCTGGTCACAGGGCACGTAGTGTGCGTGATCGGGACCTTGTTGGCTAGGGAACCTGCCAGCCAGGGGCTCCCCGCTAAGAGGGTGGTCGGTCGGGAAGAGAGGTGACTCTTGATTTTCTATTCTCAGCAGCCCCCCGCCCCCCATCATAACGACAGAAAGACAAATGGTAGGAAGAGCTTTGAGCGTGGAGACAGGGAAGATGCTGGGGAGGGATCCCCCATGGGCTCATTCGCATGTCACATCTTAACACGACATTTTTTGTTTTTTTAACACGCAGGGGGCCAGTTTTCACTAACTGAATTTACTAGTTGAAGGGAGCCCAGGTGTTGATAAAGTGTATTTTTAAAATGTTAAAACTGCGACTTAAATAGACCTTAATGCAAACATTAAATAAACATAACAGGTCCATGCCTACCCAACCAGAATTATCCTTAACCTACATGTGTTAGAAAAACACTTTAATGTCATGTTAACTAAATGCACATGAATTTAATGAACTTTTTTGATGTGGAAGTGCTAATACCCTATTCAGTGGTATGATTGACAAAATCTTATTCAGCTCTTAAAGTACCAGACCTGTGTTGCTAATTTTAAGGGGACAATACTTTTAAAAGTTGCTTTACAATTTTGTTTCTTTCCATATTCATCCCCTCTCCCCGCCATGAATGGGCCTTTGGGAAGCTTAGCAAGGAGGCTGTAAGTTAGATAACATTCCTGTGAGCTGGACTCTATATTAGAGCAGTGATACAGGTGTATGAAAACAAACGTATTTCTTTTTGTAAAGGGCTTTAAAAAAAAATCATTCCTTTATAAATAGCAATAGACGAGAATACTTTTCACTTTATTTACAGATTTATAGCTGATAATTTGGGGCAAATTATAAAGTTCGGTTCTGCTCCCACAATACTCTATAGTGCTTAAAATCTGGACTAGAAAGTATTCAGTGCTGCTATGTTTTAATTTGTCGTTAATGGTTTCACATATGCGGGAAACCTCCCCCCACCCCAGCTCTATGTAGCCTTTTTATTTGCTACATAGAGTGCTACAGCATTGATACAGTGTTTAATTTTTTTTTTTTTTTATTAAAAAAGTCCTTTCTCTTCTGCTGAAATTATTTGATTACCCCACCCCTCCCCTTTTTGATGGTGTCTCTCCTGTTTGTCTGGAGGGTTCTTCCTAAATGTCCCCCGTGGGGTGTAAAACAGGATCCCTTGTGTGGTAGATGAAAGCAGGCACACCAATTGGTCACAGGAGAGCACAGGGCAGCAGAAATGTTACAGTTGGTTTTTCGTTCAGTATTGACATTAAGTATCAGGGACCTAACATTTACCTGGCATTTACCCTCTTGTTTACTCTTTACAGGAACAGTAGTAGTATTCCCATTTTAATGTAGGTAGTAGTCGCCCCCTCCCTCTGTGGATTTCAAATAACTTAAAACATTATTTTAACTCTTTTGTTTCCTAATTGCTCACATTTCACCATGTTTGAAAGTAGGGTTAGCTTAAACATAGTAGCAATACAGTTGTCAGCAGGTTGAGGAAAGGAAATACTTTTGAAGAAGATTTATAAGAAGAATAGGCTTAAATACATATATATATGTATATGTATATATATATAATGTTTAAACACAAAATTCATAATCTTGTTAGGTTTTTGTTTCTATTTTGGATATAGTTTCTGTGAATGTAATGCTGATGTGAAAATTTTGTTGCAAGTAAGCATATACTGGGAAATAGTGTATTAAATTGTGTAGCAAAATGAAAATAAAGAAGTGTGAGTTACAGGATTAGGAGAAAAAGATATTTTAGGTTTACTTATAGTGAATTTGGTTTTTAAAAGCATTTATCCTTGGGCTGAGCCCTTTGGCACTTTGCTACCTTTGAAGATACCTTTGAAGCATTGAACTGTGAAGAAATTCCATTTGCTGTCCAGTCCCAGGGAGGGGGTGCATAGGAGAGGCAGCTGATCTCTGTCTCTCTCCCTCTCCCTCTCCTGTCTCTAAGAAAAGCATATCACTGGGTTAGGATTTAAAAAAAAAAAAAGTTAAAAAAATTTCATTTCCTGTGTAAGGCACCACAATTCAGCCCTAAGCGTAATTATTAATGTTTGTAAATGAAATATTTTGATACTTAAAACGTGTAATATATGAAGTGCTTAGCTTTCATGGCTTCCTAATTCTCAGGTTTTTCAAGACTGCCCAGTTGGTTTGAAAACAAGATCATGCCAGAAATTTTAGTTAAGAAGATGCGCTTTTAATCTGCAAACAGTGGATGAGTTTGAAAATCCATGAGCTTATGCAGGATATGTATGGATCCTGATTGTCATGCCCCCTTCCCCGTGAATTCTCAAAGGGGTTCTGTGGCCTCCCCACCTGTGTGTTCAAAATTACTGTTAGAAAATCCTTCATGCAGTAAATTCTTCTGAATGAGCCCGAGTTAAATGAGATTGAGGCTCAGGAATTGATATTTAGGCCCCCACTATGCCCATTGTGTGGGAAAACCTTAATTTCTACTTAAGTGTCATTGTGATGGAAGACTTAATCCCATCACCACTATGTCAGTTCCGAAATGAAAGAGTTTGTCTAGATGGGCATGTAAGACTTCCTAAGAGTCAGCTGGAGAATTGTCATTACAAGACACTAGTTGTCACTGCTCTGAGATGGTGGCCTTTCCTTTTTACGGTTTGGAGTTCTCATCTCAGTTAGAAGGGTCTCACTGGTCCTCTTACACCTGTGGGCTAGTTTAGGGCCACAGTTGATGACTGGTTGGCAGCAGTTTCACGGGTTGTATATTTATACTCTGTCTTGAAGCCTGCCGCTGGATGGGGGTTACGATGGTAGGGTTTTTGAAAAGAGAACAGAGAAAAGAGCAGTGCATGACTCTTTGTTTAGAAAATTATAACTTAATTGGAGGGAGCACTTTCATAACATAGGAACTCCTGATATGTTGAAAATAGAAGGATCTGTTTGTTATACATTGGTTTTGCTTAGATAAGAAAGTGAACGGTGGGGGAGGCTTTGCTTGTGTATGGGATAGTTTTAATATTTCAAGACTTCAAAAAACAGCCCTGATACCATTATTACACTTCAAAAAATTAATAAACCTTGAATCAGATACCAGCCAGTGATGTTTTTATAAGGCCCTCGGGTAGCCAGTTGCATGACGCTGGTGGTTTCCCCCACAATGCATTTCTCCTGCCCTGGATGGGCAGCATGGGGAGCCCTAGGACCAGACGCGCAGGTATGAGACGTGCTGGGGAAATGAGTGCCGTTCAGTCTTTGGATTTCCCTTGGACTATCAATTCTCAGAGGAGTCTAGTGCCTTTTATTTTTTTAGGGTACCTACATTCTTAGTGTTTTTTGTCCTTGGGATTTGGTTAGTCAGGTAACTCATTCTTTAAACTGTTAACAGGATGCAGACCTTCCAGAGTCATAACACCGTCCTCTGCCTTGTCTTGCACGTCAAAAGTGAAATCCCATCTTCATTTCACTCCGATTTTGTGTCAGGAATGTTCATTTGCTTAACTGCGGGACTTTTTATATTCTTTTCACCAGTATCTAGGAGTAGACATGAGCTGGTAGAGAACAGTAGGAAGGGAATAAAAATGTGAAGAATTTTTAAAAATTTGTTCGTTTTTCCTTTGTGGTTCAGGAAAGGGAATTTATGTGAAGCGGCTATAAAACATTGCGTTTTCTTTCATGTTCATCTGCCAGGGAATGTTTCTCCTTTTTCTTTCCTATTTTAACTTTCCAGTGGGAATTTTGGTGTCCATCAGGCCATCTTTTATGTTTCTACCTTGTGAAATTCCTTCAAGATGTAGCATACTAAGTGTCGTAGAGGAGGGAAACCTTCACGAACCCCTCGCTGCCCCAGTGATTTAGATCAGGGTTTCTCTAACTTAGCGCTATTGATATTTTCGACTGGATAATCAGTTACTCTGAAGAAATTGTAGGGTCGTTAAGCAGCAATCCTGGCTTCTACCCACTATCGTGACAACCAGAGATGTCTCAGGACATTACCAAATGTCACTTGGAGGGCTAAGTTGACCTTGATTGAGAATCAGTGATTTAGCTCCCCTGTCGAACAGTCTTGAAGCACTCTGTACTTACCCTTGTACTGATTACTAATTTTAAGTAATTGGTAGTTGCCTTTCCCACCAGACTGAGTTTCACGAGGGCGATGACCATATATTGTTATTGCTTTGTATCCTCAGTACATAGCACTGTGTCAGTACGTAGTGTGCACTAAATACAGGTTTCTTGACTGAATGGGTAGGTGGCACCCAAGGTAGCTGGTCCATACCGGACCAACATAGTTAACACCTCTGCACATTTGGTTAAATAAAGGACTGATTTGAGATTATATTTAGATTTCCTGTTGGAAGATCCTTAGACTAAATATAAAATTAATATTTTGAAGGACTTTGTGTAAACATTATTTTGAAGATCATTTTACGGCAGTGTAGGAATATAGGAGATTAGGTGGGAAATTTTAAATCCACCTAATGTGTTTCTAATTTTCACTTCTCACTAAGGGGACTACTCCAGTGACGGTTCCAGTTAGGTTAAATCCATCCTAAGTTTTATGTTGTAATTATGCTTCTTTGCTTTATTGTTTTTCAGTTTAAAACAATATATGGTAAAAGTTGTGGGTTTTTTAACCAGTGTTTTAAAAATTTAGAATATAAGGATAATTGAGATTGATAATTTTGAGGTTATATGACCTGAGAGGGTTACAGTCTTAATCATTCAAGATTAAATATAAAAACTTTTGACAAGATTGAAATTTATGTGATATATATATATAGCTTAACCATTCCTAGGCTCACATTGAGTTTGTTACGGTAGTTTTGTTTGAAATTTTGGGACGTTTGTATTGCCTGGTATCCAAAATAGTTGTATTTTATCACTTGTTCCTTTCTTTTAGAAGTATGGTTGCTTTGAATTACTGACTGTATTACTACTTGTGCATGGAATTTCAGATATCTCTTTCTAGGGCCAGTTTTACTGGTGTTGGACAACTTCTAACTCATCATGGTATGAGAGAATGTAGTCAACCTTGACCTTGAACACTGGCTGAACTCCTAAGCTCTAAGTGAGCTCATTTTTTTCTGGTTTTGTTTTCTCAACATCTCTCTCTACTCCTCTCTCCCAGGATTGTGCCTCTACTTCCTGCTTGTACAGACTGCTTTTCCAGCAGCATGGACACAAGAAGCATAGTAAGATGATTATAATCCACGGAAGGCAGGCCCTTGGGAAAATCCTAGGTTTAAACTGGTACTGAAACGATGTCTTGGTTCTATGGGCAGTCCTTGGGAAGCAGAATAAAGCTTGTCACTTAGAATGTATTAGTAATCTTAAAGAGAACATGCAGGGAATAAGATGAATTTCTTCACTAAAAAATAGGTGGAGAAAAAAGTTATTTGCTTAATAGTGAGCATAAATCATACATACTGTGGTTGCATTTATTTCCATTCTCCACATAATTTCACTGTATATTTTGTAAAAGAAATATAGCATTACTTATTTAATATGAGTAAATTGCAGCCCCCTTAATTGGATGTTTGGAAATAAAATAAATCTTATATTTTGAGAAAGTTCTTCAGACTATAAGATGACAAGTCACTGACTGATATGCTGTAGGAATGGAGAAACAAAAATGACTAAATCAAACTTCTGACTTTTTAATTATAGAAGAGCAGATTTTGGTGGAGGTACTACTAGAGAAATAAATGCTGATGAGAAATGTTTCTATAGCTCATGATTTCTTATCTGAGTTAATGCACTCTCAAGTTCGATTGTAAACATGATACATTTACTCTTTCTGATTTTGATTTTATGCATTTGTCTTTCTAATTCTGCTTTACAAGAGTTTCTGATAACACCATATTTTAAACTCAGGGAAGGGTATGTAAATGTATTATGGTATCTAGTGCTATAGGTTAAGAAATGTTATAAACTTTGACATTACTCTATTTAGTCAGAATGGGGAAAAAGGTTATTAGATCATGTTTTTTTAAAGACAGTGTGGCTATTAAGTTAATGTATGCCAAATTTGTTTTTTAAGTAATTCTGCAACTTAATGTACTTTATAGAGGTTACTTGAAATACCTGAGATTTCATTCTTTTGTTCATTTGTTCATTCATTTAACCGGTGCTTAATGAACGCTAACCATGTGCCAGACAGTCTTCTGTCTGCTGAAATGGTGATAAACAAGACAAATGAAAATCTTACCCTCTTGGAGCTTATGTTCTTTAATCCTTTGTGTGCAGTGACCTTGCTGCAGAGCTGGTGACTCAGGTTGATTCTTTGCTAGAGATCGCTCTGTCTGTGACACTTCTGTCCAGGCTCCGATGTGCCTGGTCTGTTCTCAACATTTTACCGTACGAAGTCCACTTTGTTCATCCACTATTCAAAATAGAGATTGAGCAATAGACCTATTTAAACAACACTGTGTTGTTATGTTTTCAGTGGTCGGCTAATGTATTAAAAAATGCCTTTGGTATTTTGGAATCATAACATTTTCTTATAAAATACAGCTATTTAGGGTGGTTTGTCTGGGAGTTATTAGCCTCCATATGCAAATAATTAAAAATCCTTTTCTTAAGTGGTGACCAAATCTTTATGAATGTAGAGGAATAAATTAATATTTATATTTTTAAAACAAGCTTTTTCTTGATTTGAGTATTCTTGAAGAAATTTGGTCTCACATTTTCTGAATTTGATTTGACTACTCAGGGCTCATTTGAGTAGCTTGTAAGTGAAGGATGAAACTGTTTGGATCATGTATTTTACTGTGTTGAACATGGGAAATAATGTACAAACCTTTTTGTACTGAGTCACAGTATGTAGAAGTTTGACCAGTACAGTACACCTGAAACTAATACAATGTTATCTGTCAGTTATATCTTAACTTTTTTAAAAAGGTTGACCAAATGGCTTTCTTGAATTTAGTAATGTTTTAATACTGTAAAGTTTTTCTTGGCAAAAATAGTTATTTGGATTTATTGAAATATTTGAAGCTATATGGGTAAAAAGAATGTTGAAAATGTTAAAATTTTTACAAATCAAAACAACTCATATAGCAAATGTCTAATTTCTATAACAGCTGCTTGCTATGATTAAAACAAACAAAAAACCTGGGTTACGTATTTTTGAAGTACTTTTTCTTTATCAAACGTTGTTAAAAGTGAGCCACTGTAGCCCCGGGCAGTTTGGCTCATTGGGTGGGTGTTGTCCCACACACCAAAATGTTAGAGGTTTGATTCCTGGTCAGGGCACAGACCTAGCTTTTGGGTTCGATCCCCGGTTGGAGCGTGTTTGGGAGGCAACCAGTCAGTGTTTCTCCCCCTTCCTCTCTCTAAAATCAAAAAAATATTTAAAAATTAAAAAATACTGAGCCACTGTAATATAGAGCATTATAATCTGCCAGTCTTTTCCCTAACCATCATCATATTTCACCAGCTGTAGGACAACCTTGTGAGAAAAGTAGGATAGGTGTGTCCCCTTTTTTACAAGTGAGGAAACTGAAGCCCACCATTGTGATTTTACCCAGGAAATGCAGCTTCATATGTATTACATCTCAGACTAGAAGAACCTAGGTCTCAAGCCCTGGTTGAGATGGTTTCTTATCTTTTCTGTGTAAAGGAGAACCATCACTCGATTTTCCATAATTCCGTTTCGCTAGCATAATTCCAAATATAAGTTAACTATTTTTTCCCAGTTTAAAAAATTTTTTTTTTACAACTTCAGATTTACAGAAAAGTTGAAAGAATGTTAAAAAATTTTTGTGTATACTTCATCCTGATTCCTTTACCTGATTATGACTACATTTTCTTCCTTACCCTGTACATACACATGAACACATGCAAACTTTTGTTTTGGAACATTTTGAGAATTCGTAATGCCATTTATAAATAACCTTTTTCTAAAGAGAAGGATGTTCTCTTCTATAACCATAATACAATGCTGCGAATCAGGAAATGAACATCGGTACATTGCAATAGTTGCAGACCTTATTAGATCTCACTGATTGTACCAGTCACGTCCTTAACAGAAGGAGTACACTGTGCCTTGCGTCCAATTGTCTTGTCTCCGGTGTCTGTTGGTCTGAAGGAGTTGGTTATTATTGTGTCTTTGTCTTTCATGACCTTTGATTATATTTGATGAGAAAGGGCCAGTTATTTTTAGGATTCCCTAATATGGATTTGCCTGCTGTTGCTTCATGAGTAGGTTTGGGTTATGCATTTTTGGCAGGAGAACTCCAGAAGTAATTGTGTCCTCTGGAAGCACATGATGTCCATTTATTCCATTACTGGGATGTTAACTTCTTTTCTGCAAGGTTTCTCCATTGTGAAGTTAATGTTTTCCTCCTGGTAACCAGTGTCTTAGAGGGGATATTTTGGAACTGTTATCTAACTTGTTACTCATCAAATTTGCAGCCATTTGTTTTAGCATCCATTTATAGTTTTTGCCTGAATCAGTTGGTGATTTTCTAAGTCTATTGTTTATGTATCAGTATTAGTTGACATTCCGTAAGGGCCTTTCTTTCTCCCCATTCGTTTATGTAGGTATACATATCAGTATGAACTTACGGATTCATTTTTATCCATTGCATTTTTTTCATGCTTAGATTGCCTCAGCTTTGACCAGTCAGAGTTCATCCACGCTGGCTCGTGTGTGTGTGTGTGTGTGTGTGTGTGTGTGTGTGTGTGTGTGTGTTGACATGTGCTCATCATTTTTTGAGTACCCTCTTTCTTGTATAATAAGACATTCCTACCCCAGCCCTGAAATTGGTCATTTCTCAATGGACCCCTTGCAGTTTCTTCTAATGTATATCTGTGGACAGATTGAGCTGGAAATTATGTATGTGTGAACATATATATACATATATATATATATATATATACACACACACACACACATATATATATATACACACACACAGAATTTTATTGATTTACTTTTTATCTATTCACCTAAAAAGCCATTGAGTTCATCCTGATAATTCCATTCCAGCACTGAAGGGGTCATTCTAGCCTCTCCCCTTTCCAAATCTGTAATTTCTTCCTCTGACTGAGAAAACTGGTTTCTGTCCTTCACAATATGTTTACTTATTACTATATTTGATCAACCCGAAGATACATGAAAGTAGTTTCAGAGTTGCTAAACTTTATGTCTGTGAAAACAAATCTGTAACTAGAATTTAATATTTGTTTATAGTTCACTTTTTGTTTAGACTTAGGGTATATAGTCAAAACACTGTGTTTAAGCATTGCTTTATTTTCGTAAATGTAGTTCTATTCGCTTAAAATATAATTAGGTTCATTTTTTCTGTTTGCATTCAGTTTTGTTTTTTTCCTTTTTCATCCAATTTTGTTATTTTTTAGTATTCAAAACATTAAACATAAACTAACTTTAATCCTCCTTTATTTTTTATTAGCTTCAGCATCATAACTACTTTTGCTTTGATTTAAAAAAATTTCCTTAACATTCTTCAAATCAAAAAGCCAAAAATTCAGAGGTTTAGATGTAGAGAAAGTTTTAGATCTGTTTCGAATAGCACAGACTCAGTTCATGGATGGAAGAGTATGGATTCAAAAGCTTTTATTCTTGTGACTGGAATCTTCATTCATAGGGGTCAGTAGACTTTTTCTTTAGAGGACCAAATAGTAAGTATTTTAGGTTTAGTGGGCCACTTAAGATCTTTTTTGCATATTCTTGTTTTTCGCAAAGCCATTTTTGGCTTGGGGGCCTACCAGACAGGGCGCAGGCCACACCTTGCTGGCCCCTGCTACAGCCCATGCTATTTATAAATGAGAATTAAAATTGAGTGGGGAGATATATTCCCTATAGGCCTTATGAGGCTTATTTCAACATTAAAAGCAAATATAAGAACTTAAAAGGCTGCATTTGTGAAAATATTCAAATATTTTGTGCACTTAACCACCATGTGCAGACACTGTTGTAGAGTCTAGAAGTTTAATAGTCTACAAAACATTTAAAAAGCTTGCAAAAGAGCTCTTGCCCTCGTGGAATTTACATTCGGCTTTTGTGGGTGTGTGCTGCAGGTGCGTGTTTTCTTGTTTTCTTGTTCATTTAGTGACATTTTATCTACTAAAAGTTATTTTCATGTTAATTGCAGAGCAAGCATTTTTTCTTAAAAACGTGATTAAAAAATACAGCAAAAGGGGCGAACTTAAAAGTTCGGCTTATTTCTTCCCATCTCTTTTTTTGTGAAGTGATTTTTATTTGAAAAGGATTCATAGTCACGAAGCTTTCAGGGTGCAGCTACACTCAAACTCACTAAAAAGGAGGGCAATTAAGTAAAAACCTCATTAATTGGAACAAAGAATCCAGGCTTGAGTGGTAAATACATGTGTATTATAGGATCTTTAAAAGTATTACTCAAATATCTAACAGTAATTCAAGTAATCTTTCTCTAAGGCTTTAGTGAATAAGTGGGAATGAGGGGATTCTTAATGTCCGTAGTTAAGGACCACTGTGAAAGGAGTCACTACGTAGTTTCTTGAAATAAGGAGAAATCGCCTGATAATGTTAATATTTATCTAATAGAAGTTCAAGAACTATGTGCAGGTTTATCTATTTTGTTCCTGTCTAAATACCAACACTGCTGGGGGTGGGGATCATCAAAATGAGTTTTACCATGTTATGTTTGTTGCTGAAATGACTTATTTGAGTATTTTTCTTTAAGTGTTTAATAAACCAATAAGTGCCTTTTAATTTTTTTGTTAAGCTTCGTTGAGATGTGAGTAATTGCTTTTGTAAGGATTATTAACATTGGCTTTTTTTTTTTTAACACCAAGAAAAGTAGTTTTCAATACAGTAGCAACTAGTGCGTGGAAAGAATGCTAGAAAGTATTTGCTGGTTGTTTGAGCTTTACTGTTTATGCACATTTGCCACTTAGCAGGCATTGTATTCTGCAGAGCGGTTGCCAGCATTAATTAGATACCTGCCTCCTTTTTCTCAGACAGCTCATGTTCTCACAGGGTTGGGGGTGACGGTGGATTGCCACAGAGTTAGAAGGAGGTAATGTGACGAGTATTGTGATACAGAGTAGTGATGCTGCCTTTGTGGACTGTGTGTGCACTCTTCTGTGTATATCATGTACATGTATGAGGGAGGAGACATTGTGTGAGGCGAAGAAGATCATTTTCAAGGAGATGTCAACTCTGGGTCTGGTCTAGGGTTGGGAGGGGTGGCAGAGAATTGGGCCAGGGTGGTCTCATGGAGGCCCTTGTGTGCTGTGCCCAAGACCTCATTTTTCATCAGAAGGGCGTGGAGATTCTGAATGGTTTACATAAAAGCATGAGTTTTAAATTTGTGTTTTAGAAAGGTGATTAGTATCTCTGTAGCAGGGCAGGACAAGGGAGGGGTGAGGTTGTGGGAGAAGGGAGGTTAAATTAGTACGGAGGAGATGAGGGACTCAATGAGGGAAAGCATGGGGAGAAGGAGGGGTGAATGGAAGAGAAATTTAGGAATGATAGAGAGCTGGCTATGAAGAGGAAGAGGGTGGTGCCAGGGCTTTGCCTCAGCGACCAGTTGGGTAAAGTGGTGTGGACCAGTCACTAAGATGGGCAGCTCAGGAGGAGAAGAGGGCTGGGTTGGATGGCGGATAATTTTTCCGCGTGGAATGAAAATCTTAAGCATGGAAGGAGGGTTGAAATCACCCATATCTCAGCCACCCAAAGACACTTGCTGTAGTTTTGTACTTCTTCATGATTTGGTATCTGGTACATTAAGGTGGAGATGCCCAGCTGGATATATAGGTTTAGGAGAGGGTATAATTGGCTGTGGGGCTGATGTAGAGAAAGAATAGAAGGAAGCTTAGGGCAAAATCTGATGGATTATTAAATGTTCCTCAGTTGCTCCCCACCCCCCAGAAGGCTTTGGCTGCCCCTTTTTCTTATCATTGTATTTGTGAACACAAGGACATTTAAAAGCAGCTCCATGGAATATACTTGCCTTTAAATTCTGCTTATACAACCAGATGTTCTTGTGCGCAGTTAAAATTTAAGTAGTGACTTGAAGGATCTGTTTGTTTATTTATCATTTTTATTGTTGACACTTACAGATGCGCCATTTTCTACCCCTTAATTTTTTTTAATTGTGTGTGTGTGTGTGAGTGTGAGAGAGAAAGAGACAGACAGACATTGATTTGGTATTCCACTTATTTGGGCACTCATTGGTTGATTCTTGTATGTGTCCTGACCGGGGATTGAACCCACAACCGTAGCACATCAGGATGAATCTGTTAACTAACTGAGCTACCCAGCCAGGGCTGAACTTTGTTTAATGAGATTTTAATAGAATTTCTTTCACCTTTAAGCCTACTCATACTAGTCAGCATTTTATCAGCTCCTTGTGGTAATGCTTTACCTTAAATCTGTCTGTAGTAACCACTTTGTGAACATGGAATTGTAAGTTTAAGGCCTATGTTAGAAACAGAACCTATATTTACTTGAGAAATTCCAGCTAGTGTGGTTTATGGGGATTTTTTTATGTAGAGGATTATAAATGAATTATTTTAACACTTGTTCTCATTTGGCCATTTGACAGTTACTAGTATTTCTAAAAGTAAGAGGAGGTAAATTTTACATCTTTTGATGTTTAAGAAGACATAGGAAAAAACTGATATTAAATAATGATTATTTGGATCCCAGGGAAAATTTAAACTGAAGGGTTATTTTTATATATGTGTGCATTTGTTTACATGTACAAATTCTGTTTTCTCATGGGGAATTACTTCTTTTCTTTTGGTTTTAGAACAGGTTAGCTAAAGACCATACAGTCATGTTATGCATTGTAGGTATAGGCATATCTTAAGTTTGTGGTTCCATGGTTGGGTTCCTTGTTCACTTCCATGCTTAAACTTGCTTTCCAAAAAATCACGAGTTTTAGACCTGAAAGACTTGTCATTAACAGAGTATGTCATTAACAGACTCATTTTATGGATGAAGAATCAAGTTTCTGATAAAACTTGTTCAGAATCACAGCTTATCAGAGGCATGTGCTTAGTAGCCAAATTAGAAGAAAAAAAATCTGCTCTCTGTGTCTCAGTTCATTCTCGTTTCCATTTTCCCCATATGGATTTTTTGAATGAGATTTTGGTCGTGTTTGTGCGTGTTGGAGGAGGAGGAGTGGGAATTGGTGATTCTTAGTAGATCGTTATCATTTCACGCTACCGCTGAACCAGGATAAGGAACACACTCCTGTACTGCCACTCCTGTTCGTAAAGTCGGTTGCCATAGGACAACAGACATTCTTTGGCAGGGAGGTGGTGTACAGTAACACCCCCTTAGCCAGCAGTTTTCCAGCAACTCAGTAAAGACAGCCTTTAAGTATAAAGCTCATGCATCTTGACCTTTTTTGTAGGAGTGCAGTTACTCTGTACACCTGTATCCTTTGCGTGCTTCTAATGATCATATTGTAATAACGGTGGCTGCTTTGTAACTGCATCCTTTAGATTTTCATAGATGACTGTTTTGGAGGCTCCTGGTGTGGGTGTACTAAAGCATGACAGGGCTACGCAATTAATGTGGTTGCTCTCAAAGTAAGATGTTATAGATTACAGTTGGCCAGAAGGAAGATAGTTGTTTCATTCTTTAAAAAAATGCGATTAGCCCTGGCTGGTGAGGCTCAGTGGATTGAGCACCGCCCTGCGAACCAAAAGGTTGTTGGTTCAATTCCCAGTCAGGGCACGTGCCTGGGTTGCGGGCCAGGTCCCCAGATGGGAGCGCATAAGAGGCAACCACACGTTGATGTTTCTCTTCCTCTTTATCCTTCCCTTCCCCTCTCTAAAAATAAGTAAATGAAACCTTTAAAAAAATGGAATTAGACAAGATAAACTCTAAGATCTCTTAAATGTAACACTAAAAATGAACAAGTTTTTCAAAAGCTTTAGTTTACTCGTTTTAAAGACAGAGATAATGAATCCTTCCTTGACTAACTCTCAGAAGTGATTTAACTATTTATAGATAAAAGTTATGGAGATTATGAGTATAAGAAAGTGCAAGATTATGTTCAGCTATTTCCCAAGTTGGAGAGCTGAAGAAAATGTGAACAGCAGAAAGTAACAAAATGCAGACCGTAATTTATTTCAGACCAATAATATTACTGGTTGACATTTATAAGAATTTCACCGTTTTACTAAATTCAGCAAGGCTTTTAAGAAAATCAATTTTAAACATTTATGAGGAGGATAATTTTGCTCTAGAATGTAGAGTTCACATATGTACATACACATTTATAATGTTTATCTATGTGTACATAAAGATGCATATAGAAATGCTCGAAGGCAGCCTTCCAGCTTTTTCACAGTGGTTATTTCTTAAGAGAGCAGTAGGTGGATAGGGTGAAGTGAATGAGAGTTTTTAAGATTTAGAATTTTTTACACTCAGCATTTATTACCATATTACTTTTGTAATATTTTCCTCAAACCCAAAATACTATGTGTCTTAGCTTTTCAGAGAAGGATGGAGTTGGCCTATGTTAATATTATTTTAATTAAATTCTTTAGAGACAGTGAGTTTCCTTGTTAAGGGTTGGAAAATTCTGAAATCTAGTTGAAGATTGCTTAAAATTCATATTTAAATGGGATTTATTTAGCTGTTACTAGATCAGTAGATGTACTGAGCTTCATAATCTGTTGTCTTCTGCTTACAGTTTCCTTGGTTATCAGTTCGGCTGGCGCTGTTGAATGGCACACCTGTACAGTTACCTGCCCTCTCACTCACTGACACCGTGTGTATGTGTAGGGTTAGTTGGCTGCTAGCTGCTGGGCTTTTTTGCTTGTTGCCTTGTTTTTAGAAAAGCTGTCCTGGTAGCCAGGAGAAGTGGGTTTGAGACATGGTTGTGCAGCTCGTCACCAGTTGGCATTTAGTTAGGTCACTTAGCATAAGTTTATGTATCTGTAAAGTGAGAAGAATGAATATTAGTCTTACCGTGCCATTCTGAAGGTAAAGATGGTGCAGCACTTGTGACAGTAACTTAGTATCTGACAGAGTGCCGCAGAGATGAGGAATAATATTTATGACTCTGCTTGATTATGCTCCTGTGTGTCTCTTTTTAGTCTTTGTTGCTCTTATTTCTGGGGTCGCTTCACCCTAAGGCCCAGCAGGCTCTTGCTCTGCTTGCTCTCTCTGCTGCTTGGTCTTCGGGTCACCGGGACCTCAGTTCTCGAACCTCTTTCGTTCCAGAGACCTGGGTGAGGAGGGGCGCTGAATCCCTTCTGTCGTCCGAGCGCCAGGCGGCTGATCAGGCTCGCAGGTGCCCGCACGGCAGGGCTGGCGGGTGGAGAACCCAGGGTGAAGCTCTGTTAGGCAGCCACGGCCCGTTTCCTCTGGACAGCGTGCGTGCGTGCGTGCGTGGCTGGGAACCAAGTTGTTGGAGAACCAGGACGTTCGAGAACCGAGGCTTGGCTGTTTTTTTCTGTTTCTTCAACTGTTGGCTCTTCAGGAACGACTTGTATTTTTGCGTTTTCTCCTGGGATTCAGTCTCATATCTTCTGGGTACTTTGTGTCCATGGGCTCATGGAATGGTATCCTGATGACCAGATCCAGCTTGCCTCTCTTCCACAGCCTTCTTCCTTCACGACTTCCTCTGTCAGTAGTGAATCATGTTCCCAGACACTGAGACTTTAAAACTGGGAATTTTCCTGGGCACCTCTCTTTTGCCTCTATATTTTCAGTCATGAAATCCAATGAATTGTTTCTAAAAATAGGTTTTGCATTTTCTTTCCTTTTTATTCTCAGTATTAAATAAGAAAAAATAAATACTAATGCTTTAGCCTATGCCCTCACCACTTCCCCCTTGGTTTAAATATGCTTATCCACGTACATTGCACATAAATAACAGTGAAACGCAGAGGTCAACTACATGCAAAGCTCTGCCCTACATACTCCCATCGGTGTGTGTCTGATTCTTCAGGACGAAAGCAGAGCGTTCTGCTGAGATTGTAACATTGTCCCAGCTGGAGTAGTCGCTTTTCCAGTCCCTTTTGAAAATTACTGTTCGTAAAGAGAGATTTACTGGTGAGAGTTACAAATATAAACAATGTCGAGGCAGAATCACAACAGTAACAGGAATGCTCATTTTCCAGCCAGTCCATTTGACTTCCACTTTCTTTATTAAACCTTAGGTTCTCGTGTTTTCAGTAGATGCACATTTTACTGTGTTTGTCTGAATAGTTCCTGCAGAAGCCTTTTTTATTTTGGCACTAAATTATGACATGTGTTCTCCCTGGCCGGGTAGCTTCGTTGGTTGGAGCGTCATCCCGTACACCAGAAGGACGGGGGTTTGATTCCTGGTCAAGGCACATGCCTAGGTTGTGGGTTTGATCCCCTGTCGGGGTATGTACAGGAGGCAACTGATCAGTGTTTCATCTCTCGCATTGATGTCTCCCTCCCCCTTCCTTTCCCTCTCTCCCCCTCTCCCCCTCTCTGCCTCCTTGCTCTCTAAAATCAGTGAAAGCGTATCCTTGAGTGAGGATTTAAAAAAAAATTATGACATTTTCTTACTTTCATTAGGCCAAGTCTTAAGGACCTCATGGATTCCCTGTGTCTGGTACCACTTTAGTGTATTGTTCCTCTGTTAAATGGCATTTGGGAATGTGAGGGGGAAAAACAGGTCCTAATCCACAAACAGGTGAATTGTTTTCTCATACACCAGATTTTACTGTACACACTTGTTTTTGCATTTAATTCTTACACATATACTGTATAAAGTTGTAATTATTGCATGTTTTGCATTTGTCATTAATATATTGGACATTTTCTTATTTGTACATTAGTAATACGTGTGTTAGGATAACTTTCTATCTCTTGGTATATCTTAAAAAAAACTTTCTTCCTGGACTTCTTAAAAAACTGTCTTATAATACATCAAAATAATCGTGATTGTGGGTAGTTGCTTAAAATATGTGAAATCACTAGTAAAAATTCTATACTTCTTGTGTCTAGCTACATGCTACATTTCTAGCAGATACTGTAATATTTTTCAGTTCTAACATTTTAATTTTTTTATAGTTTATCTTCTGAAAGCTTCTTTGCATTTATTTTAAGACATTTTCTCCTTTCTTTTATAGAGGATGATTATAACTTGAGCGTCTTTGACTGCTAATTCCAGCATCAGTGTTGTCTTGGGGTTGACACCTGTTATCCTGTCCCTTGAGCGGTGTGCCCAGACTTTCCTGGAGTCAGCGCGCGCGCACGTGTGTGTGTGTGTGTGTTTATGTGAAGTGAGTTTGGTCTGTGTACTGGACGTTTTTAGCATTGTAGGACTTCATTAAATCCTCTGAAGCATGTTGACGTTTGCTTTAGCAGGTGTTCCGCTCGGTAAGCGAGGTGCAGGACGCGAGTTCTGTCTCGCCTTTTTGTGGTGGCTCCAGTGTCCCTTCCATGTTCAGAACCTCCCGTTTTGCTGTTTCGGTGTGCCTCGCCCCTGTGCTACTCGGAAACTAGTCTCCAGGCCTTGGGTGTACCCAGGCTTTAGTTCTCAGAGCCTTCGCTGGGCTTCTTCGGGTCTGTTTCATGAAGGCGCCATTCCAGAAATGAGCCCAGGACTCAAGTTCGTTCATGCCCAGAATGAGGGGTCTTCTCCAGCTCGCTCTGGGTTTCCCCATACTGTCTCCAGATCCCCGGGCCAAAAAAAGACTTTTCCACGTTTACCCTTTAGAGTGAAGTGGCAAGAGAGAAGACTCAGGCTCCTTGGCATATATTTTTGGATAACAGGGGCTCCTTTTTCTGGTTCCTCTTTCTGGAGATGGTTCTTCTCTTGGGGTCTTAGGTGCTGTGTGGCAACAGCGACTGCCCTTCCATGCTCAGAAGAGCCAGGGGAGATAAGGGGGGGGTGGGGAATAAAGGAGAGTCCCCTCCCCCACAGCATGAAGGGGTCCTTTTGGCTGGACAAAGGGGAAGGTTTCCTTTAGTGGTTTTGCTTCTTGTGTTGGCCAGTTGTTTGATTCTGCCAGCTCTGGGATCAGAGCCCAGAGATAACAGAGGATCACAAAACTCTCTAACATTTACCTAACACGCCCCCCCCCAGCCCCTCCTCTCTTCCCCCTCCCCCCTTCCTGTCACCGCCTCCATCACTGGTCATTAGTCAAGTTTGACTCGCTGTTGTACTTTTCAGTCCTCAGGTGGTTGCTTTTGTAGTCTGGTATTTTAGTTGTGACCCCTGTGAGAGGGGCTTTAGTTGGCTTCCTCTGTCTGGGCTCACTGGAACTCATGTACTTTCTTTAAAGCATGTTTCTTAACCCCCTTTACTCCAGGGATTTGGAAAAGGTGTAAATTTGCGCATTGAATTAAAGGACCATGTAAATAAGTTTTTGTGGCCTAAACTTAGTTTTTTATGTGGCGATTTTTGGGGGGAGGGGGGGAGAGTTGGTTACAGTTTTCTGTTGTTGTTATTAAAACAGTTTGAAACTATAACTTAGATTCTAAAATAAATACTTTCCTTTTTAACAGTATTAAAATCTGCAGTATTAACCTTAGACACCTGCCATGCTAGAGAAATTGGATGTTTTGCTTATATGAAAGAATGCTTATAGCCCACAGGAGAAGATTAATTGGTTATAAAGTATCTAAATATTTAATTTGTCATGATTTGTTAGTACTTACATATATCAAATTCTGGCATCATTTTTTTATTTTATTTTATTTCTTTCTCTTCTTTTTTTAACTGGAAGATTTTTTTTCTTTCCTCAAAGCTTGGTATATAGGTTTGATCTTACTAGACAGATGTTTGCTTACTTCAGACTTATAATTTTAAGGAAGTAGACATCATTTCCCCTTATGTACTTGTACTTTTAAAAAAGGAGATTCTGGACTTGAGATTCTGAGGTGTGCAACTTTGTGAACTCTTCACCAAGTAACATTGTTTATTGCTTTCATTGTGCACTTAGCTGCACACACTGCAAACTGTATTGATTAGAATGTCATCAGTGTCTCCAGAAGCGCCCCATCTGTCCCATGACGGCCTTGTCTGCCTGTTTTATTGGATCTGTAGTGCTTGGCACTAATGAGCATATTTGAAATGAGGGATGAATTGTTGGATTATAGATAATTGCATTTCCTGTTGTTTGTGTACTATTGTATTTTCCAGGTTTTCTGTACTAAAATATTTTTATAACTAGAAAAAAGCAGTATACTTTCTTTTTCCCCCCAAAAGACACTTATTTCTGTGTTCACTCACCAGTTTTCTTTTCGGCCTTAGAACAGTTCAGATTTTATGTGCTTTGGTGTTTGCAGTTACATATCTTTTTTTTTTTTCAAAGATGTATTTGAAACTATGTTCTGAAATTTTCATGTTAACACAACACATTACTTAGTATAAATTGGGAGCTGTGCTTTTGTTAAAAGCCTGAGCTGGAGGGGTCCTTGCAGAGTATCTGTGGCATATCCTTTTGGCTTTGGCTTTTTAAAAAGTGATTCCTCAAGAATATTGCTACTTTAGTAGAAGTTAACCCACACTTATATTTTTAGAGTTTTATTTCAAACATCTTTTAGAAAGAAATTGAATTTTAAAATCTGAGCATAAAGTCACTATTACTGTTTTAGAGCAACAGTCCCTAATCTTTCTGGCACCGGGGTCAGATTTTGTGGAAGACAATTTTTCCATGGATGGCGGGGAGGGAGTGTTGGTTTTGGGGTGATTCAAGCACATCACATTCATTGTGCATGTTATTTATGCTGTTATTACATTGTAATCTGGAATGAAGTAATTACAGGACTCACCATACTGAAGAATCAGTGGGAGCCCTGAGCTTGTTTTCCTGCAGCTAGACCGGCCCATCTGGGGCTGATGGGAGACAGCGCTTATGTCCAGTCCCACTCTGTGTCCTCATTGTGGTTGAAATGGAAGTAGGCTTGTCAGTGCTTTTGTGGCAATCTCAGGATATTTTTGCTTTGACTTATTTATTTTTATTTTTATTTTTGCGTGCAACAAACTTATTTTTTCCCTTTAAGGCTACTGAAAACTGCACATAGATAAGGCAGTTAATTCTCATAGTAAAAATATCCCAGTCCACATAGCCGAGGTCTCCATCAGACCCCACAGTGAGCGGGTGGTATGTCACAGTCTGTTCCTCAGGGGCATGTTCTTGTGAGTCTCTGGGGTTATGATCAGTTCTTTCTGGAAATGTTAGCTTCTCACAAACTGCATCCTTGATCGGTAAATACTGTGCTACTTCATTGGGCTCCGTGAAGAAGGGAGGCGGAACGTGTGTGAAATTAGCAATTTTGCTCTCTTGTGATGTGTATTCTCATAACATCGGGGTAAGGTCTCCTGTTCATTCTGTTACGTGCTCCGTTCATTCTGTTACGTGCTCCATCTGTTCTCACAAAAACAAAACCAAGCAAAACCAAAAAACCCCAAAACCTGCAACAGCAGGAAAAAGCTGAAAGGCATTACTCTGATTTTCACACTTAGACTTCAAACTCCCATGATCATGAAGTTCATCCTTCAACAGAACTTCTTCAAAAACTTAATCTGTTCTCTGACTTTCAATTTCTCTGTATCTGTACAATCCGTTGTAGATACAACCTTTAACCTGAGTGATGTTCCCTTATACACTGTTCTGTAGGTCAATCCTACTGGTTAATGACCTTCGTGGAGTATCACTGTCCATCCTGCTTTCCTGCCACTCTTCCGCACAGGCTGCTGCGAGCCTTCCTTGGTAGTTGTTGACACATCTTACAGTATCTGTAGCATTGAACTTGATTCCAAAGCCATAACAGTGTTGGATTCTTAAAATGTCATCTGCAAACATTTCAGGGAAGGGTGGCATACAGTTCATCAGCTTGCAGGGCCCAAAGGAGAAGGCCTGTGTGGGCCGCTCCGGAGGGGTTGGATCAGCAGCTGACGCGGGTTCCCCTGCCTCGCTGTGGTCCAGCCCCTGCCTTGACTTCAGTCCGCTCACCTCCTGCCGTGCAGCTAGATTCCTGACCGGGGGTTGGGGGCCCCTGTTGACTCTGAGACATTTAATTCTAATGTTCTTTTCTGGTTACATTTTATGTGAAGGGCACCTGATTTTGTACATTACTTCGTTACATGTTTATATTGTCTAATGTTTTATATTGTAATATCATACCAAAAATAATATGGAAGATGGTGCACTCCATGGGAAAGGAGAATTTGTATGTTAGGGAGTGAAAAATTTTGGATAAAGAAAATACTACCTAGTTTTTGATATGTTGCAGTACAGTTCATAATGAGTATTGGTTCTCAGGTATTAAAGTTGGTGAATATTTTTTTTTTTTTAAGGAAGTTGGGCTGACATTGGTTAAAAACCTAATTTTCAGGTGCACGGCATTATAATGTGATATTGCATACTCCACTGTGTACCAGCTGTGTGACCCCCTTTCCCGTTCCCACCCCTTCATCTCTAGTAACCACCATCCTGTTGTCTGTACGAGTTTGGGTTTGTTAGTTTGTTCGTTTACTTTTTTTTTTTTCCTAATGATATTCCACATAGGCGTGAAATCCTGGGGCTTTGGTCCTTTTGCAAATGGCAACATTTTATCTTTTTTATGGCCCGAGTAGTATTCCATGGTGTAGACGTACCGTCCAGTCATTTATCCATGGACATGTAGGTTGTTTCCATGTCTTGGCTGATGTAACTAATGTAATGAACATGGGCTGTGTGTACTTTATGAATAAGTGTTTTTTATGTTTTTTAGGTAAATATAATATGCTCTTTAAAATTCCTTTATCTGTGAACAAGTCTGATTTCTTATTCCTATATGCAAAACACTGAATTTCTGTTTTTACTTTAAAATCATTTATGAAAAGGAGAAATGTTTTATTTTAAAATTCAATTTCTATTTTGAATTATAAAAATAATTTTCACAAAAATACTTATGAAAGTTTAAAAGTCCATATAGTCACCCTGGCCAGTTGCCTCAGTTGACTGGAGCGTCGTCCTGCACACCAAAAGGTTGCAGGCTTCATTTCCTGTCAGGGCACATACCTAGGTTGTGGGTTCAATACCCGGTCGGGCCGCTTACCCGAGACAACCGATCGATGTTCCTCCTCCTGTCACTCTTTCCCTCCCCCAATGTCTTCCTCTGTCTAAAATCAATAAGCATATCCTTGGGTGAGGATTAAAATGATGATAATGATAAAAACCTATATAGTCAGGTTAGAAAGTGAAAAATCAGTCGCGACCTTGTTCTGCTCTATTAGTTTTCCATTGCTGCGTAATGCAGTTGCCACAAACTTAGCTTGTGGCTTAAAACGGCACATGCAGGTCACCCCCGTATAAAGTGGTTGTTTGGTTCCGAACAAAGGCCGTGTTATGCGAATCTGTGTTATACAAAAGAAAGAATTAGTACCAAAAGGGGGGGTTAGGTTCCAAAAATTAAAAAACCATACTATTATATTTTTGTAATTAAGAGGAATATCTTTATTAAAGCACTTTTCATCAAAAGTATTACATATTAATATGAACTAAGTAGTAATGTTTTCTTCGTCATCACTACTACGCTCCATTAACCGAATGTGTTTCCTTTTTGACAAGATATCCTCATCCTCTGAATGTTCTTCGGCATTGTCTCGATTTCTGTGCTCTACTTTTTGCAAAAAAATACGTTATTTTAGACCGTTTGCTTTTAGCTGAGAGATCTTTAAGAACTTCGTTATGGTGCTAAGCACTTCTGAAGTTCTCTCCTAAACTTTGTACTCCTTTCAGTGCAGATCTTCATTTAGGAAATATGACTCTTAACTGCTCGGCTAAGTCTAGACTTTCCTTACGCTTTCTAGAGAAAACTGTTTATCTTCTTCATTTTCATCAGTGCTATCGTCCCCTAAGTCATCTTGGCACATTCTAGGTGTCATTTCCACCAAAACTGCTTCATCAGTTTCTCCTTCTACCAGCAATTCTTGGGTATCTTCTACAGTCATATTGTCAAAACGTTCCCCTCCTAAAGACTTAGCAGGTTCTACTATTGCATCCATCCTGTTCTCTGGTGGCTCGATTAGATTTTCCCTTTGAATTGACTCTGGCCCTATGTTTTTCCAACAAGCATTTAATGTTGTCGGTTTTCTTTGGTGGAAGAGTTAATTAGATTAATACAGTCCAAAATTTTACCACGTTCAGTATTGTATGGGGATTTCTCTAATTCTGTGTTATACGGGAGTTTTCCCCAATTCTCTAAACCATGTTAAAAGTGAAACCGTGTTATAGAAGTACTGTGTTATACAGGGGATGCATGTATTTATTTCACCATCTCCATGGGTCAGGATTCAGGCACTGGTTAGCTGGGTCCTCTGCTGGTGGTCTCACCAGGCAGCAAAGCATAACCCACCCGGTAGAACTCTTATTTGAAACATGGGTTCCTCTTCCAGGATCATTCAGGTTGTTTGCTGAACCCAGTTCCTTGCTCTTGCAGGACTGGGGTGTTTGTTTAGTTTGCTGGCTGTTGCTGATGTTGCTGCCAGTTCCTAGCAGCCACCCTCAGGTCGTAGTAGCCAAGTGGTTCTTCCCAAATGTGTCCCCACATGGCAGCGAGGGAGTTTTCTGCTGTCTCTTCTTATAAGGACACTAATCCTGTGGGTTCAGGTCTCCAACTCTTATGACCTCATTGAAGCTTAGTACCCCCACAAAGGCCCTATTTCCAAAATAGTCATATTGGGGTCTGGGACTTCTGACATGAATTTTGTGGGGGAGAGATACCTTGTGGAGGGCCGTGGTTGGCAAGTGGAGTCAGAACAAGATTGTATTAAAATATAATTACTATGTTTTTCAAGGTAACATGTGTGTAACATATGCGTGTAAATTTTTTTTAAGTACAAAAGCTATTTTGTTGGGCCCTGACTGGTGTGGTTCACTTGGTTGGGTGTCGTCCTGCAAAGGGAAAGGTTGCTGGTTTGATTCTGGTCGGGCCTCATACAAGAGGTGAAATCAGTGTTTCTCTCTCACATTGGTGTTTCTCTTTTTCTCCCTCCCTTCCCCTCTCTTAAAAAAGGAAAAAAAAGATTTTTATTGGAAGCTCTTCTCATTCTATGCTGGATCCATTAAAGAGAACAATTTTTTTAGTTCTTAACATTAGTTCTTCTGATGATTACCTTCATATTATAGTGCTGAGCAGTATTTTTATATCAGTTTCTTGAATGGTCAATTTCAGACAGTACTTGTTGGCTGAATAGGTGAAGCGTTGGTTCACTTGTGTTGGCCATGTTGTGTAATACCTTGATTTGAGTGGTGGCCGTCTGGGATTCTGCAGGACAAATTATTTTTCTCGTTGGTTATATCTTCTTTTCAGTGTTATGTGGCTTGAGTATTCCTCTTTGTTTCATCAGTTTCCAATCCTTAACACATTCCCATTTTTCTGAAAATTGGTGACATCTTGTCTGCTGATTCTACTTTCCTCCCCATTCTGCTTTTCATTGTGAGCTATTATACCTTTTAAATTTTTTTATTTCTTTATTGTCCTAATAGGAAGAAGAAAAGACAGATGTCTTTAGTGAGCCTGCTGTCTTGAATAGAAAGTGTCAAGATGGTATTGATTCTAGGAACTTTTGTGATTTCTGATTTTCTGACTTCTTTGGAGATTTGAGGAATTCTGACTGGTGCTCTCAAATCGCTAAAGGACCGTTGTTGAAAAAATGGATCGGGTTAATTACTGCTTGAGTTATTTTAGGTTCTCGGGTAAGGTTAATTCCATTGGTCATAGAACCAACAACTTTGAAGGCATAAGATTAGTTCAATCTTGAGCAAGATTTCATCCACATTTAATGGTTCTTTGGGGTATGACAGGTAATAAGTTCTTTGTTGGGCTCTTCCAAGGTGATAATAGAGTACATTTTAAGTTTGGGTTAATGAGCCTCATCAGTGTATAGGTGAGGGAGGGCATGAATATGCTTTTCAGAGACATGAAGTTGCAGTATTTATCCCCCCCAAATAATGCACATTTGTAGAATTGAGAAATACTGCCTAAATTCAGTGATTGGCTTGCTTTTGTAAAAAAGTTTTGTTGGATCACATCCTGCGCATTTATGTACAGACCGTCTGTGGCTGCTTTCTTGCTGAGGGGGTAGAGCTAAGTGGTGTGATAGAGGTCATGTGGCCTCCAAAGCCGAAAATACTTACTGTAATGACCCTTGCCTGGTCAGTAGTCTGCAAGTTTAAAAATCTTTCTTAGAAATGAAAGTTTTTTTTGTTGTTGGAGTAGCCACCAGCATATAAGACATCTCAGATTAGGTAAAGGATTCCTCTAACAGTTAAGTAAAGCACACAAGGAGGCTTTGATTTGATGGGATGGCTAGGGAAGACTTCCTCACTAGGTGATGCTTTAAGATGAATGAATCTGCCTTAACTAGTGAGGAGGCCCTGGTGGGTAGTATTCCAGATAGGGAACAAACCCATTTTGAAGGTTCTGTGTTAGGGAACTGAGAAAGATCCTTGTGACCGGGCATAGGGCCGGGGAGGGCTGGGGTGAGACAAAACTGGAAAGGTAGGGAGCAGTTAGGTCGTGCGGGGCCTTGTGTATGTAACTGCGCATGTTTCTCCAAAGAATGGGAGTCGTTGGCCTTTTTAAGGGGTAGAGAGAGTGGGTGGTGGTAATGACCTAATCAGATGAGTTTGCGAAGAGAGACATGCCACACCCATTTAGATGTTCTCTGCCAGTGATGAAGGTGATTTGGACTGTGGTTGTGGTCATGGCTGGAGGAGGAGAGGAGACAAAATGGGGAAAACTGGGTAAAAATTAATAGAATTAAGTGATGGATAGGTTATAAAAGGGGCTGGAGCAAGAGTTATATAGAGAACTCCCAGATTCCTAGTTGATTAACCGACAGATTAAGTTTACAGTTACTTTTATCATCTGTACAAGTGGTTTTTGCAGTGTTGCAATGGCCAGAGCTTAGTTTCCAGACGCGTACGTAATATCTCATGGCGTTGTCTAAGACCTGAGTATCACTGAGCACGCTGCAGATTTTAGGCAGTATTCATTTAGGCTTAGTTAGTTGTCTTTCCCAATTCCCCACCTCACCTTTGTTTCTCCCTAAGCAAATTGAGATATTTGCTTATGAGAAATTTCAAAACAAAAAACTTTAGGGGGGGAGATTATTGCTAACTATTATATCCCTTGATTTCTAAAAGGTTTTATTGAGACATAATTCACATACTGTATAATTAGTCAATTTAAAGGGTATACTTAAATGGTTTTTAGTATGGTTGTACAACCATCACCATGTTCAATTTAGGAGTATTTTTCATTATGCCCCAAAAGAAATGCAGTGCTGTTAGTACTCATTCCTTATCCCTGCCCCCATTGTCGTCAATCAGCAATTGATTTGTTTTTCCTGGACATCTCATATAAATGTAATCCTGGAATCTTTTTTTTTTTTTTTTTTTTAAGCCGAGCACAGTATTTTGAATGTGCATCTATTTTGTAGCATATATTAATACATCATTTCTTTTTCATGGCTAATATTTCATTGAATGGTTATAACTTTATTCAGTTTTGATCAGTTGATGGACATTTGAGTGGTTTTCACTTTTTTAAATTAGTTTTTTTATGAAGGATGTTTCAGTGACTATTTGTCTACATGTTTTTATGTGATCATGTATTTGCAGCTCTCCTGGGTGTGTAACACTTGGTAGTGGAATTGCTGGACCATATGACATACTACTGTGTTTCATTTCTTAAGAAGCCGCCAGGCTGTTTCCACAGCTGCTGTACATTTTACATTCCCACTAGCAATGTGTGCGAGTTCCGCTGTCTCCACATTCTCATGAACTAACACCTAACTGTCTTCTGGCTTTTTGACTATAAGCAAGTGTGACGTGATACAACGTAGTTTTGATTTGCATTTCCCTGATGACGAATAATGTTGAACTTGATTTTTAAAAGAAAGACAACGGTTTGATTTCATTGAGAATATAAAATTGGAAATGTTGGTAATTTCATGTTGTTGCTTAGAGACTATTAGTATTGCTGAATTTAAAATTTCTTTTTCCCTCCCCATCAGTTGTATTCCCTGAATGACTACAAACCACCAATTTCTAAAGCGAAAATGACCCAAATAACTAAGGCAGCCATCAAAGCTATTAAGGTAAGTAATAAATTTTATTTTTAAAAAGTAAATACTAGTCCTGGCTGCTGTGGCTCAGTAGATTGAGCGTCGGCCTGCGAGCCAACTGTCGCTGGTTCGATTCCCAGTCAGGGCACATGACTAGGTTGCACGTTAGGTCCCCAGTTGGGGGCGCGAGTGAGAGGCAACCAACCACACAGTGATGTTTCTCTCCCTCTCTTTCTCCTTTCCCCTCTCTAAAAAAAAAATAAATTATTTTTTAAAAAAGTAAATACTACACTAATATTTTGAAGTTGAGATAATTTTTACAGGTTATCTATGTTCCTCCTCTTTACAAAGTAATACATATTCATGGGGGAAAACAAAAATAAAGATCTGTCACCATAAACTCTCCCTCCTAGGATGAACACTTAATATTTTGATAAGCAGTCTTCCATAAACTTTGAAGCAATCATTTTTCCTTACTTGCGTAGGCAGGTAAGATTTTAGATGCAGCCACATTGTGGAGAATGGGTTTAACACTGCTTTTTGGCACACTGACTCTACAGAATCTTGGCATCTTGATTTCTTGAATTTATTTAGTAAAATTTTTCTATTAGTAAAAGTTCTCTACATAGAGGTTTTCAGTGCTTTTTTTTTTTTCTTATTGGTTGTATTATAGATTTTTAAAAGGGCCATTATGGAAAGCAGTTGAGTCTCATGTACATAGGATTTGGAACTGCAGGAAGAGGCTACAGACATTTAGTCATTGCTCTGATACCATGGTTTTGAACATATGTCGATTCAGGGATACTTCTGAAAATCTCAGGAAAAGGTTTGACCCTCTTTAGAGAAGAATACAAATACACAAAATTTATCGGCTTTAAGCACCTTTTGATGCTTAGCAACAGACGACATCTCTCCAAGAGGTTCCTGTCCTCAAAGCTAAGACTCCCCGGGCTGTTAAAATTGAGAATGCGTGCTTTCTTTTTCGTTAAGTAGGTGTTAACCTGTGGATCTTTGGTGATGTTTTCCTTCTCTGAGTAAGGGCATCAGCCGTAACCTGGAGCACCTGTTGTTTTCATAAATTGTTTCTATTAGATTTAATAAGTTCCTATTTGCAGAAAATGGCCACTAGAGAATATTTATATAATTAGGTAATTTGGCAGTGTTTTAATGGTCAAATCTTTGTTTTCAGACTAAGATCTGTAGTTAATATCTTACGGCAGTATAGTTAATATTCCTGTATTTACACGCAGAAAATCAATGAAGGGACAAGGACAGCCACCATCGAACACAGTTAAGTCAGAGAATTCTAAAAAGAAGTGATTTTTCAGAGTATCTGATGGGCTTAGTATAGAATGTTATCTGTGGTATTCTACATTGTGATTGGATTTTTATGATCATGATTCTGAGAGTGTGCAAACATATATATTTATATCATTTTTATTCTGTGAAAATTAGTAATTGGCACATTTTACATAACTTGTTGGGCAGAATACTTTTAAATTGAAAACTGTGTAAGGCATAGGTATTTACATTATTTCCATTTTTTTTTAGATATTGGAAGGTCTAAGAGAAGTTAAGTAATTTGCAATAGTTAAAATAAATATAGCTAGGTTTTTCTCAATCGAGAGTAAATATTATGATACACTGTATTTTGTTTTATTAACTTAAAATTTTTAAATTTTGAAAAATTCAAACAGATTTGTAAACTATTTCTACACACACGTACTTTCTTTGGTTGAATCATTTGAGTTTCATATTTAATTTATAGTAGTACTTAATCTCTAAATGCTTAATTTGATGACCCCAAGCAGGAACGTTCCCTTTGACAGCCTGTTATCTGATGTACAGTCTACCCTTACATTTGCCGGTTGTCTCGGTGCTGGCTTCAGGAGCCCTTCTCTGCACCCCACTTTGTCAGGGCTCAGCCAAGATCGCACGTGACATTTACTTGTGCCACCCAGACTTTTTGTTTTGTTTTGTTTTTCTTGTTGACTTTGGAAGAGTTCACACTGCTTTGCGGCACTGTATTATTTTATTTATTTATTTAAAACACTTTATTTTTTCAATTTTTTATTATATTTTCACCCGAAGACATGATTATTGATTTTAGAGAGAGGAGAAGGGAGGAAGAGAGGGCGGGAGAGAGAACATCGATGTGAGAGAGAAGCATTGACCAGCTTGTTGCCTCTGCTACGTGCCCTGGCCGGGGACCAAACCTGCAACCTAGTCCTGTGCCCTGGCTGGGAATCGAACCTGCGACCCTTTGGTTTGTAGGACGATGACGTGTGAACCAACTGAGCCACACTGTGTGAAGGAGGGACCTCCAGAAACCTGAAGTTTATTTATAAATATTGGTGTTGTTTTATTCTTACATGTTTAAACTTCAGTCATCTTCAAAATGCTCTCCGTTTGATGCAATGATATGCCTACTGAGACTTTTCCCTGCTGCTCATGACAGTTTTTGAGCTCGTCGGTTTTGATGCCTTGTAGTGCTTCTGCCGTTTTTTGTTTCACTTTTTCCACATTGGCAAAATGTTTCTGTTGGAGGACTTTTTTTATTCAGGGGAAACAAAGTCACCCAATGAGATCAGGTGGAATAGGGAGGGTGGGGCACAGGGGTCATACTGTTTTTGGTCAAACTGCCAAACTCTCAGTGTGATGTGGGCAGGTGCGCTTGTAAATCACCCAGCATAAAACGGGCAAATGTGTTGAAAGAGTCTTCAAAAAAAATTCATTAAAGACAAATGCAGCCTCTCACAACAATGCCAGCTGGTGCACTGATACAGATGGCTTCCTAGAACACTCACCTAGTCGGGGAAACCTGTATTGTAAGGGGCGCTCTCCAGAAGATAATTACGGGTTTTTGCGCCGCCCCCCCCGTATTATTTTAAAACTGCATTTAATAAGTATATAAATTGAGATTTGACCTGCTTTTAAATTATTTTTAAATAATACTGTGTTTCATACTGAGGTAGGGTGTTTGGTTTTTAAATCATTGTTTAGAGGATTATTTTCATGGGTACTTGTTTACATTTAAATGCTGTCAACAGAACCTCACAGATAGTGTGGAAGAAAGCCTATGTGAATTAATAATCTTTGAATTAAAGTTCAGTAAGCAGTTTTACTCTGAATTAATTACATATAGTGTGTAAAGTAACTAACACAAGAAGCACTCACCGTTGTTTCCCAGGAAAACTATTACTTAATAAATATCAGTGAATAATTATTTAATATTATGTATATTGATTTTAAATGTTTAGGTACCTATAAAGGGCCTAATAGTTGTTTTAGCTTTTTACTTAACTTAAACTGTTTCATAAACTGTTCTAATAAGGAAATTTTAGGCAAGCTTAAACTTATTGTAGATTTTTATTTGTTTAATATGGATAATACTCCTTTATTTTTTGAGTTTATAAATATTGAATTTTATGATGCCATTTACTTGACTGTTCTCGTTTCTTCAGCCTAAGGGCAAATTCCTTAAAAGCATAATTTATGCGATCAGAAGTGTAAATAGAAGCACAGTTCAAATTACATCTTTAAATAGAAATATGCTAATTATGCAGTTGCCTTTGAGGTATTGAAATTTATTAAGCAAAAATTCTAGATACTTTTTGATTATCATTTCCATTTTTCATTTGCAGGTTTATATATAGTGTGGGTTATAAAACTTAAATCTAAGTTTTCTCATAATTGATAGTAACCCATTACTATATCTTAATCTCTGTGCTTACTTCTGCTGATTCCTTTTGGATGACTCATTAGAACCTTACACATCTCTGTATCTGATTACGTGCACTTGCAGTCCCATACTCCAGGAGAAGCAGAGGGGTAATGCAGTTGAAAGCATTTTTCTTGCATACATTTATTAATTCTATTTGTTGACAGTTATTTGATTTTTCTAGCACTGCCCTAATTTAGCGGAGAAAATGATACTCTAGGAAATCTTTTCCTTCTACGAAAAAAGAATATATATCTGCCAGTGTGCTTCTCACAGATATTTTGCTGTCATCATAACTATTTGTGAAAACATGCTTTCATAAAGACTGACAGTTCTTATGTTTCTGTTATCACAACACACTGGATATTCTCATCAAGTACCTACAATATTTCAGGAATCCCTTTCCTCGTTAGGGATCATAGCTAGTTGTGAAGGTGAGTGACAAGAATGGTTGTCTCAGAATTCATGATTAATATTCACTATTTTCATAGATCGTTGAAACCATATTAAATCCTTTGTTTAGCAGGAAAATCCTAATCTAAGCAAATAGATTTTAAAATCATTCTTTATTTTTTTTCTTTTAGTTCTATAAACATGTGGTACAAAGTGTTGAGAAATTCATTCAGAAGGTAAGTATATAATTTTCCATATATACATATATACACTAAATACAATTATAGATGAATACCTTGTGTTCTTCTCTTTTAAACTGAATACCCAAGTTGACATTGTTTTGATGGGCTGTTTAAAAATGACTTTCTAATTAAGAAATAAAATGAAAGTGCTTTTTCGATAATTCTAAAAGCAGTGGTTTTCAGGCAGATGTTTTTGTTAATTTGCGTTGCCATCAGGAGCATCTGTTTCTTGAAAAAAAATGCCATCGATATGACTGTTTTTTGTTTTTTGTTTTTTTTATAAATTCTCACCTGAAAATATGTTTTGAGAGGAAGAGGGGAGAGAGAGAAACACTATGTGAAAGAGAAACACTGACAGTTGCCCCCTATACACGCCCCGACCAGGGATCGAACCCACCACCTTTTGGTGTGTATGGGATGATGCTCCAACCAGCTAAGCCGCCTGGCCCACGCACTATGACTGGTTTTTAATGAAATTTAATATTCATTGCTCTTTATAGCCTTTAAAGAAATTCTCCCTTGTCATTTCAAGTTGAATACCTAGAGAGCGGCTCTCCTTTTAGATAAGGTGTGAGTAAAATTATTGCCTACCAGTCGCTCCTCTGCTGGGGCATTTTGTCTCATCCATTAGGACCTCACTTATACATCCCAACATGCTGACACAGACCAGAAGTTCCATTTCCCAGGATAAGTAGAGGGAGGTGAAGCTGGATGCTGCTCTCTTGCACACATTTAACAATGCTTTTTGTAGCCCGGGTGTGAGGTGACGTGACTAGTTCTTTGCCCCCTTTGCTATCAGTGTGCTGTTGGTGTCGTAGTTTGTGGCAGGAGCACATAAGCCTTATAACCCATAAAGTGATGCCCTAGGAAATCTGTACTGTAGTTGAGTCTAGGTTTCCAGCTCTGCCCATGCTCACGTGCCTAGATAGAAGCAGAACCAGTGCTGAGCCCAGAGGTACATGGCGTTAAGGTCCAGCAAGGTTGCAGTGTCTTTCCTGAACGGACGTAGTTGACTGGGGAAAGGGGGCGGTGCTCAGAGTGAGATTGCTGTCACTAAACTAGCTGGATAACCTTGAGTAAACCAGTAACCTTTATGTGATTCAGTATTTTTTCTTTTTAAGTTTTTCAATACTTAAAATTTTAGTACAGTAAAACGTATTTTGAAATGAATAACTGATGAATTAAAGCTAAGACAAGGGTAAAAGAGCAGGTATGCTGTGTGTTTTAGGTAAGCCAAAGTATAAAGTAAAAACGGTGGTGTTGGAAAATTTCGTTGTTCTAAAGCCTTTAGAAGTTTTTTTTTTTTTAAAGGTTCGAAAGTCTAGAGAAGTGCCCCTTAAACTTTTTCTGTGCAGAGGAATTACGTAGGGATCTTGTTAAAATGCAGATTCTGATCCGCTGATTGGGGGTGGGGGGAGCTGGAGTTGCATGCCCAACTGGTCCAAGATGATGCCTTTGCTTTTCGTTCTGAAACTACGGTTGGAGTAGTAGGGGGTTAAGGATAAATAGGAACTTATGGATTAATGTGTTTTGATTTGGGCTAAGTGCACTTTTAAGTAGGTATTTCAAAGTCTTCGGAGACCTTGGGTGAGCCCCATTATTTTATTGTGAGATAATTGTAGATTCGATCTGAAGAAGCAAGGGAAAGTTCTTTTGAAGTGAAGACAAGGGGTGGGATTTATTCTTCAAACAGGACTCTGCAGCCTAAGAAATTCTACGGAGAAATCAGAAACCTGTTGAGAGGAGAGGCTTTGTGCTGTGTGATTTGGAACGGGGCAAGTAGAATTTTGTTGTAACAAGTGCTACAGTAACAAACCACATCCACATTGAAAAAGGGTTCTCAGAGAAGCGGTAAGACAGGCTTGTACCAAACACAGCACCAGCGCATGGCTGTATGCCTCCGCGGGACAGTGTGAAAGGCCAGGTCCTAGGAGGCCACCCTGACCTCTAATGCGCGACTTTTCGGGGGTGGTTTCTGGCACATATTGACGTTTGATCTTTCTCGTGCTCTAAGGAGAAATACTTTCAATCAGGTATCCTTATTATTAATGAAGCTTTGTGGTCATTGTCACAGCTTTGTAGAGGTTCACTATGTCCACGCCGCCACACCCTTTAGTCCTGCTAAGTTTCCCAGTTCACCTAGTTTGCCAGCAGCTGGAAAGACATTCAGAATAGCATCCAGAATAACTTTGGTATCCTTTGCAGTTGAGGGGTTCAGCAACAGTTTTCTTAAGCCGCAGCGAACGAGGTACACGTGCCGGGTCTGTCCAGCTCCTTCGCCCCCTGTGTAGTCGGGTACGCCCACAGCGCTTCCTTCCTGTCTGAAAGCCAGAGAGGGCCGGAGAGGAATGACGTTCCTTAGTCGTTTTCTGGGGGAGAATTTAAATGCTTGTCCGCCTGCCCCCCGTTTAAATCAGCGACTCAGCAGTGGTTCATGTAATGGTAAATGAGGTAATTGTAGATTCACATGTAATTTAATCAATAGTAGATTATAGTGCAGAGCCTTTGTTAAAGGTTATTTCAAAAATATATTATTCTAATATCACCTTTACTCAAGGAGTTAAAATTCCAACGAGCATTAAAGCTTGTTTACCAAGATGGTTTTTAGACTCTTAAGGATTCATCAAGTAAAGTTTCTATAGATAAAGAACAAAATGTAGTGTATTACCCAAACCAAAAAATATTAGGTTGCTTTATGACTACTGTTACTTTTTTCCAAATTCAGTGTATCGCATGTAGTTCAGCCTCAGGTACTTGACTAAGCTGTGTGTTAAAGTTGCCGTGTTTAGCTCTGACCCATCAGAAGCTTCGCTTGCTTGCTTGTTTGCGTGCGTGGTGTCCCCGTGCTCCCGTGGCCGTGCAGTCCAGAGCCTGGTCGCCCTCCCGCTCTTGCTTCCTTCCGGAGAGGAGAGGAGTTAGTGATTCCCATACGCTCTTCCGGCTCAGGTGTTGTGGAAATGGAATTGCTCCTGTGGAATTGCTGAGGTTCCACACTTTTTGGAAAACATGAATCATCAAAAGTCTTGAAAATGACACAGAAGTAGTTGTGTTTCAAAAGAAAATACCACTTGATCTTTTCACTTACTTGGTAGTTTTAGGTTACAGAATTTAATACTGCTTTCTTAAGAAGTACTCTGTTGTTTGGTTCAGTGTTAGCAGTGAAGATCTCGTAGGCCCAGTTAGGAATATTATGTATGTTAAGTTCTTGTTAAACCTTCCTTACTGGTCTGTACACCTTTTATTAGGTGTTAATTGCATTCACTAGGATTTCCAGTACGATGTTGAAAAGGGGCATTCATACCTTGTTATGTTCCATACATGACCTTAGTGTGAGTGTATTCATACCTAGTTACTCATACATGACCTTAGAGGGGTATTCATAACTTATCATTCATACATGATCTTAATGAGAGGGGCATTCGTACTTGACTGTCATCTATTCCTGATCACAGTGGGAAAACTTACAGTATGATCTTAGTTGGGTTTTTATTGAGCCTGTACCTCTGGACTGTGAACTTCACAAGCGCTTTTCAGCTTTAAAAAAGCTCCCTCTTCAGTGAAACACGGTGGCTGGAGCTGGGTGTTTCTTCTCCCCTCATCCTCCCTCCCGCCCAGGTCAGTTAGGTTGCGGGGAAATAGTTTGTCCAGAGAGCGGACCTTGTTAGGAGCAGCATGCTGCTGCTGGCTGTCTAGAGTGAGTCCCCCTTCGCGAGGCCTGGGGAGATTCTCCTCCCGCCGGGAGAGCTCTGGGGCGGGGAGGGGGCGCTCCCCGGGGCAGCCCGCTTTTCCTGCCTGCTGCTGTCCGCGTGGCTCAGTGCTCTGCAGGCGCGGCCGCGGGCTCCCGTCGGGCCGTTCTCGCTCTGTTTTCTTTAACAAAAACTTTTCATAGCTGAAATTGGCAGCACAAATTCTCGTAATAGAATCGCTATAGAAAATTTCTTTATTTCTTTTTTAAAAGATTTTATTTATTTATTTTTGGAAGAGGGGAAGGGAAGGAGAAAGAGAAGGAAAGAAACATCAACGTGCGAGAGAAATAATTGGTTGCCTCGCACGCCCCCAACTGGGGACCTGGCCCACCACCCAGGCCTGTGCCCTGACTGGGAATGGAAGCAGTGACCTTTCAGTTCGCAGGCCGGCACTCAGTCCACTGAGCCGCACCAGCCAGGGCAGTTTGTTTTTTCAGAGTATGTGGTCCAACTCATTTAGAGGATCTTTGGTCAGAAAACTGACTCGTGATGGTATTCAGATAACAACCTGAATGATATCAGAATGAAAATCACACAAATATGTTTAAAGGTGCATTCTCTCAATTTGTTACTGCCTTTCTCCCCCCAAAAGAGTTATTTTTCTGTAACATGACAATTGGAAATTACTACTATGTAGTTTCAAGTTTGTGTAGCTAAAAATTTAATATGACTTAGCTTTATAAAAAAATATTCAAAGTGTAAAATACCTCATGTCATTGGAAAATCTTAAGAATTCTTGGGGTTTTCAGTACTCACAGAGCTTAAAGAGGAAACTGAAAAAAATTTCAGGTTTTTCTTCACTGAGATATACTTTTTTTGCCTGACTAGGTAGATACTTCTTTGATTATATGGTAGCCAAGGGAAAATAGCCTTGACCTGGTACATGAACTGAAGGACACATATGCTAGATTTGGGGGGAACTTGAGGGAAAACTGTTTCAGACTTTCAAAAACCATACCTTTCAACAGAACAGTTATTTCCAAAACTTTATGTAGGTAAAACCTAAAACTAATATTCAAACACCAGCATTGTTGCCCTTTTATAAAATATTTCAGCTACTTAACAGCCAGAATCTTGCACTAGGTGCTTGTGAGTTAGTGCTAAAGGTCTCTTCATTTTCTTGACTTAATAAAGACCTTCAGGAGAAGGTTCTTAAAAAGGATTTGAAGGGACATATGAGATATCCTTTGTTTTTTTCTGAGGGAAATCACTCATTTTATCAGTTAAAAATCCCATTAGAAAATTGTGTTTGTGTTTTGAGGGTAGATTGAACAGTCTTTTCTCATTGTTACTTGACTTTCCAAGAAGTTTTTTAAGAATGTAATTTTGATTTGGTGCCATATATAATTTCTAGGAAATTACAGTGCTTTTGGTGAAATACTCAGCTAATTAGACCCAAGAGTTGAACCTTCTCTTTGCATCCATAATTCTATTTTAATCAATAGCATGTTTGGGAAGCAGGTTTTGTTATGCTTCTGAATATGAAGACAAACCGAAAGCAGTGAACTTGTTAGTAGAAGGATTCTTTGTTGTGCTCACTTAACTAGATAAACTAGAAAAGACTGGCCAGAAAAATTTTGGGTTATGGGTAAGAAGGTTGAGAAACATTTATCAGTGGAGTCGCTAAGAAATGTTTTTATGGGAGTGTCTTTCTTACAGGGGTGGTGTTTGAGAAAAGTGTTGAAACTTCAGGATCAGTGTATTTAGAATGTTATAATTTGCCATTTGGTATTTGTTCCTACATTCATAGAGAAACCCTTTTGTTATGTGTTTCAAATAAAATCTAATGCACCTTGGCAATGCTTTTTCTAGAGCTCTTCTTTCCTGGATCTGCTGCTTCCTTCCAGGTGGCTTTGCAAAACCATTAAGCAGAGTTTTTAATTGTAACAACTACTCTTGTTGTAGTTACCATTGTTGCTGTTCAAGAGAGTTGTGCAGAGCCCTGCTCTGGAGCTCAAGGGTCGGCAGTTGAACTGAGTGTGTTAAGTAGCCCAAGTAGGTGCTTTAAAATGATCGTTCTAGACAAAGGTGGCGTGGACTAGTCAGTATCTGAATATTCATTACCTCAACATGAACCGTGTTTTGTGTTTGTATAGGATATATGATGATCTTTTTATTTATTTTTTGTCTGTCAGGAATTTTACTTCTCATCTCCTTCCTTTCCCTTCTTGCTCTTATTTTTTCATCAGTGCAAACCAGAATACAAGGTGCCTGGCCTTTACGTTATTGACTCCATTGTGCGACAGTCTCGGCATCAGTTTGGGCAAGAAAAGGACGTGTTCGCACCCAGATTTAGTAATAACATCATTAGCACTTTCCAGAACTTGTATCGTTGCCCTGGGGATGACAAGGTATGCTGCTGCTGCTTCTTTTTTTAAAGTAGATAACATTTCCCTTTTGGTCTTAATGAGACTCTTTAGATTAATTAATTTATGATTTTATGTTATCCTTTACTTAGTTATTCTGAATTTGAATATTTAATTATTACACTATCCATGTTCCTTTTTGTCCTTAGAATCGTCTTGAACAGATTGGAAAGATGTAGTTGTTTTTGCTGCTTTTTAATTTATTGAAACAGTTGGTGTTAAAGAAACTTTCTATCTTAAGCTTTTGTAACTATATTAAAAGTTTATTCAGATAAATGACCAATTCAGAATTTTGATTATTTGACCTAATTTACCTGTTTAGAGTCTGTGAAAAACAGATTTGTGAAGCAATTAATAGAAAATAACTGTGTGTCAGCCTTTTTTTGTAAAGCTAGTTTTATTAGTGCTGGAAACCACACTGCCAGGTCTGCTAGATCTGAATGAGTAAATATTCTGTACCACATAAAAAAAGGCTTAAGACCCCGAGGGAGAGAATAGAATAACAAGGGGTTGTTTATCTGTATATGTGCCCCAAGATATTAGAAGGTTACTTATTTTGGGTGTTGATTTGGAAATTTAGCGGGCTCTTCTGACAGTTAATTGTAATATAGATTATATAGGACAATGTAAGAATAGATGAAGATCAATGGTTGCTTTAAAGAAGAACCACAAAATTTAAAAGCTCACCACAGATCTTTTACCTGTGCCAAGTACAAGATTAGGTAGTTTTTATTTTTGATAATTATAGTCTTTAATAATAAAAAAATCTTGTTATAATGGACATAAATGGAGATATTATTGTATCATATTTTGGTAAACTATTGGATATGCTTCTAGAGGCAATTTTTGAAAAAAATTTGCTTTGGTACTTTAATAATTCTATGCAGGCAAAAAGAATGCTTCTAATTTTGTTACCTATAATAAGTGATTCTTAAAATAGACACCTTAGAATCCCACTAAAATAACTCAATTATAAGTATGTATTTTTTCTTTTTAAGTTAAAACACTTTGATTTAGAAATTTCACTAGTTTGGACTTGGATCTCTATCAGTTACTATGAACAAATCAGTATTGAATTTGTAGACTTCATAATAATTATGTTTCTCATTTATGGTAGAGTTTTCAAACCACAGTAGGAAAGATTACATTGATACTGTAATCTCAGTCATGAACTTGAGGCATTGTTTGTATGCAGGTAGATACATAGAATACTTGTCAGAGACTGGCTAATTTTGAATTACAGGATGAGTGTCTTGGGAACTGGAAGATTTTTTTCTATAAAGCAAAAAACTGTAAGGTACTTTTTAAGTGCTCACGTCATAGAAAGGACAGTCAATTCAGAAGGTATGAAGCATTCTTTGTGTAATTTTCTATGCTTCATTTGAAATATGAAATTTTGCATGTTAATGTAGTTTGGACATAGTTGAAATTCATCAGTATAATATTATAAGGGATCTGAAGATGAACCAGATGTTTAGTCATAAAACTACTACTATTACAAAGACATTTAACAGAAGTCTCTTTTAATACCTAGTCTCAGCCTGTCATTTAAATTATTTTCCTAATGGAGTAATGTTACGATAATAACTGTGACTTAATGCTGTTTACAGAAATTTTATGTGCTGAATAATTTTAAAATAATAAATTGGTTAAATTCTTATTTGAGGAAATAACCTCCCCTCTCCTTAGTTTTAAAATGAAAAATTTAAAAATTCACATATAATATGTACTTTGTCTTGATTTTACTTATCTGCTTCAAAGATAAAGTCAACTAAAACTTTAGTGCTAACGTGAATGCTGACCTGCCTCAGCCTAACACAGCTCTCCAGTCAGCCATTTCCGTGGCCTCATTAGCCTTCACTGGACGCTGAAACCTGGTTGCCAGTCCTGCCTTCTGCTAAATGTAGCTTTCATTTACCTTGCGTATCTGTCAGAAGGAATCCCTCTCCCCAAAGTGAGTTAAGATTACCAAATTCAAAAGTATTTAAACAATTTTAGGGGTGCAAAGTCTGGTAGAAACTATTTTAATTCATCCTTTCCATCCCCTGCCCAAATAATCTCTATAAGTTGACTCTGCTAAGGTTTGAAAGCAAAAAATCAAACTGTCATTTTTCTTTTTTCCTCAAGAGTAAAATAGTAAGAGTATTAAACTTATGGCAGAAGAATAATGTGTTTAAGAGCGAGATTATTCAGCCTCTGTTGGATATGGCAGCGGGGATTCCTCCGCCGGTTGTCACCCCGGTTCTGGCCAGTACTACGGCTGCTATGAGCAACACCCCAGGTATGTGGCTTTGCTGGAGACTTGTTTTCCAGATATTCTGCGCGTGCTTTCTAGGTGGTTATTCATATATGAAATAATAACTGGACAGTGCAGGGGAATTTGTCTTAACATTACATTATTGAAAGAAAAAGTAATTTGAAGGAAAAATAAAATCAGAAATTATATTTGTGTGTAATTTGTTTTCAAAAACTAGGGAGCTGAATATTTTTGGTCCCTAGAAACAGAAATATAAAAATGTTAGAGAAATTGGTGTGTTAGATTTTTCCTGACTTAACTGCCTATAATCGTTTAAACTTGCATGCAGATCAACTTGATATTTACGGTATACTAGATAACCTTAATGTTATAAGGAACCTGAAAAAATTAATGGAGCCAAGAATGCTTTACTTGTAATCACAAAATTGTTTCTTGAGTTATTTAATGGACATTTATAATTTTTTATCATCTAAGAATTACATATGTTAACATTTTGGTATATATTTAGTTTCTGGTGTGCATATGTGTGTGTGTGTGTGTGTGTGTGTGTGTGTACTCGCACATTCTTGAACAGAAACAGTTTTATATCACACATAGTATTTTATAACTTCTCATTGAAGATTGTATTTTGAATATTTTCTTAATATAATCGAATATTCTTCTATAGTAAGATTTTTAACGACTGCTAAGTATTCTAACCTCCTTTAAAGTAGCTAATTGAAGACAAATATGGACAATCCTTTTAATACTTTAACCTACCTAATTCTGTAAAGGGTTTTCAAAATGGAGACAATAAAATAAAAATATTTATATAAATTTGTATAGATTTTATTAAAGTGACAGCACATTTTTCTACCTTTCCCATGTCATCTATTATGTATTTATTGGGGCGGCTGTGATGTCTTTTTGAAAAGGAACTCCTGTGACACCTGTTACCCCGGCAAACGTGGTCCAGGGTTTGCCTGATCCGTGGGTGTCCCAGATCGCAAGTACCGATACCCTTACAGCGGTAGCACAGATCTTACAGAGCCCGCAGGGCCAGCAGGTGAGCAGCTTACTTTGTAAAACTGGTACCACGTTATACATTGTACTGTTTAACTTGTTTTATTCTTTAGTAGTGCGTCATGAACACTTTCATTATTAAAGATTGTTCTATAAAAAATTAATTTTACGCCAGGATATTGGTTTAGTGTGCCCAGTTTGTGTCAAACCTTAGCTGCTATTCTTACTCCAGTAGTGAGACAAGGAGGTCTTATTTTGGACAGGATGTCTTTCTATTGAATATCTTAGGGGGACAGACAGTGAAGAAGTATAGATAATGTATATGACTTAAAGCGGGGTAAATCTAAAATTAAAAAAAAATCCTCACCCTAGAATATGTATATTGATTTTAGAAAGAGGAAGGTGGGGAGAGAGGGAAAAGGAGAAGGAGAGAGAGAATCATTGATTTGAGAGAGAAACTGGGATCAGTGTCTCTCGTATGTGCCCCAGCGGGGATTGAACTTGCAGCCTAGGTATGTGCCTTGACTGGGGATTGGACCTGCAGCCTTTTGGTGCACAGGAACTATGCGCCAACCAACTGTGCCACCTGGCCAGGGCAGGGTAAATCTAAATTTAGAGTAATTAGCTGGGTTTTGGGAGAAAGGGTCAGAATTGAAGAGAGTGGCAAAGATAACATGTGTTTGAGGAAGTGGCATTTGAATTGAGACTTGAAATGTCAGCATATGAGGATAGCCCATCCTTAGCATCTGTTTTTTAACCTGTTTTTTACAAAGCACATTAGTTGTATCCTGTACAATAAAGCTTCCTGAACTCTCTTTTCCCACATGTTCACGTAGTGTAAGGTTTTATCACCTCAGGGAGGCCTTCAAGAGCTGGTTAAAACCGCAGACTCTGCCTTGTATTCCTTCAGGCTCCTTTTAGCTGTCACCTGCCTCAGTTTTCCCTTGGTACTTATTAACTTCTGTTATGTTGTATAATTTACTTACTTTGTTTGTTCTTTGTTTCTTTGCACTGTAATGTGTGCTGTGCAAGGGCAAGGGTTTTTCTCTGTTTGTTCATTGCTGTATCTCCAGGTTCTAGGTTATAGCACGTATTTAATACTTTCTATAGAACGAATCATGTATATTGGGTATACAAAAGATATTTCAGAGTTGAGTTGTCGGAGGACGAGGTGGCCTGTGTATGTAAGTTACTAGCTACAAAGTTGAAATGGGCGATCTCACTGTGTGGCCTAGCTTCACAGACATCAGTGGTGGGATGGGAAGTGACGTGTGCGCTAAGCTGTGGGGACTGCCAGACACCTTTGTGTTGAACCCACATAACCTGGCCGGCACTTGAATGAGTGGGAGAGGAGAGCAGGGCTGGAGATGCGGCGCATCTTTCTTTCCGTAACCGCGATCACAGAAGGGAAGTAGTGAGGATGTGAAAATAGTAGGTTCATAGGCTCAAAAAGGACAATCTCAGAAAGGGACCATCTAGACTTTTAAAAATACAAAAACCAATTCCATTATAGTCATCAATTGAACCCAATTTCTACATTTTGGGGATAGTTGGGAAACTAAATTGATAATGCATAAAACTATTGAATTATTAATTTTATTTTGTAATACTGATATTTTGAAAATAATTCATAATGTAAATGTTCCCATTAAAAAAAACAGACTTATGAAAATAAATACTTTTGGCAGGAGAAGGGATTTCCCAGAGGAAATAGTACATAGAGTCAAGAAGACGGTAATTCATAGAATATGAAGTCCAGAGTAGAGGAAACAGTAGGATCCCGCAGTGGTTTGAATCTGGGTGACTGATAAAGTGACAGTGCTTGCTATTGGGGAAAATGGGCAGGTCAAAGGGGCAGTTACAGTGTGTAAAGGAAAGACACGATCCTCCCTCCTTTCCCCCTCCCTCCCTCCCTCCCATCTGTTCTGTAGATTTTTCAGTGCAGTAACTCAACTATCATATTGTTTTTATTATTTTCTTTGCTATTGCATTAGTAGTCTGTAGTAAATGTCTATTTGATAGCTGAACGACTCCTTTGTGTTTTAATGTTGCTATTTTTTTAATTTTTTAAAGTATATTTTATTGACTATGTTGTTACAGTAGTTCCAGTTTTTTTCCCCCTTTGCTCCCCTCTGCCCAGTACTCCCCTTCCCTCCAGCAATCCCACCCCCCTTAGTTCATGTCCATGGGTCGTGCATGTAAGTTCTTTCGCTTTACCCTTTCCTGTATTATTCTTAACTTCCCCCTATTTTGTGCCAACCAATTATGCTTCTTAGTCCCTGCACCATTTCCCCATTTCTCCCCCTCCCCCTCCCAGCTGATAACCCTCCAAATGATCCTCATGTCTATGATTCTCTTCCTATTCTGGTTTGTTTAGTTGGATTTTGTTTTTATTTTTTAGATTCGGTTGTTGATAGTTGTGAGTTTGTTGTCATTTTAGTGTTCATAGTTTTGATCTTCTTTTTCTTAAATAAGTCCCTTTGACATTTCATGTAATAATGACTTGGTGATGATGAACTCCTTTAGCTTTACCTTGTCTGGGAAGCACTTCACCTGCCCTCCCATTCTAAATGATAGCTTTGCTGGATAGAGTAATCTTGATTGTAGATCCTTGCTTTTCATCACATTGAATACTGCTTGCCAGTCCCTTTCTGTCTGCAAAGTGTCCTCTGAGAAATCAGCTGATAGTCTTATAGGCACCGCCCTGTAGGCAACTCTCCACTTCTCTCTTGCTGATTTTAAGATTCTCTCTTTATTTTCCACCTTTGGCATTTAATCATGATGTGTCTTGGTGTGATCCCCTCTGAGTCCAGCTTGCCTGGGACTCTGTGCTTACTGGACTTGTATGTCTGTTTTCCTTTGTAAAATTTGGGAAGTTTTTCTTCATTACTTTTTCACATAAGCTTTCAATTTCTTGCTCTCCCTCTTCTCCTTCTGGTACCCCTGTGATTCAGATGTTGGCACATTTAAAGTTATCCCAGAGGTTCCTAAGCCTCTCCTTATTTTTTTCAATTCTTGCTTCCTCATTCTGTACTGGTTGACCGTTTTTTTCTTCCTTATGTTCCAAATCATTGATTTGAACCCCGGTTTTCTTTCCTTCACTATTGGTTTTGTGTGGATTTTCCTTTGTTTCCCTTAGCATAGCCTTCATTTCTTCCCTTATGCGTTTGCCATACTCAAGCTTATCTGTCAAGCCTGTGAGCATCTTTATCACCAGTGTTTTGAATTCTACATCTGTGAGGTTGGCTTTCTCCTCGTTTGTTAGGTTAGCTATCTCCTCGTCACTTAGTTCTCCCACTGGAACCTTGATCCCTTCCCTCTTTTGGGCCATACTTCTCTGTCTCCTCATCTTGACAGGCTCCTGTGTGTGTTTGCCTCTGTGTCTTAGGTAGAGCTGTTGCACCTGTTACATTGTAAGGGGTGGAGCCTTTGGGATGCGTCAGTACAGTGCGACCTGTTTCAGCTCATTGTGGCGCTGTATGTGGGGGAAGGGTCTGAGAGGGAACGATGCTGCTTTGCCCAGCACTTGCCCCTTTTTAGGCACCTCTTTCACTTTCCACACTGGACTGGTGCCCCTCTAGCTGTTGCCCTGGCCATTGCTCCCAGAGTGGATGGGTCTGTGGACATTCTATGACCACGGGGGCCCTTTAAACAAGCGGACTCTGCTGAGAGACAAGCAGTTTCTGCCTCCGCCCCAACCCCCACGGGTTTGCACAGTCAGAAGCAATGAGGCTTGATTTTCCCAGGTGCTGGGACCTTGAGCTGCAAAGTCTGGTCAGGAGCTGGGAACGCTCCCCAGGTGTCCCTCCTGACTTTTTAAAACGTGTGATGGTGCTTTCCACCGGCTTGTTGCTGCCACTGCTGCTGCCACCACACTGCATCCTCTCCGCCTGGGCTCCAGCCCTCCTACCTGTCTGGCTGAGTATTTCTTCTTTATATCTTTGTTTGTTGGACTTCCATGCATCTTGATTTTCTGGAACTTCTAGTTTTGAGGTAGTTGTATTCCTTCTTAGTTATGGAGGGATCTGCAGCGGGTCTGTGTCTTTCTACGCCTCCATCTTGGCTGGAAGTCTTTCATAACGTTGCTACTTTAGATAGGTATGAAATTATTTTACTTACTGTCATGTCGAGTGTTTGTACCTTTTTCTATTATAGTTGAACTTTACTTAAAAAGTACGAATGTCTTGTTTAGCAGTAACTTTGCTATTTTCATTTTTATTTTGTTCTACATTGATAAGTTTTTAGACTCATAAGTTGGTTTAGATCTTGATTAGATAAGTATTAATTATTTCTGGGATGTACTCAGGGTTTACTTAACTATGAAATATCTTCAGGATCTTACTTTTTGGAGAGGGTGAGTGAATAAGGGGCACAGGGGTTACTTTCAACTCCTGTTGTGCTGTTCACCTTTCATTTCTTTAGTTTTAGACTCTGCTCCAAGGACAGATTTCTTCACTTTACTGCTTTGAGGAAATGTTATCAGATTGCAGATCTCAAAGATAGCAGTTGTGGTCAGGGCTTGTCCTTTTACAGAGATTAAGTAGTTATTGAAGAAGGGATGAAAAGTTTAGTGAAAAAATTCTGCTTGTGGTGAGTTTTTTATCTCGTTATCATTGAATGAACACTTTGTTTTGTATTAAATTTTCTGGCTTTCCAGAAGCAAGACAGATTTATTGAGGAATGTGCTATCTATGGCACACAAAATCGGTTTTTTTTAAAAGTTAACTTATTTTGAGTTAGGTTATATTTTTTCTCGATCTCCAAAGACTAGAACGAATTTTATTGTCTTAAGAATTTTAGATGGGCACTCTTGTAGATAAAACCCAGCACCTGTTTGTATTAATTTTCCCTTTGTTTCCCTTCCAGTTCCAGCAGTTAGTGCAGACCTTGCAGATCCAGCAGCAGAAGCCGCAGCCGTCCATTCTGCAGGCCCTGGACGCCGGCCTTGTGGTTCAGCTGCAGGCCCTGACCGCCCAGCTCACTGCGGCCGCTGCGGCAGCCAACACCCTCAACCCCTTGGAGCAGGGCGTGTCCTTTAACAAGGTGGGCCTTGAGCGGCCTAGTCTGTCGTGTGGCGAGTATGGGGTCTTGTGTACAAGCATGTGGGTTCTGATCGCATTTGTCATAGAACTGTTTCACTCCCTGTACTGTCTGAGACGTTACCAGTTTTACAGAAGGCTAAAACTTCTGAAAGAAATCGAGTAATTTCGTAATCCTGTTTGTAACATTTAGAATATTTTTGTTTTCATAAAAATAAAAATTTACAGTCAGTGAAACTGTGAATCCACCATTGAGGCAAATTATTATTTTCTGAATTAAAAATTTTTTTTGAATGTTACAAACATATTAATTATGGTGTTCTATAATTTTAAACTGCTATATTCAAACTGTTCAGCGTGTTAGTTCAAAGACCAGCTTTTCTACAGGTTGTCACCATTCTGTTGTACTTTGATGAATTGGGGCCAAATTACAGTGTTTTTAAAGTTGAAAACCTTTCATGTGTAGCTCGTTGTGTGATACCTTCAGTATTCTTGTTAATTATGGGAATATTAAGATACATTGGAAGTGTTATCCATATTTTTGTTTTTGCTACTGTTATTTTCAGTGGAAAATACTGACTTTGAGTTACAAGATTTCTTAGCCAGCAGCTTCCAAGTATAATTTAGTCCGACTGTAAATAGCTAAGGTGACATAAAAATCCTCTAAATTGGTCATTTAGAAAATAGTGGAGCATCCTAAGAAAACTGTACTAGGAAAAGATCATTGATTATAGTTCCAGATTTTTTAATCAAGCTTTATTATCATTGGCAAGCCACTTTATTTTAATTCTAATATTCTCTTCTGTAGAGTGTTTGTATTTCCGCTGTGTCATGATTCGTTCTGGTACATAAGGCGGTGTGTGTCAGAGTACTCTGAAGAAAAGATCCACTCAGAAAGTTTTATTGTAGTTAAAACATAAAATATGGAACATTTTCTTATTGAGTGATACAGATAAATTAGTGGGATGTCATCAACCTTTATAAATAAAATGGTGTTTGTAACATATTTTTGAGAAGCACTTTTTAATCTGTCTCTTTCTCCTTCCGCCCCTTTTTCCTCCACTCCCCCTCAGAAGCTGATGGATAGGTTTGATTTTGGGGAGGATTCTGAGCATAGTGAAGAACCGAAAAAAGAAATGACAGCTTCTCAACTGTAAGAATCCTTATGTTTTTCTTTATAACCATAATTTTTTTCTGTTATTTTAATAAACATTGGATAGGAAGTTGCATTCTGAACGACTAGGTATACTTTGAATAAGTTAGGCTATCATTTCCGGCTGTTTGGCTCCAACATTGCAGAATGATTGATGGCGGGTTGCCGTCTGGGTGCCCTGCTGTGTTCTTTTCCACTCTCAGATCTTTGCCAGTAGTTGGGCTGTATCAAAAGTCTTTATAGAAATATTGATAAATTAGTGATATTTTCTGTATCTGTATTAGGCTTTACATTATTAATTTGTAAGAATATTTGAAATAATAGGAAAGAAGCTTGCTTCTAGTGCCAAAGGCCAGTTCTGGGAAGTATACCAAATTTTAGGAATGTATCAGGCTAATCAGAAGTAAGAATTAGGGTTGTAGGGATTTTGTTTATTTAAAGAAATTGATTGTATGTTTTTATTTAGATCAGTTGCTTTTTTTCCCCAAAGAATTCTTCAGAGCCCTAGGTTTTGTTGCGGGTCTGTGAGGGCAGCGCTGGGGAGAGCGTTTGTGGGGATGGTGAGGAAGGTGGGAGAAGGAAAGGGGGGATGAGGAAAAGGGGGAGGGCTCTGGGATCCTTGTTTCAGACAGGTTATTGCTTTTATATATTGGGGTAATATATTAATGATTTATTTATATAATACAAATGCACATATATTCTCTTGATGAAGAGATTCTACTTGAAAAAATTCAAAACTAATACCTTAGATTATGAATTGTAGTTAGAAGAAGCATTTGAAATTATTTATATCAGTTTTCTGAACAATATAAGAATCATCTTTAACAGTCCTGACAAGAGGGTATTTATCCAATGTGGTAACGCCTTTCATTACGAGAGTTTAAGTAATTGTTCTTGTTCTGTTATTTTGTTACTGAATCCTGTTTTGATTTGCCTTCGACACACTCATTCTGAAGCGAGGAAACAAATTTGCTCCATTACCTTTTGAGACGTAGCTCTTCAGTTTTTGAAGATAGGTATCATTCTTCCCCTTAGGCTTATTTGCTCCAGATGATGTGCTCTTTTTCCAACTGTTTCAAGACTTCTCACCATCCTCATTGCCCCTTTTGGGATGTCCTCCCTTTTTGTTCGTTTTACCTTGTGGCACACAGAATTCCAGGTGTATTCCAGGTGTGAATTCCCCAGAGCATAGTAAAATTATTTCCTCTTGTATAAACTTTGTTTCTGTTAACATAGCTAATGATGTGAATGCTTTTCTAAAGAAAGCTGATTAATTTTATGAAGTTCATGGTCAATTATAATTGTAGATTATATATGTACTGATAGAACATTGTCCCCAGTACTTCAGAATTAGGGAAGTTAAAGTGGCAATGTTCAAATACTTCTTAACTGTTTTTAGAAATGTTTTATTGAGCTTTTCTTAAAATGTTTTATTGTAAAAAGTTCTAATTTATATGTATTTATTAGTGTGAGATAGTAATATCAAATCTTCACCAGATATCTCTAACATGTCAACAGTTGAAATACTGTTGAGTATATTTCTGTCTTAACATATTAATATTCTGAGGTATTCCAGTTTCTTAGTTAATACTCCAAAAGTAAACATTGTAATAGAGTATATTTCATTTATTTGGTATGGGGCGGGGGGTGGTTTGAATGCTCAGCTATATTATCTTTACTGGGTTTTAAAGTCTATTTCCACTTGTTTTCCTTTCTAGTTCTCATGTTTCAGAATCTGTGAACAATTCCATTTTTCATCAGATAGCAGAGCAACTACAGCAGCAAAACCTTGAACATCTCAGGCAACAGCTCTTGGAACAACAGCCTCAAAAGGTTTCTAACTCCCTCTTGTGGTCGTCAGAGTTATTGCTGACTGCTCTATAAGTTGGTGTTTCTTAAGAATGGTGATTTTTCTTCAGCTGTTACTAGGAAGATCAGTCTTTTAGGATCTTCACAGGTTCTTCTGTAGTCAAAATATACTCTAGCACCTTATGAATTGATTGAGAACATTGTAGAAATAGATTTCAGTGTATTGGAAGGCGAGAACAGAGGACAGAGACGGTGTTTCCGTGCTACGACTTAGATCCTCTCCACTCAGTTCCCTGTCAAGCAAGGTGGTGCTGATTTTGCTGTCGTTGATGGTGGTGATGACAGTAGACCGCTGCCTTTGCGAGGCTATTGCCATGTGGCAGGTACTTTATTTGGTGTGATTACATTTCATGCTGATGAGACAGGCCTTTTTGACACCCATTTTATACCATGGAAAGTTGAATTTCCAGGAAACGAAATATCTGGTCTTCTAATATTCAAAACTTTCTGGTGAAAATGAATTTAATGCAACAACGCAAACAGGTGAACAGAAAAGCAAGACCTCAAGTAACCAGTTCTCTAACCGAGCACACACTTCGGTGTGAACACAGGCAGAATTCTGGTTTCCGTGGCGGGTACAGGTGAAGGACTGTGGAAACGTGGAAGAGGGGATAGGTATTTTAGGTGAAAAGGGTCATAAACCTTAGACACTACTGGGGTCTGAACTTGTTCTTCTGATTCAAATAGCAAATATAAAATGAATACTAATGATATTTGCTAGGTTGGAGCGTGTACCTGGAATTATGAGAATGGAATTCCATTCCTTATTTTGAAGAAAAAAATCTGATAGAAGATTTTGGAGTAGGTGCAGTATTTATGTTAAACCAATATAGATCTGCCTGAGAATTCAGGAACTTGAAGACAGAGAAGAACATTGGATGTTTAAAGAAAAACACAGGTTTTAATTCAAGGAAAAGAAACAGGTTGTCATTGATATTTAAAAAAAAAAATCGCAGAGCTGTTAGAGGCAAGAGGTAGGAAGAGTTTATCCCAACAGCAGATTGGTTCCTCTGTGAATGTGACGCTTGAATTGCCTTAGTTCGGTTTTATTTCACAAGGTTTATTCGATAGAAGCAGTAAACTCGAGGTAGAACTCTTGACCGGCTTGTCATTAATGCCAAGTTATTGAAGTGAAAGTTAACACAAACTTGAGAGTGTGATTCTGTCTTAAGACTCTCAATCCCCTCCTTCAAACCTCTCAGCTTACTTATTGCTGCATACATTATCTCTAAAATTTTAGGAGGTACAGTAATAACACCCCTTTGAAAGGAGTAGATGTTCTTAAAAGCTTTGTTGTTCAAAAATGAGTGAGGAAGTAAAGGGAATGGTTAAGTAAAACGTCTTTTCTAATGCATAAAGTGGATATTGTGTAACAAATCTAGAATTGGGAAGTGTATCAGCAGAGCAGCAAATTGAATAAATTGTGTAATTGGTGCTATCAATCCAAATGCCTACTGTATTTAAGATAAGGTGAAATAAGCAGAAAAATTAAGCATTGTTATTTATGAGTAAGCTCAGTGTGGCCGTCTAAAGATTCTAGTGTCTCAGAGACAAGAATAGGATGGCTCGTGTCCCTTTAAACATCGTAGCCCTGATCACACATGGAGGTTGCCATTCTGTATCGTTGACAACATCATCCCCTTATTAATTCCTGCTAGTGTATGTGTTTTCCACAATTAAAAACTTTTTGAAGACCAACTTGATCTTATCATTCTGTTCTAATATTATAGTCTTCTCTGCCTTCTATGATGTTCCATGCTTTTAAATAAACTTGGATTTATACAAAAGTGTAGGTTTAGATTCATTATAAAGGATTAAACTGGGATTTCTTTATGTTTGGGCTTCTTTTAAAAAATTGTCATTTTGTGTTTAAGTTTTTATTTGTGATAATGTTCATCGTTTCCCACTGTGTATTTGTATGCATTCTCAAAGGCCACCCCTCAGGATAGTCAAGAAGGAACATTTGGATCAGAGCATTCGGCGTCCCCGTCGCAAGGGAGCAGTCAGCAGCATTTCCTTGAACCTGAAGCGAATTTGGATGATTCCATCGATATTCAGCAACAGGTAAAAACTAAATGCTTTTTAACATATTAATTAGAGAAAATATTGTAAAAAATGATAATCTTTATTTCAAGTTGACTCTTTTATTTATTTTGTGTAAAATGATGGGAAAGTCCTGAATGTCCCCCCCACCGCCCAAGCCCTGAGCTATACCCCTTTGACTGTTAGGCAGTAATGCTACTGTGGTGACTGTTTTGTAAGGCTGAGCTGTCAGCATGTACTGAAGCACGGCCGTTTCGTTTGCTGCTCTTTTGACTTAAGGACATGGATATAGATGAAGCGCAGGATGGAGTGGAAGAGGAGATCTTTGAACAAGAAGCAAAGAAAGTGGCTGTTCGCTCGAGATCCAGGACACACTCACGCTCTCGTTCAAGGTTCCACATGATATTTTAAAATAGCTGTGTGTAAACTTTAAAAATGTTGGCTTTATTTGTTTGCATCGATGAAAGGAAATTTTTTCTTAGAATGACATGTTACCTCAGATAAAAGTAATTCAGAATTTGAAAACCAGAAAATACTTTGTTGGCCCTGGCCGGGTAGCTCAGTTGGTTAGAACATTGCCCCAGTACGCCGAGGTTGCTGGTTCAGTCACCAGTCAGGGCACATACAAGAATCAACCAAAAATGCATAAGTAAGTGGAGCAGCAAATCTCTGATTCTGTCTTACCCCTTCCCTTTCCTCTCTCCCTCTCTAAAAAGAAACAAACAAAAACCTTCTCTTTTTAATTGGATAGATCTGTGGCCATTTATTTGAATAATATACATGATTCACAGCCATATCATGAGATTTTGTATTATACCTGATTGTAGTTAATAATATTTTAATGACATCCAGCCTTTTAGGATATTAATGCTTATGAATCCCAGTTAAATCAGGTTGTAGAGGAACAATGTTAGGAATTCTGCTGTATCTTTTACATTTCATTTCATCTCAATAATACCAAAAATGATCATAAATATAAAACTACATACATTATTTTTATAAACAGTGAAGTAAGTATATTATGAAACTATTATAAAACATCCTATAAATAGTGATTTGGTTTTTTTTTTTGGTGGGCATTTCAACACGGCTAAGGCACATTAATGTATACACTCATTCAAATTTGAGCTGAAGGCGCCTTATCTTGCCGTGGTAAGTTTCTGTGTAGCATGTTATACATTGTTTTTACTATGCACTATCTTAAAACTGAAAGTCAGTAGTCCTTCACATTTTTTATGCCCTATTTTCTGTACATGGGTACCCTGAAAATCTGAACAGTAAATGCTAGAAGTAGGAGGCAGTATTTTTGATCACTTTTTCAGTCATTTCTTAATTGTTTCAAAAAGTCATTTGTGTTGACCTGTCGTAAATGAGAGCCTGTTGGTTCGGCTTTCTGTAAACCCACTTCATGTCCCTGAACTATCTGGCTAAGACAGTTACAGCGTCAGTGCTGAAAACCACGTCGTAGCTTGTAGCTTCTTTGTTTGTTTTGCAGCGGCCTCCTTAATAAGCGTTTTGGAGAGAATTCAGTGTCATGTGGTTGACAGGAAAAAAGAAACAGTATTTCAGTATCCCCTTACATTGTAAAGGTAGCACCATGAAATTTTATAGAAGTTGAAAGCTTGTACGCAGAATTACATAGTGGCCTAATTCTTTGCTGGAAACATTCTTTGTTTCTTACCTTTAAGAATGCAACATCTTTGTTACCTCCTAAAGGATACTTTTATTTTGGGGGATTTTTCATCCCTGTTTTGACTTTGCAGATTAAGTTGGAAGACCCAAGAGAAGGTGAGGCCTTCCTCAGATCTCATTCTCTAGTTCTTCATGATTGTCAATAATACTACAGACTCAGTAAGGGTTGTTGAAAACAAATATTTATGGCTTGTGTGGACATAGATTTGAAAAAATGCATGTTTGATACTTGATTATACTTAGATCTGTTTTAGAGGTAGATAAATGTAAGGCAACCTACCCCCCCCCCCCAGAAGTAAAAATCTGGTAGAAAAATAACATGTTATTAGTAATAAAATAAGAGTTTTTTTTTTAAGATCACCAAGAAAACGGAGGTCCAGGTCACGGTCTGGTTCTCGAAAACGTAAACACAGAAAGCGCTCGCGCTCGCGCTCAAGAGAGAGAAAGAGGAAGTCCTCACGGTCGTACTCCAGTGAACGGCGGGCCAGAGAGAGGGAGAAGGAGCGGCAGAAGAAGGGGTTGCCTCCGATCAGGTCTAAAACATTAAGTGGTGAGTGATGGACATGCTTTTAAAAAACAGTGGTGTCGACAAATACCGAGAAAACAGTTATCTGTTACAATCTCTGCATCTTATTTTACGAATGAAAATTTGAAAAGTGGTTTGGTAAACGAGTAATTTTATCCTTAGTTTTTGTAATGTGGTAGCGGAGAAAAGAAAAAGGAGAATTTCTACTCAAATACAAAGGTCAGTAAGAGTTACTTTTTTTTTTTTTTTTTTTGTAATGCAAGTTAAATTATAAAATAAAGACTTGACTAATGGTACGTAAAGTGGACCCAGCATGCATAATGTCTGTTACATAAACGTGGTGACTTGGGTCCTAACCGGTGAACCATCAGGTCTGTAGGAGTAATTATTATGGGAAGCATGAAAACTTTAAAGCTAATTATAAACGTATTGAACCAGTATTGAAGGAGTCATTCCTATTGTGTAACTTTCCCTTATTTATGTCTTAACCTATAATGTATGATTAAATAAATTTGATAGTAGTAGGGGTTTCTTTTAGGAGAGGGCTAGGGGAGCGTTCACTTAGTAGGGATGTGAGGTCCAGGAAAGTACGTTGTACTCAGTACCAAGTTCTGTCTAAAGGATGCTTAGTGGATTATATGACTTCTACAGTGAGCCAGCAGACTGCAGATGGGCGAATTACATAAAGTGGAGCAAGCTGTTCTTCTTTGTCAGGAGATGAACACTGATCAGGTTATCTGATTTCCAAAGATCTCCAAATAAATCCTTTCTGCCATGGAAATAGGTAAATAATTGGTATAACTTACAGTACTGCCGAAGCATCTTGGAAATCCAGGCTTCTAATTAAAGGCAGGAAGGAGCCTTCTGCTTACTAAGCTTTGGCACTTTGAGTAAGCTTTGGCTGTTTTGCCAGAATCTTACCTGATTGTGAGAGCCAGTGTTAATCTAATAATGTTGCTCTTCCTGACTCTGGAAGTCCCTTGTTTATCTCTTAGGGTGAGGGACCTTAAGAGACCCAAAGGTGTGACCATAAAATCTCCATTGTGCCTCTTCCCATGATTACCATTAAGCCATTCAGAATTTCTAATTTTAGGATTTAGTTTTTACATGGTGTCTCTTTCATTTAGTTCCTCACCTAATTTGTCATGTTGCTGCCACCATTTACTTAGTTATTGACCGTGGAATTTATTTTCTGTTGCTGTTTTATTTTCATGGGTAAAACAATAAAAAAAAATCAGAAAGCACATAAAGTATAGGGAAAAGGTCGTCTCATTATCTCAAAACTCTGCATACTAAGAAGCAATATTAATTTTATGTGGTTCTCAACACATTTTAAACACGTGCAGTAGTGTTTCCCTACCATTGGTCCTTAGAACACAGAGTTTTTATGACTAATTCAGAGGATACGAAACATCAACAAACAGTAGCATTCTAGGAATCAAGTGTCCCTTCCTCATGGGATGGGGAGACTCAGTGCCTTATCCATGGGAATACTTTGTAGAGAGAAAACATTGAAAGAGTACAGGAAACATGGAACAGATTTCAGGGAGATTAAGGCAGCTCTGATATGTAGGACAGAGTAGGAAGAGGTGGGATCTACTTACTAACCAGTTGTGGTAGGTTGATTAATGGTCCCCCCAAAGATGTCCACATCCAGATCACTGGGGCTTGTAAATATGTTACATTACATGTCAGAAAGGACTTTGCCTATCGGATTAACAGGAATCTTGATGTGGGGAGATTAACATGGGTTATTCAGAAGGGCTCAGTGTACTCCATAGGTCTTTATGAGAGGGAAACAAGAGGGTCAGAGGGCAAAGGTGATGTGAAGATGGAGCGAGAAGACAGACATTGGTAGATGCTACACTGCTGGCTTTGAAGGTGGAGGTATGACCCAAGGAACGCAGATAGCTTGTAGAAGTTAACAAAGGCAAAGAAACAAATTCTCCCCATGGTCTCTAGAAAGAATGCTGCCAGTTGATCCTATTAGAAACTTTAAAACTATAAGAATACACATTTTTGTGTTTTAAGCTACTAAGTTTGTGGTATTTAGTTATAGTAGCAAAAGAAAACTTTTTCCCTTGAGACTGTTAATAAGTTATGTGTGTCTAGAGTGAGACTACATGAGGCCAAGAAGAAATGGCAGGGAAAGGAGGATTATCAGGGATCTCTTAGCTGAATGGTTCCTAAAGTTTATGCACACGTGGAAGATGTTTGAGGTTTGACCAGCTAGAGTAGAAACTTGATTGAAAACACAGTCAGTGAACATTTTACAATAGTCACATTTTAATGTTGATCTAAATTAGCTCAAGAGTAAAACCTGCTCTAGGCCTGCCCTGTTATAGATCAAAGGTAATCAAAGAGCTGGAAATTTAGTCTTAAACAATGCCATTGCTATAAGTCCAGATGTCGTTTGATGCTTGAATCATATGGGTGTTAGAAGCGCTGGCCCCCCGCCCTCCCTCCGCAGAGTCGAAAGTCTGCCTGTAACTTGTGACTGCCCCAGAACTTAACTGCACTCGTCCCTCAGTATCCATGGGCGACTGCTTCTGTGACCCCTCGAAGGCAGTAAACATCACGGATGCTCAAGCCGCTCACATAAAATGGCTTAGGACAGTGCACGTAGTCGGCCTTCCATTTCCTCGAGTGGATTGAAAATACTGTTTTCCAATTGCAATTGGTTGACTTCTCAGATGTAAAACACAGGGATATGGCAGTCCGACTTCATGTACTGAAAAAAAATTCACGTGTAAGTAGACCTGTACAGTTCAAACCCGTGTTGTTCAAGGGTCAGCTGTATATTGAAACCCTGCAGCCGTATTTGCTGTAAATATTTTTAAAGTAAGTGTCTTCAGGAAAAGATGTTTGTGGAGGCATGAACATAATAGCTAAAAGCGGACAAGATGTCTTGTGTAATATGTGTTTATTAATCGGATGTGGCTTCCACGTCTTCCATTTTAACAGTTAAGGAGTTCTGATTCAGTCTTTTCCTGTTTGTATCTTTATGCAAATTATTATTTCCTTAAGGATAAGACACTGTTTTGAGACTTCACTGTTTACTAGGAAGAAATAGCCACTTAATCTTTCCAGCACAGAAGAACACCGAAAAGGCTCACGGGACTGCAGTGAGAAGTGGTTTTGGAATTTGGTTGCACGTCAGGGTTCCCTGTGGTGTTTGAGAACTCCCAGCTCCCGCTCGCTCGCACGCTGCACCGCTCGTCGTGCGCAGTGGGACCCGGGCGCCCGCAGGTGACTCGGGGGTGCAGCCAGTGTGAGAACAGGTGCCACGGCAGGGGCCGACTTGGCATAAAAAGTGAACGGAAACCTAAGATTTCAGTTGATTTTTAAATAGAGCAGATAAAAATGCCAGTTGACACATGTTAAGTATGCTGTCTTGAGGTTTCGTGTTATTGTTAGAGGCGCTTTTCCTCGGCACCTTGGGAAAAGTAACTGTGTCATTTAGGTCATTTGTCCCTTAACGTCTCCGCAGTGTGCAGCACTACGCTCTGGGTCGGTCAGGTGGACAAGAAGGCGACGCAGCAGGACTTAACCAACCTGTTCGAAGAGTTTGGACAAATTGAATCCATTAATGTGAGTATCGGCTGTTGAACAATAGTTTAGGTTATAAAAAAGAATGGGGTTTTTCACTCTTTCACTCCTACGGAGTCATCTTGGTTCCTGATTAGCCCAATTGTGTCTGCCATTCTACATCTTCACAAGGATCGTTCAACTTCCATCGTTTCTGTGTATATTCTGCCATTTATTGCCTTGCTTAATTTAAAAAATGAAATTTAATAAAAATTCCTAGGGGTTTGATAGCAGTGTAGCACTTGGTTCCTAAGCACGTCGAATACTGAAGTTAGTAGGAACTAGTGTGATCTAGTTTAATTGCTTTAAAAACAAAAACAAAAACGAGGAAACCGAGTCCCACAGAATTGTACTCACCTGCACAGGAGCACACAGGTAGTTTGGAGACGTAGCTGGGCTTGGGGTTCCAGTTTTTGCCGGCCTCTGCCCCCCATGCCTGCCCTCCCAGTCTTCCTCTCAACGCCAGCCTTCGATGAGGAAACCTGTGCGGCCAGAGCCTCTCTGGTCACTGGAGCTTCATGTTTTCCCTCCTCAGCTCGGCCCTTTCAGTGGCTTTGCCTCCCCCAGTGTCCTCCTTCCAGCGCCTTTTTCTTCCTGAAAGGCTCTTGTTTTTCCTGGGGCTGGAAATAAGTGATGAAATGTTTTGTATTTGTTTGAGGACACTTACAACTAATTAAGCCTATGATTCTACTTACTGTTGTTATACTATGTCTGTTGGAGCTTTTATTGTTATTTACTGGGAAATTAGCCGGTTTTCCTTTCTAGTATTAGATCCCACCATTCCTTATATGCCCAGACTTGACTTTTCTGTATTAATAATAGGATTCTTTACTTGAATTGAATTTGATCATTTAGTATTTTACTTTCAACTGTGTTCCGATTGGAGCCTCACAAGACGCTTGGTTAGTAATTCAACCAGTGAAGAAACTAAGTGATTCGCCTGAGTTACACAGATAATAAATTGGTGATTGGTCAATAACTGGGTGACTGGTTGAGTGTTTCAATTAGTTATTTCTAATTTCTCTTTCTACGCCGTGAGAGTGCTGTAGACTTTAAATTTCACTTGTTGAAACAACTATCATTCAGAAGACATGGTCTTATAACCTCTAAATTTTCTGATTTTTCCCTACCCTCTAATTAGTGGTTCTCAGCCCTAGTGCATATCAGAAGTGTGTTGATATTTGAAAAAACAGGGATGCTCATGATCAGTATCTTTAAAAGCTTATCAAAGTGCTACGAAGCTAGGCATCCTGAACAGATCCTGAATCCAAGTGATGTTTTGGGTTTTCACCTGCTTTGTGACATTTGTAGTCTTTCTTGTGTACCAGTCACTTGGGCATCAGTTTCCCTTGTCTCCCTCCTCCTCTCTGTTACCTCTTAAAAGCACAGTGCTGCAGTCACTGTGCGATAAAGTTTGGACTAGTCTTACGGAAGATGCAGGACCACCTGGAGCGGGGGTGAGCTGTGTGGCTGAGGGCCCTCGCACCCACCAGTCCGCTGGCCCAGAGCAGAAGGCCTGCCCAGCTGAACTACAGAATTGTAAACGAGATAAAATGGGCCGAGACTCCAACGAGGGAGTAAAGACTCTTAGAAAAAAGTGATAATAAACATGAGCTACGTGGAAAAAACTCCCATGTCCACGTGATGCCAGGGAGAGCAGCTGGACCCTCCTCGCTGGAGTGCCTTCCCATCGTGAGCCCAGAGGAAAGTCTGCTTCCTAGGAAGCCGCCTTGACCACACTAACTGCCGGGGCCCCTTCTTCCTCTGAAGTCCACTAGCGTCATTGTCGTGACAGCTCATTTGGCACACCAGGGACCAGCTGGGACCTACCCAGTAGCTCTCTGTGTGCCTCTTGTCTCTCCCGTACTGGAACCTGGGGGCAGTCACGGTCCTGTCTTCTTTTATTTGTATTTCCCACAGTGTCAACAACAGAGCTTTTCATATCACAGAGACCAAACAGATATTTGTGGATCTACTATATTGTGCATATAAATAATAAAATATTTTATATGAAAAAACTAAAAGCATAGTACTTACGAATAATAGGGACTAAGTTATTTTGTGAACTGAAGTAAACTGAATGGCTAGTGATAAAATCCAGGATTTGAAAAATTGGTTTAAGGTTTTGAAATTTTTTACTTGGTTTTAGGGAGTTTGAGGACTGCTAGATTTAGCATCTATTAGGTCATTTAGAGAGTTTGAAGAAAATATTTTCAGTGGGTTGGTAAGGAGTTGGGGCTACATCATAAGAGTTGACGAAGTATGTGAAGGGATTAGGTAGACTTCTCTTTTGGAAGATTTGGTGTTAAAGTGACAGTAGCTTGAAGTGTTAGCAAGACCGAGGGAAAGGTTTTTATTTTATTTTGACAAATAGAGCTTATGAGATAATTGAGTTATAATAAAGGGATAGAATACCTTTTGAGTTCTTTAAAAGAAACTGAAATGCTCCCTGTGTTTTTCTGAATTAATACATTAAGGGTAATTTTATGATCTGATAGGCTTTTGAATAGGTAAATGCTTTGTAAATTAAACTGTTTTGCTATTCGTTTAAAAACCTATTTCCAGAAGTACTTGGACAGAATTAAATTTTGTAAAATTGAAAAGCTTTAGTTTTATTATTTGTTGTAGATTGTAGATTTTGTATTAGGGATAAGATACTTACCCAAAACAAAAATTCTTCACACATTACTCAATATAACATTTGGAAAAACTAAAATAACACTGAATAAATTGTATGACTCCCAATGCGTTGGCCATACAGTATTATTTTCCTTTTACCTGGTGGTATTGTATGCATATTTTTATACTTTAAAAAATCATCTACTATGTATTAGAAAAACTTTCACTGGACATATGATTATTTAAGGTTTCGTCTACATCATGGCTTAGAGTGAGACCCAACTAGTTTTTGAATTTTGGGCTTTTTAAAAAAACAAGTAATAATTGTACCTGAATTGAACCAATAAACAGATAGCGAGAGGAAGAAAAGGTAAAACAGTTCGGTATTTGTCAGTAGTCAATGTTCTGTTTCATTAAACCCTTAAAGTGCCAGAAAGAATGGCCCTCCTTATACCCTTTCTAAAGTAAACCTTTTTTTTAATAGATGATTCCTCCCAGGGGCTGTGCTTATGTCTGCATGGTTCATCGGCAGGATGCATTTCGGGCTCTTCAGAAACTTAGCTCTGGATCATATAAAATTGGGTCCAAGGTCATTAAGGTGAGATTGGGGGAGGAGGGAAACATGGTTTTGTTTTGTTTGGATTATTAGAATGTTCTTGTATATAATTCACCTTTTCTTTTTAATGTTATGGGCAAACTGACAGAATTTTATTCTTTCAGTATTGTTGAGTTACAGAATTAGACACAGGTAGAACAATAACCAAAATTTAGTCAAACGGTTCTTTGGAATCACCCATGCACAGGTCACCATTTTATGAGCAGACCTTTTTAATTTATATAAATTTGTATTTACTTCTTCCCCATGTTTCCTAACCATGTCCCTTAATTATAATATTAATTTCTCCTTTTTAGCTTCTTGTTTTATATAACCCAGGCCCTTGTGAAGGGTTTATTTTTATTTTCCTCTTTAAACTGAGTAGTTATTGTGTATTTTTCCATTTTTACTTCTTATGACTGATTTATACTTCATTTCTTCTATTTGGAGATAATTTATTCCATCAGTTTCTGTGACTGAGTTAGAAATTTTAACATAACTGCTTTCAAGGGAGTTAATAGGCCTGTGCTTTGTCATTTTATGGCAGAGAGTTCCTCTGTGTGAACTGAAGTATCACTGGTCCCTCTTCTGTCTTCTGGAGCACCAAGAGTTTATTTAAATTATAATAACTATTCTAATTATTGGTGATGTAGCTTGGCATTTTTATGGTGAAAAGTAGATTTGGATATTGTTTCTGGAAATGTGTTTTAAACTTACACTGAAGTGGAAATAAATCTCATAAACACCATCTGTATCTAATGCAGATTTTATTTTACAAACAAAAACAGAACATGGAAAAAGTTGCCATGGCTACTGTTCTTTCAGCAGTGATGCTATATGTGTCCACTGATTTTTAAAGCTATTTTTATTTGTATTTACATTGTCTATATGTGTTTCTGAATGTTTTACCTTGTAAGTTTTCTTTTCTTCCCCTCTCGTTGTTCCTGACAGATTGCTTGGGCTTTAAACAAGGGTGTAAAAACAGAATACAAACAATTCTGGGATGTGGATCTTGGAGTTACATATATACCATGGGAAAAAGTTAAAGTGGATGACTTAGAAGGTTTTGCAGAAGGAGGCATGATTGACCAGGAAACTGTAAATACTGGTAAGAACTCTTAAGGGCAGTTTTATTATTTAAAAAGTGTACTTAAAGGTTGTAATTGATATGAGTGTTTTTTATAAAAGATAGGGTGAATTGTGATGATTCTAGTTCCTGGATTCTTCCCCACAAAAAGAGAAAAATTACGAAACTCTACTGTGTTCAATGTGTATGCTTGATGGGTTCTGTTTCACAAGTGTCAGAGTACAGGTAGTGTTTTAGAGGTCTACATATGCAGCATTTTTCATGTGTGTCTTTAACAAAATTTTGCTCTTTAGGAGAAAGAGTAGCATATTATATAAATGGAGGTTTTTTTTTTTTTTTAACTGAATATTTCAATTCCTTGAGTTTATATGAGAACTGGAGACTTCAGAAGCTTCTTTGAAAACCTTCCTAGATTATTTTGATTAGCATCCATGTTGAGAATGGCAGGAATGGAATCTTAGTTTAGAGAGCTGTGGTTCACCGTCATGCAGTTTGTAAATGCTTATAACAAATGATTATCTGACTTGCTCTTTTTAAAAACTTGCCCTTTTTATTTTTTAAAATTTCAGTTAATAATGATTTGCAATTATAACCAGTAAGAAATCTTAAAAGAATTGAAATATGATATGTTATTTCTTCATGTCTTTTTAGCATAATTAGCTAATTTGAGAATATTTTCGTTCTTAGGCCACTGCATATATTCAGACACTCCTTTGGTGGTTTTCTTCTTGTCAGTTTCTCCTTTTACTTCTTAAGGATGTTCCTCCAGAATATTTAATCATTTAATAAATATTTTAGTTTCTGCTGTGTGCCAGGCATAATTTTAGGCTCTGGGATGACAGCAGTGAGACAGACAGACAAAAACCCTTCCATTCAGGCAGTGCGCATTGTAGTACAGAGGCTGACAATCTACAGCCTCTGGGCCGAACCTTGCCGGCAGTCTCTTCTGTACATAAAGTTTTATTGAAACAGAGCCATGCTTACTTGTGTTTATTTTGTTTGACTTGCAACAGAGAACATACGGCCCACAAAGTCTAAACTTTAGTGTAGGAAAGGCTTGCCAATCCATGTTCTAGTGGAAAGAAGGAAATCATGAACAAAAGAGATAAACTATACAGTATTTCTTGTTGCCAGGTTTTAAGACGAAATATCAGAGCAGGGCGATAGGCAATCTGGGTGAGGAGCTGATTCAGTTTAAGTGATGGGAGAAGGTCTAATGGCGAGGGTGACATACGAAGGCGTGAGGTGTGCAGCTGTCTGGGGAGAGAGCACCCATGTAGAGGGGCAGCAAGTGCAAAGTCCACTTAAAAAACCATGAGACCGCATGGCTTGAGCAAAGTAAACGCGGAGTGTGAAGGAGGAGATGAGGTCTTATGAGTCATTATACTGACTTTGATCCTTAACTCTGAGGGAAGCAGAGAACCATTGGAAGAACCGTTAGAGCTTTGTTCTCTTTTGGCCTGGCTGCATTTTCAGGAAGATTATTCTGTATGGGTTAGTACTTACTGGTCTTCCCTTTGACAAAATACAGAACAGCGTTGGATCCTCTTATGCCAGACAGCCTTTGAGGTGCATATCTATTATATTCCTTCTAAGTGTTTTCTCCAGACCAAATATTTTAGTGTCTTTCATTTATGTCGCGTGTCAGGCTTCTATGGACTCCCTAGTGTCCTAACCAGATTGATCTGGTCAGAACCTGGATGGGCATCTATAATTGTGACCACATCTTAAAGACAGATGTCCCAAGGTAGCTGAAGGAGTTAGACAAGCATGAAATAAATGTGTACATAGAAATAAGCTTAAAAGTTGCACCTGTCTAGAGGAAATCAATTTCGAATTTTTGTTTAGAGTGGGAAACTGTGAAAAGCTCAGAACCTGTTAAAGAGACGGTCCAGACAACTCAGAGCCCGCCTCCAGCTGAAAAGGAAACAGTGGTCACAACCCAGGCAGAGGTTTTTCCTCCGCCTGTTGCTATGTTACAGGTTAGTGCTGGGTGTTCTTGTTGTTGACTGTGTTGTCTTACATTTCTGTTTTTACTCATGTATTTACTTTATAAACTGGGAGGAAATTGTCCAAAATGGAATAAAAATGAGTTCAAGCCTTTTTTGAAAAAATGTTTAGAGATGGGCTATTTTATATTTAAGTATTTATTTATTGAACAGATAATTATTAATTGCCTGCTCTGTGACATTTACTGTGTTAGGCACCAGCAAACTCAAATCCCTGCCCTTGTGGAGCTTCTGTTCTCAAAAAGGGAGCTAGAAAACATAAGATAAATAAGGCCATGAGGAAGTGTGGAAGGAGAGACGTAGTGTAAGGATAATCACACACGCTCAGGGTACATGACTGAGATGGGACATTCGAGCAACCACTTCTAGTTCCTGAGCGAATTAACCATTTGGCTACCCAAGGAAGAGACCCTCGGCCAGGGGCATGCGTGGTGTGCTCCAGGAATAACAGGTGGGCTGGAGCGAGTGAGAGGTGTCCTGGTAGAAAGGAGACCTGGAAGGACTTTGGATTTCGATCTGAGACGCGGAGCCTTTGGAGGGTTTGAAGGGAGAAGTGACTGGATCTGACTTTAAGTTTGAAAGTGTGGCACTGGCTGCTGCTGTGAGAACACTGGTGGGCATTGGTCAAAGCAGAGGGACCCGTCAGAAGACAGCTGGAGCCGCCCAGATGAGAGAGCATGATGACTCGGGTGAACTGACAGCAGTGGAGGAGTGAGAAGCGGGCAGGCATGAGGTGTATTTTGATGGTATGACCAGTGGGACCTTGTGGCATGATTAGATTTGAGTTGTGAGAAAGGACAGACGCAAGGTTTTTGGTCTGTGGAATTGGAAAGATGGAGTTACTATTCACTGAGAATGGGAAAGTCTGTGGGAAGAGTTGTTCCGGGAAGACTAGTTGGGAGTTCAGTTTTGTGCTTATGAGGTGTCTTTCACACAACAAGGTTAAGATGTTGACTAGGTCATTGATAGAAGAGGAAGCGTAGAGGAGAGGTAGAGCCATAGTGCAGATAAATATTTGAGAATTACCGTACCTAGGATGAGTGTAAGATTTTTATGCGAGGAGTAGGAGCTAGATTTCTGAACAAATGGGTCATTGTAAAGCTGTTATTGACATGCTTTCTAGCGGTAGGTTGCGTAACAGAGCTTGGTATTACAGACTGGGAGGGACATGGCAATTTAAAATCGAGTTTGGTAAGCACTGTTCAAGTCGATGCCCGTTCCTTTACGTCACTTGCATGTTAAATAGGTTTCACAGTTCCCACGTATACGGTCTGTTGAATAATAATGCCTTTCTTTTACCCCAAGTAGGCTTCCTTACAAGTATACAAAAAGGAAAAAAACAAAGCAGCTTAATATAATGGTATTAGCTACCTTCCTAAACAAAAAATAGTAATAATTTACCTTTAGATGTTCCAAGATGTAATCATTGCAGATGGATAAAATGATTGATGGACTTTTTATTTTCTGCCCACAAAGATTCCAGTAGCACCAGCTGTGCCTACGGTTAGCCTAGTCCCACCAGCATTTCCCGTGTCCATGCCGGTTCCTCCTCCTGGGTTCAGTCCACTTCCTCCACCTCCTTTCCTGCGAGCAAGTTTTAACCCTTCACAGCCACCTCCTGGTAAGGAAATTTTGTCTTATCGTGGAACTCTGTTTACTTAAACTGTTCCTTTTCCATCTTAAGATGCTATAGAGCAGTGATTTTTAGACCTTAGCATTCGTTGCAATCCCTTGGACGGTACGTTAAAGCGTAGATTGCTGGGCCATCCGCTTTTTGCTTCAGTGGGACTGAGGGGGGACAAGACATTGCATGTTAACAAGTCTGCCAGGTGATGCAAATTGTTGGAGGACCGTCCTTTAAGAAGCAATGGCAGAGGGAAGAAATGAAATCCTTTAAAATCATTGAAATGCTCCTAAAATAATTAAAATTTTATGTTGAAGTTTTAAAATTAATCCTCATACGAAGATATGTTTATCGATTTTATTTTTAGAGCGAGAGTAAGGGAGGGAGAAGGTGGGAGAGAAAAAAATAAGTATGTAGATATATATCCATAACTATACCTATGGAATATATTTAATGGAGAAAGAGATGTGGAAATAGATATGTATCCAGTTGCCTTATGTGCCCTGACCAGGAATCAAACCCACAACCTAGGTATGTGCCATGACCGGGTATCAAACTTGCAACCTTTTGGTGTATGGCAGTGGTTCTCAACCTTCCTAATGCCGCGACCCTTTAATACAGTTCCTCAGGTTGTGGTGACCCCCGACCATAAAATTATTTTTGTTGCTACTTCATAACTGTAATTTTGCTACTGTTATGAATTGTAACGTAAATATCTGATATGCAGGATGTATTTTCATTGTTACAAATTGAACATAATTAAAGCATAGTGATTAATCACAAAAACAATATGTAATTATATGTGTGTTTTCCGATGGTCTTAGGCGACCTCTGTGAAAGGGTCATTCGACCCCCAAAGGGGTCGCGACCCCACAGCTTGAGAACCGCTGGTGTATGGGATGACACTCCAACCAACTGAGCCACCCCGTCAGGGCTGGAAATAATATCTTAAAATGCTAATTGAATCCGTAATACATTTTTAAATCTAATTGTTGATAAAAGTTTCTTGAATCATTGTTTCTAGGTAAAAACTGTAGATTGCGTAACACCAATCAAATAATTGTTTATATAGAGTTATTTGCCTATTATAAGAAACGAGGTACTATAATTTGATTTTTGTAATTTAAGTTTCTAGCCATTAAAGTTTCTAAAAATATCAACAAGGTCAAAAAGTGAATTCATTGTCTGAGAATGATCATAATTTATTTGTCCTGTAACATAAAATTTTAAAATTACAGTGTAAGGTATAATTTGAAATTGATGCAGATTTTAATAAGGGTTTTTTTCTCTATATATTTTACATATTTGAAAATTATTCTTATCAAATATTTTCTGTTTGTGGTTTTAAATTAAAATTTTTTCAAAGGATATTTTTAAACAATTATTTCAAACATCATACCATGTAGACTTCATGACGTCATTGTCTAGCATTCATTTGTTGAAAATCACATCTTTATTATTTCCTTATTTTCAGCCGCTGTTTCTAATTGAATTTAATGTTAGCTCTGTATTTTAAAGATGCAAGGAAGCAGGTTTATAGTTTGATAACTTGATATTTAAAATAATCAAACAGCCAATATTAAAATAAAGATTTATTTTAATACTCAGAATATAATAGCCACCAAGGTTAATACAAATATCTGGTGTAGTGGATATACAGCGTCTATGTCAAAGAAATATAATAGCTCCTTCTACAGACGACATTGCATGTGATGTTCTCAGAGCTGGCAGTGCAGTGTTTAATCCCCAAGCAGTTACTGACCGTGCTGACGCGTAAGCAGGTTGCCTGGCTGGTACCGACCTTTAATTTTATGGCATTGTAGAGAGTGCCGCAGGACCTCAACAAATGGCTAACCAACTAGGATTGCTCATGACGGGGATTCTCGGTGCGTTACCTAGCTTGCTCTACCAAGGGTCAGAGAAGGCAGTGTATATAAAAGTAATTTTTAAAAGGAAAGATATATTCACACACATGAGGCTATAGTAATTGAGGACTTTTAAGAAGGTAGAATTTCACCTATAGCTATTGAAATGTTCGATTTAAAAGAAGTACCTTTTCTTAGGCTGTTTTATTTGGGGTCTCTGTTTTTCAATGTAGGTTTCATGCCACCTCCAGTTCCGCCACCTGTGGTGCCACCGCCCGCCATCCCGCCTGTAGTACCAGCACGTGAGTTTTCAGTTTTAGGATCTTCTTACCTATCATTTCCCATTCTTGTGAATTAATTGTTCGTTTTTTATGATGAAAGTTTTCAGACATGCATTTGTTTTTTGTTAAATTATTCTAAAATATTAACATTATATGACAGTCCATAATCAGATTTGCGCTCTTGTTTCAAAATGTCTTTTTATGATTGATTTACTTCAGTCAAAATTCAAAGAAGGGCCTCCACATAAGGCATGTGTGTGTGTGTGTGTGTGTGTGTGTGTGTGTATTAAATATCTTAACCTAGAGTGCTGCTGTTCAGACCTCTTTAATTCTTCATCTTTGACTTGTCGAAGAAACAGTTCATTTCTATATACAATATTTGAAATGATAGATTTGTTTTTTTGTTTCTTTCTGGTATTGAATTTGTCCCTCTTAACTCCTTGAATTTTTTGTAGATAAGACATTTTTAGCACCAAAGTCTTGCTTTGATTTCACTTCAACTTTTTTGGCAAGAATTCTTAGAGGTGGGGTCCTATAGATCTGAGTTACATCACACCAGGAACCACGCAGTGCCTTCTTTTTGCACTTTAGACGGTGGTAAGGTGTGTCAGAGCATTTGGGTAGTGGAACCTGGCAATTAAAATGTTTCCCTTCAAATTTGCATCTGATGGTTTCCTCCATTGATCATTGTTACTGAAATCTACTTTTCATAGTTTCAAAGTAGTGATTTTTTGATTTTTTATAATTCCTTGCATATTTCTTAGCTAGACTTTTTCTATAAAGAAAAACTTGCCATGGCTGGTGTGGCTCAGTGGATTGAGTAGTGGCCTGTGAATGAAAAGGTCACCCGTTCGATTCCCCGTCAGGGCACATGCCTGGGTTGTGGGCCAGGTCCCCACTTCAGGGTGTGCGAGCGGCAACAGATGGATGTTTCTCTCCCTCTCTTTCTTCTTTCCTATCCCCCCTCTCTAAATGTAATTAAATGAAAAATATTTTAAAAAAAACCTTTTTCATATCAACCAATAGTATGTAGTTACCTTGAAATGCAGTTGTACAGGCAGATGCTAAATTCTTTCCTATAAATGCCATTTTTCAGAGTAATGAGTTCTGTCTATGGTATTTCCAGTTATATCCCATGGCTGAAGCTGGGAGAGAATTTCTCGTATTTTTCCTCTTTCTCTTCCATTCCCTTCACTTCTTTCTCCTCATCTTCTTGGGTGTTTATGGATTATCGATTTTCATTTGCAGGCAATTGCATTCAGTTTCATCTTTGATAGTGAGAGACTGTTCATGCTGCCTCTATCTTTTTGAGGTGTACGCCAGTTTTTGAGAGGTTCTTAGTGCTTTTGGTCCAGTATTGGCCCATAGGACGTTATTGTAAAGAGAGTGTACATGATAAGAGCTTCCCTTTTGATAATGTCCATTTTCCTTGTATTTTAAGACTCTACTCTTCTTTAGTGTCAAACAGCATTAGGATTCTTCTTTTTGTTATTTTTGATAAGTAGGAAGAATTATTTTTTTCTAAAAATTAGAAAAATGTTCACCATTCACAGACTCATCCTAGAGCCTACCTCTCAAGGATTTTTTTTTTTTTTAATCTGAGATAAATTTAATGGAAAAAGAGAAGTACTGCTGTGTTGTAGATACTCTCCTGTTTGCTTATGTGATCTCTTTTAGGTCTCGTAATTTTTATATGTGGTCGCAGCTGGTTCCATCCCTGTTTTACAGCTTTCTTCTGTGCTAACAGTTCCCAGATAACCTAGAGTTAAATATGAGGTGAACACAGTTCCTAAAAATCCCCAAGTAAATGATTTACAGTGTTATAATATAAATTGGACTAAAAATCCTCATTGGTTAATTGTGATTTTATATTTCTCTAGTTCTGTCTTTTTAACATATAAATGATATATCCACTTAGGGGCTCTTCTATCCATTCTTTTAAATGGAATATTTATCCTTTTGAAATTTCTAGTTCACTTTATCTCCTCTCACCTGATGAGTTCTTAACCTAATTTAGTCCATTGTAATTTCAAGGGGTTTGGCAGATTTTTATTCTCATACCTACTTGTCAGTCTGCACAAACCATTGTGTGTTCATATATACATGTACTAGCATCCTTGGAAAACTGTTTTTTTTTTTTTGGAATCACTGGGATTTTCTTAAATTACTGGTCCTTATCTTACTAAAAATTGTGCAAATATTTCAGAATTCCTTTTTGCAATTAAAAAAGTTTTCTAAATATAATTTATCCTCTTTGTGGTGACACATTTGTCATTTTGAGCATCAGTTGTTATACAAAGTGCTAAGTGATACAGAAATGCCATCAGATTAACTACTCAAGCTGCTTAGAAGTTAGTTTTCATTATAAATAAAATAGTGGGACCAGAAGAGAATTTCTATATAGCAGGTCCTTGAATAATGTCATTTTATTCAGTGCTGTTGGTTCTAATGTTTCTGAGATGCTGTGGGAACTCAACTCATTCATATCAATTAGTCAGTGGCAAAACTGGTTTTGTTATACGTCATTTTAAATCACAGAACCTGTCCACAACATTGAGGACTTACTGTATCTCATGTTCATTGAGCAGTCTTACCAAACAATTGGGGAGAGAGGGTAGGAAGTCATTTGAAACTTTGCAAGGCCATTATTAGTATCTCAGCTTAGCACATGAATTATTAGATAATTAAGTCTGAAAGTATTCTCTCCCTCTCTTGAACAGCTTTAGTGCAGCCACCATTATCCATGACTCCAGAAACTGTGAAAGAGGTTGGATTTGGTCCCCTCGTTTTACCAGGTGGTTCTGTTGCCAGCAGTCTTGCTACTTCCACTCTGCCCGCTGGAAATGTTTTTAATCCTCCTCCTAAGCAAGCAGAGCCTGAAGAAAAAGTACCTCATCTTATAGACCATCAGATTTCTTCTGGTGAAGGCACCAGATCAGGTAAACTAAAATAAACCCCCCCCAGAAATTCAGAGTTAAATCATAAGCACTGCTTCTCGATGGTGGTGTTTAATTCCATGGTGCCGTGCATTTGTGGCCAGTTTAATGCACAAGTGTTGAAATGTTGATTTTTTTTTTTTTTAATATCCTCACCCAAGGACATGTTTATTGATGTTAGAGAGAGGGTTAGGGAGGGAGAGAAACATCAGTGTGAAAGAGATGTTGATTGGTTGTCTCTTGTATGTGCCTGGACCAGGGACCAAAGCCACAACCTAGGCATGTGCCCTGACTGGGAATTGAACCCACGACCTTTCAGTTTCTGGGACAGTGCTCCAACCAACTGAGCCACACCAGCCAGGGTGAAATGTCTATTAAAAACAAATTTGGCATTCTGTTCAGAATAGGAGAGATTTTGACACTTTTCCATTAAGACCATTCTCCCGCCTTTTTTGCTTGGTACTGCTTCAATGTGTTGTTATCGAAATAAGGTTGTACAAAATATGAATACTTATAAAACAAGAATAAACAAATATTAGATATAAATAACTGACTTCTATCAGGTATTATCTAGCCAGGTCCAGAGATAAGTACAGGTTTGACAGCAGCAAGTCCTTTTTTTCTCATGGTACGCTATTAGTGTATTGAGAATTGTGGTTTAGAAAAACTTTGTTAAAGGTAGAGAGTCAGTATAAAACCTGGCATTTTCGTTAAGTTAAAGCTCAAGTAAAGATTTCAGGTAACAGTCCCACGTATGCTTTAATATTTAAATTGCACTATATATGGTGTTAATTTTTATAGCTTTAGTTTTTACTTAGTATTTAGTGTACAGCACGTTGAGCCTTGGGAAACAAGTAGCTGATTAATTCTAAGTTAATTGCTGGAAATTATAGCATTCGTTTTCTTTTCATACCAGAATAATTTTTTGTCCCCCGCCCCCCTTCCATTTTAGTGATTCCAAATGATATTCCAAGTAGCTCAGCGATTTTAGGACAGCCGCCGAGTGTGACAAGCAATTCTGGGATTCTTGGAGTTCAAAGACCAAATGCATCAAGTAACCCTGAAATTCTTGGAGTCCGGCCAGCTAATGTTTCTAGTAGTTCTGGGATTGTTGGAGCCCAACCACCAAATATTCTGAATAACTCTGGAATTTTGGGACTACAGCCACCAAGTGCTTCAGGTAGTGCTGGACTTTTGGGAGTGCTACCCCCCGGTATCCCTAACAGTGCTGGACTTGTCGGCTTACAGCCACCAAATATTCCAAATGCACCTGGACTTCTGGGAACACAGCCACCAGCTGGGCCTCAAAACTTACCGCCTTTAAATCTCTCTGGTCAGAGGATGCCTGTCATGCCAATGTTAGACCTTCGTCCGGGACTGATACCACAGGCGCCTGGACCGAGATTTCCTTTGCTGCAGCCTGGAATTCCACCCCAACGAGGAATCCCTCCCCCGTCGATACTTGATTCTGCTCTTCATCCACCACCCCGTGGTCCTTTTCCTCCAGGAGATATTTTCAGTCAGCCAGAAAGACCTTTTCTAGTCCCTGGAAGGCCAAGTATAGACAATATTACTAATCCGGAAAAAAGGATACCACTTGGGAATGATAACATTCAACAGGAGGGAGACAGAGATTACCGGTTTCCTCCTATAGAAGCCAGGGAAAGCATGAGTAGACCTCCCCCAGTGGATGTCAGGGAGGTGGTTGGACGGCCTGTAGATCCAAGAGAAGGTCCTGGAAGGCCTCCATTAGATGGTCGGGATCATTTTGGAAGACCTCCTGTAGATATTAGAGAAAATCTGGTGAGGCCAGGTATGGATCATCTTGGTCGAAGAGACCACTTTGGCTTTAGTCCGGAGAAGCCGTGGGGGCCTCGAGATTTTGATGAGAGAGAGCATCGTGTCCTGCCTGTCTTTGCTGGTCCAAAAGCCATGCATGAAGAAAGAGGTAGATTTCGCCCTGGAAACTATCGATTTGATCCTAGAAGTGGTCCTTGGAACAGAGGATTTGGACAAGAAGTTCACAGAGATTTTGATGACCGCAGAAGACACTGGGAGAGGCAGAGGGATCGGGATGACAGAGATTTTGATTTCTGCAGAGAAATTAATGGAAATCGTCTTGGACGAGATAGAATTCAAAACACCTGGGTCCCCCCTCCTCAAGCTCGGGTTTTTGATTTCTTTGAAGGGGCCACTTCTCAACGAAAAGGTGATAATGTGCCTCAGGTTAATGGTGAAAATGCTGAGAGACATGCTCAACCACCACCCTTACCAGTACAGAACGATCCTGAACTTTATGAAAAACTGGCGTCTTCAAGTGAAATAAACAAGAAGAGTGACACAGTTGCTGATGTAGAAAGTGAACCAGTGGTAGAAAGCACAGAAACTGAGGGGACATAATCATCACTCAGTAGGTAAAAGATACCTTTTGTAAAGTTGTCATCTCTCTGTAATAGGTTAATGGCTGACTGGACCATAGTTGTTCAATTTGTCTGCCAGGATTAAGTTAATCTGATGTTCATGTCACTTTTCTCTTAAAATAATTGTACAACTGACTTGTATAGACATTGTTCTTAATATGAACATGGTAGGTAAACATTTTTTATTTTTCTGATAAATATAAATGTCGCCCCCTGATTCTTTTAACTTCGAGGAAATGAGTAACAGCTTGTCAGAGACTTCCTATGGAAGAAAGGATTTTTTTTAGATACTACCATTAGGTTGGATATGGTAACAGATATATTTCAGAATAGTAAGTTGTGGTATATCTTATCCATATCTTTAGGCTGCTGCAGAATTTTAAGGTAATAGACAAAGCTGTGATATTTTATGCAAAGACTGGCTCTAGGTATTTGAGGAGCACAATACAGAGATTTTAAAAAGTGATTTTGTAAAATCTCTACTATGGTCTCTGTTTCTCCAAAGTAAGTGTTTGTGATTTGTTCCTCATACTGCAGTGAGTAAAAAGAAAAAAGAAAACAACAACGTAAATATTAAAGTACGTTTCAATGTTGGGTGAATTTTGTTTTTAGATGCCAATAAAACTTATTTGTTTGATAACAGTGTTCTAGGAATTGTATTTTTTTAACCTACAAGTTCTTAAACCCTGAATTGTTAGCAGCATGTGCTTAGTTGCAAAAGTTTTATATTAGTCTTAACAACAATGAAGAACTGTGTGGTGGCAAAAGCATGTACTTTAATATAAAAATCATGCAGTCTCATTAGTTTGTATGTATTTTCTGTATATATTTATTGTGTAAGTCATGTAGGTTTTTCTTTTCTTTTCTTTTTTTTGTTTCTCTGTATGTCTATTTTCATTCCCATACAGAGAAAAATAGAAGTTGATAGTTTAGATATAAAAATGTTTTTAAAAACTGGATAGAAAGATTAGAGAAATTTGGCTAATTGGCATTGCTCATAGTTATAGCTCAGCCTTTATGAAGGGAAAATAAGAACTACTGTAAATAAATATATTGGAAATTTAGCAGTTAAAAAAAATATATAGCTAAGCATGAAGCCAGGTTGCGTATGGACCCAAATTCCATGTAAATGCTCGCATTGCTTTGTTTCACACCGTCCTTACTAGTTTGCCTAGACTGTGCTAGTACTAAGCTCCTTGCCGGGCACTTGACTGAAGTGAGTATCTTAATGGCACAGAATGACTAGTGCTGTTGATGGATTTAAAACCATTAATTTGTAGGCTCTGGGTAACACTCTTCAGGTTCATTTCCCAGAGAAACTGAGTAGCAGAAATATTTGGTTTTGGTTTCCTGTTAATTATTTATTTTTGTTTTAATTTTCATTTATTTGACGTTTGTGTCTCCTTTGGGTTTTACATATATATACACATATGTATAAAACCATTGGTGTTCTTTCATTTCTAACGATGGCTTCCATTTGGTCCTATGAATAGTCATTTAGTTTCCTGTGCATTTCCAACAATTCATCGTTTGCTCTATTTATCTAGAGTTCTTAAGTTAGGTGTGTCCACCCCCTTGCCCCCCGGAAGATCATACCAGCTCTTTAAAACTGGATGGTTTTGCTTACCTTACCTAACGATCTAGAGAGCTCTAGGCCTTTCAGTTTCCTGGGCAAAAATAAAGTCTTTGTATAGGTTCTGGTAGAAATAGTACATTATTTATTTTGTTATTTGAAAAAGTGGGAAGGGGGAATTTGGTGTTTGTTTTTTAAGGTAATTCAGTTTAGTTCAATAACCTGAGTCGGTTTCCTGTCTTTTCCTTAGGGTGATGGGAAAAACGGTGACAACAGTACAGTTTTAATGTTTGGGAGAGATTTGCCTTGTCTCTAAGGAAATTGTACTGACTGGGATATCTCTCAGACTCTTAGTTGCATTTACAGTTATTAAAATTAAGTGAAATTCACTTGGATTAGGTAATATGAAAGATGAGAGACTTTTTGGTGACTTTTAATCCCAGGCTTTTAAATCACTGTTTGGGCCTTTATGTGCAAACTTAAAAACAAAGTATGTGCAAGTATTCCACCGATTTAAAGATCGTGGTGGGACACGTGTCCCAGTCAGTTGTCAGTACAGAATCTGGAAACCCATCTTGGAAATGGGTGACCCTCCTAACACAGCTGCAAAAAAATGATGTGTCCTTGTGCTCATGTTGTCCTTGTTTTGTTGTATAATATTCAAGTGAAAGGATATTCAGTCGTTCTCATACTGAATTTTCAAAAGTTATATTTATGTTCACCATTTTAAAATATTATGGACAGGAGAGTCTGATAAGTTTGACATAGGACCCATCACATTTTTATTCTTTTGGTCACAGTATTGCCACTAGAACGCTAGCAACTAGAAATATGCAAGGAGTCACCTAACCCCTTCAGTTGACTATGACTGAGAGTGCTACAGGCTGTATCTACATTAGACACTAAATCCCATGTGTTTTGATTTGTGATTTGTTAGAAAGGATGATAGGACTTTCTGCAGTGTCAGTAGACTGCAGTATTAATGTACATTAGTTATATTTAAATGGCTTTTTATGTCTTTAAACATTTCATTAAACATTGGCTTCTGTTCTTAGCATAAATGCATATACTGTACTTTGATCATTTATATTGATTGTAGATAGAAATGTATTTTACAGCAAAGTAGTCTATCTGTAGCATATTATTGGTGGAATGCTCCTTTATTCTCATTTTATATCAGTACATAGGGTGCACAAATACTTAAAAAGCCTAGGAAGATGGAATAGTATAAAATTATTTCCTTAAAACTCTGGAAATTATATAATAATTAATTGATACAATTTGTTACATTTTTACCAAGGTCTTCCCCCCCATCCCCAGGTAATTTAGTCACTTTATTTAAATTTATTGGCCATTTTTCACTCATATAGAAGATGATAGCTTATGAAGCTACACACACGGGGTTTTGGGTATGGGGCAGTTGTGTTACATTTAAAAAGAAAAAGTATCTCTTTTCATTGGCAAAAGTATTTTTTTATAAACACACAGTTCATTGGATTTAAGGTGCCGTTGATTGTAAGGAGCACTCAGAACTTTTAAAATGCTTCCAGTGGCACATGCCAGTGCGTGGGAAACCCCTGCCTAATTTAGAAATGTCAAAATATACAAAGTTTCTTAGAATCAACGAATTACAGTATTCATTATTGTATTTTATACCTGTATTTGAGATGGGCACAGCCTTTAATGAAAAAATTTTAATAATTCAATTAAAATGTTATTATACTTTATGTGCCTTCATCATTATTACCTTTTTGGGTGCTATATTAGTAAAATGTTTTAAGGGCTTTTAACTCTTTCAAAGAAAGAAAGCTAACATTTTTCTTTTAAAATATTTTACATAGTATAGAAAAGGAAAGCAGTATCTTTATATTATTAAGATAGGCAAAGTAAACTACTTTGTGAGTAATCATGATTACTGCAGTGTGGCAGAGATTTGTGTTTTCTTTAATTGATGCTGTGGTTTTATATAAAACATCTTTTAAACTGTAACTTAAGTTGGTTTATATTTTCCACTTCTGAAGAGAAAACATCAGGTTACTATAATTTATAATAGGAAATTTAAAAGCAAGATACCTTTATCCAGCAAAACTTTCTGGAACTAGAATTTAAAATCAGTGGCTTATATTGTTCTCTTTTGGGGGGCATACTTTCCATAGTAGCATTCATATTGGGAGCAATTTGAAATTCACTATTTCTGTGGTTTTCAGTCAGGAAGTATGGAACTCTTTGAAAATTTGGGGGTTTGGGAGGGTCACTACAAACACTCTAGCACAGAATTTCCTGGGAGTGACACATATTCACACACACACCCCTACCCTCCTGGTCATGTGCACTTGTGTGTGTGTGTGTGTGTATGTGTATATATATATGTATTAAACCCCCACATACCACGACTTTAGATATATTAAAATGTGTAAATATTTAATATACTATATACTTGAGATTCTTAAAATATTTTAAAAAGTAAAATATTTGAGTGATACACAGTTATTTTTCATGTTTCAATAAAGTAGATACTTATTTGTGGCAACTGGAGTTGGAGGATGAATAAAAATTAGAGAAAACCATTATCACAGATGTTTTGAACTCAAGCATTAATCCACAATGAATTATAGCAAGAAAGGGATGGAAGGAAGTATATGAGATAGTTCTTTTCAGGAAGTTTTTTTGACGCAAGTGAAACTGTTTAGGATACCTCAAAGAAAAATGTACTTGATGGCATGTAATTAAATGCTTGATTATAGAAAGAGCGTGTTTGGGACAAAACTGCAAGCATTCACGTTATCAGGGTCTAGAAGTAACGTTACTAGTGGGACTACTGAGATGCAGGTTGCACATCAAAAACTAATGCAAACCAGTGTTTTATTTTGGCATGAGCCTTGCTCAGACATTTTCTTTCCCTCTACGTAATTCGCTCTTTCAGGCGACTCTTGTCATCCTGTATGTACACTTAGAGTTAACTCTGCCTTGTTCTAATCAAGATAAAGAACAAATATTCTAAGTAATTTGTAAAATATATATAGCATATCAACAGGTAGAATGGTGCTAATGGACCTAACTACCTTGTATGAGAAATGGCAGGTAGTGGGATGACCCGTAATGAGGGAAGCGGGGAGAGTGCTGTGCACTGAGCTCAGTCGGTGGTGGAGAGTGAACGTGGAATGTGTTTCTTTGAGCCCTGAGAATTAGCTGAGTTTAATGAGCACGTTACCCTTGCATAGAAGTGGCAGGTATGTAACACTTGGTTGACCTGCGGTGCACACCCCCTGCCCATCCCGTTAACACCCAGTCCCACCTCGGTCAACTGTCACTGCTTGTTGTTTTCTTCCCCTCCTTAGAATCTTCCAGTCCTCCTCATCACAGCACGCCAGCCTCCTTTTTGACCCATCGTTCCAGGCCAGGACTGCCAGTTGGATTTGTCTCTGTTGAAAGCAGTTTGCCACCCTTGGCTTGGTGATTCTAAGGTTATTTCCAGCGTTTAAGCACCTTGAGTCTATGAAATTTTCTCTGTGTACAAAACCAGTTGAAGAAGCAGGAGGAACAAAGGACAAGACTAATAATATTGAAACATTTCTTACGAGAGCACAGATTTTACCACCTTTGGGTTTTCAAAACTGGCTTTAACATTTGCTAGGTGGCAATATCTTTGAACAAAATTACTGCACTTCTGTGCTCATTTTATAGTTATCTGCAGGGTTACATTTTTAAAAATTATTATTGATGATATTAATATTTAATGCTCATGCACTGTGAGAAGATCTAGAATAATTTTATTATCTGCATAATATAATCCTCATGATAGTCCTGTGAAGTAGTTGTTATTTTAATATCTATTTTACTAACGAGAAACCTAAGTCACAGATTTAAGTGACTTCCCAAGGTCTTAGAACTCGTAAATATTTGAACAAAGATTGAAAGGTTTATAAAATTCAAAAATTAGTCTGTACTACCTAATAAAGTGCGAGCATAGGTTGCAGAGGCTCACCAGCTATTCCTCTTCTCTGCAAAAGGCAGATTTGTGCAGAAAAGCATCAACTCGAAGAGCCCCACGGGGCTGATTCTTAGAGGTCAGGCTCCAGCCACACAGTCACTTCGGCTGTGTTTCCATGGTTACAAGTGTACATGGGGCTGTCTTCTTGCCCTGTAGTTAAACAATCACCGCAGCTTCTTTTTCTTAGATTCTGTGTTCAGATTTGCTATTTCTCTTCCTTAAGGTTATACCATGGCATAATGTTAACTTTCTTAATAACTTGCCATTTTGGAGGCATATTTCTATTGCATTGATATTAAATAAGATTTCTTTTTTACTTTTCCCAAAAATTAAATGAAATTTCAAAACTTTTATCCTTTAAAATTATTTAATACATGCAAAGCAGAGCCAGTGATTGCCTGCCAATTTGCATTTTAGATTGCGGCTTTGGCAGCTCGCTTTCAAATTTAGCATCTGTGCACTGTGTGTCTCGCCAAAACTCAGCACCTGCTTTTCTTGTGTATAGAACTCCTTTATTTAGAATATTCCATGACTTGACTTAAATGAGATATGTAAAGGTACACGCAGTGACAATTCAGTGTTAGTCTTTATTCAGCTCCTCAATTCCGAACATTTAGAGACTAGCCTTTGTCTTTGGTGGCAGTGGGTCACTCGCAGGTGTTTTACTTGGTGAGACTACGTAACCCAATTCTAGGTTTTCTTTCTTTTCCGTTCTTTTATTCCACTAATTAAACTGAGCTTCATGGAGGTTTAATTCACAGCATGTCATGGGTTGATCATCTTTTCCAGAGTCTTTGAACAGATGACTAAACATTGTGGCCATATTACTGCCTAATCCACACATTAGGGGAACATGCTTATTTTTGTGAGTTATATTTCTGTTTCTGCTAATTTTGCCACAGGTAGTTATTATTTTGCTTATGTTGTGATTATTAAATAAAATGTTCTTGCATTCGAACAATCATTTTTTTGAAACATGACTCTTGTTTTTATTACTGAACTTGGGTCAGTTTACACATTAGTAAGAATGTTAGTAAAATCGGAAGACTCGTATTAAATAAAATAACGTTTGAAAGTATAACAGGATAACTTGTTTAAAAATTGACCATTCCTTCTGTGGGGATGGATATTACTTGGAGCTTTTTAGTTAGAGGAGAGGGTAGCACATCCCGTCTCAGAAGGTCCTGAAAGACATCACGTCTCATGTCACTGTGGTCATGGCCAGGAAAAGAGTTTAGAGATTTCTAAGTAGTAAAACCATTAGGACTTCATTTAGGACTGTGGTTTTTTAAAAAATGACAAAATGTATTTAATACTATTTTAAGTACAGCCCTCTCCTTTCATCGTATCACTTTCTGAGTTATGAGCGTCTGTGACCACAGGGTAAAAGCTGTCACTGCGGGGAGAAAGGTCTGTGGGCAGAGAGGCCTCAGTACTTTCTAACCTCGGTGTTGCAGACATTCTACATAATTTATCACTATCTTCAGATACAGTTGGGTCAGATTTATCTCTCTCTTTTTTTTTTTTTTACAAACAAGAAGCAAACTCACAGTCCGTGGCCACATAGCTTTTGATTTGTTGCGGGTGTTTGAACCCAGGTTTTGCTGCCCTCAGAGTTATGCTACACTGAAAGGTGCTTTTCCTGAAAGCTACACCTTGCTGTGTGGTTGGTATAGCTAGTTTCCTCGGACTGCTGTCACAACGTACCAAAGACAGGGTTGCTTACAACGGCAGACGTGTTCCCTCACAGTTCCAGAGGCTAGAAGCCTGAAATCGAGGTGTTGGCAAGACCATGCTTTCTCTCTTAAGGCTCTGGAGGAGGGTTCTTACTCACCTCTTCAAAGCTTCCAGCAGTTCTCGGAAGCCCGAGGGTTCTTGGCTTCTAGCTGCATCCGCCCAGCCTCTGCCTGTCCTCACACGGCCACCTTCTGTCGTGTGTGCTCACATCATCTGCCCCTCTGTTCGCGTCTGTGTCTAAACTGTCCCCTTACAAGGACACCAGTTACATTTGATGAGCGGTTCACCCTACTTCAGTATGACCTCATCTTAACTCATTACATCTGCAGTGGCCATATTTCAAAAGAAGGTCGTATTCTGAGGTTCTGGGAGTTAGGACTTCAATGTATTTTTGGAGGAGATTATTCATAACAGCCTGTGACCGTTTATATTTGAAAACACAGTGGGAAAGGCAGTACATTTTAGAGTGACAAAACACATCTTTACAGATTTCCATTTTTAAATTACTTTGGCTATTACAACAATAAACTTGAATCCCTAATACAAGTATTGTAAACTGTCAAATAAATAGCACTGCCTAACTTTTTAGATGAATTAGTAATGCCCATACTCATGTTTTTTAGTAATACATATTGAACTAAAGGAATTTTCAAAGACAACCCAATAATATTAGTATTCTATAGCAAAGAATCTATTTACTGTTAATTTTCCTTACATAAAAAAAAATTAATTCTGACTTTTTAACAAGTGGAGGTTTTTAGACCTTATTTCATACAGCTAACCTGAAAATCTGCATGTGTCTTTCCCTTTCACTTGTATTGTTTGTCCTTTAAAAATAGTATTTTCTGTTTTGTGTACTCATTACAGTTTCCTCTTAAGTGATATGACTATCATTTTGCCATTTCAGTGGTTTATTAGAAGTAGGTTCTTTCCTAAATAAATTACCAGTTCACTGTTTATTTACTATTATAACCTTTATACATTTCTCTCTCTTATAGAATGAGCCAGCAAAATCTTTATTTGATCAAGTAAACAACAGCTTTGTTTCTGACAAATTCACGTTACACGGCTCTGTAGGTCTTTACTTAAATAGGCGGCTTACCCAGGGCCCCTATAACTTATAGAAGTTTGAACAGAGAATCGTGATTTTTATTTGAAGAGTTCCAAAGCACTTAGAATATTGCCTGGCGTGGAGTACTCCATAGGCGTCACTATTATAATTGTCACTGGTGGGTCATAGAGACTTGTGACATGCAAATCCCTGTTGTTTATTAAGTGCAAATAATTGAGAGGTTATTTGTGAAGATTTGAATATTAAAACCCAAACTGGGGGAAGGGAAGAGTATGGAGCTATGTGGTTCTTGGAGCTTTATGGGTCTAAAGTTTTTCTGCCTCCAGTGCATCCGCAGTTTGAGCCATTTGTGTTTCTGATCCTCGATACCAACCTTTAAACACGGTCCTGGGATTCACTGGGCTACTGGCAAGCATCCTGCTGGCCAAGGGACTTGCCTGTCTTGGAGAAATGGCTGATCTAATTTCAGGAAGAACAAATCAGAAAGCTTCCTTTGTTAATTGTTTATGTCTAGATAGTAACAATTTGGATGTTAATAATATTATTCCTGATTTTCTTATATAATGTAGTAGGAACTCAAGTTTTAAGAGATTTTCAGATTTTTTTTTCCTATGGGACTTGAAAGAGGCTGATAAGATTTACACTTTACCCATGAATATAATCATGCTAAAAAACATTATTGATCACCAAAATAAACTATTTGGAATGTGTCTGAGTCAAGCCACTGTATTGGAAACCACATTTAGAAAAATGATTAATTTTTAAAAATTAGACCTTCCTATGTGATACTGAATTTGCGAAATAAATTCAGAGCCATTTTATCCCAGGGTAAGTCTGTCAAATAAAACTTCAGATCTCAGGAAATTAATCTGTTTGGGGAGAGACTGAAGCCACTTGACTACTGCTGACTCTGAAATCTCTGGTCACTCATCGCAGCCAGGTTAGGAAGACCTCGTAGGGGTCTTGGTTCTGTTGGAAATCACAAACTGCCCCAATAACCCTAGTTATCTGAACTTCCACATGGAAAGCAATTTAAAATAACAGCCAGGTACATTAGTGGATAATGTAAAATTTCACTGTTACCTTGATTTAGAAAGTTTATTATGGAAGTGGGAAACTCTTAAACTCTTACAACTCTGATCTTTCTTTGCCACATTAGTTTTTTAAAATGTATTTATCGGCCTAAAGCTATAGATGTGGGACTTATTTGGAGACATCTGAGTACCTAGCATATCTGCCCTCAGAGTCACAGTTCAGAGCCTATGTAGTAATTTAAGCTGTGTGTTTATGGTTTTCTTCATAACATGACTTTTATATTCTGGGCAAGTAAAATCAGTAGTCTGCACTTTAATCAATGGCAGACTGAGGTTGCTTTCTAAACTAATAATCCGTTTTCAAAGGATCAAACCAGGATTCCCTTCTTCCCAGAAGCAGTTCTGCTTAAGTGATAGGAATGTAGGGAGTGTGGTCACGTTCCGGTTGGAGTATTCACTTGGGAAACCGGGATAAAACCCCTGCCTTCCCTCTCACGGGCCTCTGGCTGCGGTGATGATTCTGGCTGTCCAAAAGTCGTAGACAAGGGTGTGGCCTTGAAGCTTCTTTAAACCACGAAACGTCAGATGAAAATGATTTTAAGAGGGTGAAGGAATAGTAAAACCAGGTATTAAAAACAGCCATGCCATATTGGTTCAGAAAATTGAATGAGGCTGACACTGTGTGGTTAGTCCTTTCAGGTGTGGTTTATGTGAAACGTTTCAAAGGAATACTTTGCCACTTTGCTCTCTAAGCAGTTTAGACAGTTCTTTATTCCTTTTTGTAGTCCACGTGGTTGGTGGTCTGGTGGGAAAAGAAAGTGGTCATAGAGCACTCCTTTTTTTCTGGGTTTCTTGTCAGATACCTACTCAGGCACCTTAACCAGAGCGCCTGTTCTGGCTGGGTGTGGGTGAGCCAGGCTGCTTTTTCATGTAAATATTTCTTCACTTGCTCAGTAGTCATCTGGCTTCCCTTTTGTTTCTCTCCTGGCTGCTTTCCCTTTTTATTTAACATTTCAAAGTAGTTTCTAATCTAATATACTCGATTGGAAATAACATATATGTATGCATATGCGCACACACACACACACATGTACATGCAAGTAAATGTGTATGTATCTGATACCTTCTCGAAGAACCTTCAACAAATCTTGTAAGTTTTCTTTTGACCTTTGTATGATGGCACTTGAATATTCTCTCAGGAATGAGACAACTTAAAACCAATTTTTTTTCTCTGTTTGAGTCTATACCTGCTTACCAAGCTTTTATTAAGTATTAGATCTTTAAAGCCTGATATTTTTCTCATTGGGGCCAACGTCGTCTTCATTAGTAAAATGACTCCTTTAAATGCTGTCGTGACCAAAAATTAATACAATGCATTCTCATAGCGTAGGAGTAGGCAAGAGAGCTGCCGATAATTTTTAAACCAGGAATGTTTCTGATTGCTCGCTAAGAAAATGTACTGGCTTTACATGATTTGGAGCCATCGCTTCCTCTTCTGCTGTGTTATAGCCTCCCAGAACTCGTTCCAGTTACTGTCCAGTGCTCGTAATAGCATCCGTACCATGGGTCACTTGTGGATTGGGTTCAGCTTCTGTCTCTGGACCAGCCGGGTCCAAGCTGCCCAAAGTTAATTGGGGCTGAACAAGACTTCAGAGAGAAGACAGGTGTGGGACGTGGCTGAGAGTGGTGCCGTGGACAGGCACGTGCCCCTTACTGACCTTGGACTGTCTTATAGTCCGTGCTCAAAGGAGAAGAAACCTTCTGTTTTTCCTTTTGCGATTTTTCTTTAAAGGTTTTCATGAAATGGTCAAACTGATAATTTCCAAGTAAAGTACTTTATTTCATTGAGGCAGTGTGCATAGGATTTCTCACAGCAATAAAGATAGTATGGATTCATTATATATTAAGGATACATATTTGAAATGCCAGGTTTGGGATGATGATATAAAACAAACAAAAAACTCAGACTTTTATCTGGTTTTGGAATTTAGCCCAGGAAAGAAAATCTCTTGGATGTTCCTGCTCAGATCTACACCCTTGGGGCGGTCCTCTTTAACGTGACAACTTGTCCCAGTGAAGGAGGATCAGTAGCGTTCTCAATGCTCTTGTGACCACAATTGTTCCGACACCCCGCTGCTTGCCAGGCATCGTGTATGAAACTAACCCTGTGTAACAGAGCTGCTGAGCTCCTACTCCCCCTGCTTCTCACTTTCCATGTCTTCCTGATCTTACAGCTTCCATCTGTAATTTGAAATATTTGAAGCCCTAGGAGAGGGACTCATATACCACAGGGCTTGTTTTCCCTATAACTTGCACAAAAGGAAGAACCCCGAGCCTGGGGAGAGTTAGTATCATAATGCCCGTCAGGAATGGCATGTGTCCCCTTCCTGTGCTACAAAACTCGAGCAAGGTTTAAAAACGGGGAAGATGCACCATCCTCTTCCTCCCTTCCCCAGGAGGCACACACCTTACCCCCACCACTGGGACAGACACCGTGATCTCCCCCTGACTCTTCCCTGCTGAGCCCCACGTTTTCCCCAGGGCTCCCGGCAGCCACTTCTAGTCACAGTCATTAGCACTGGATCTGAAACGTCGTCTTCATGCTGATCCTGAAGCATCTGGTCACTTAAAATTGTGTGCCTTTCTTCAACACTTGTTCCGCTCTCCCCCCAGTCAGCGTGGACACTTTTAGTTCTTAAGGTGGTGCTGCTGTGCTTGCCGCTGTTAACACGGTGCCGGTGCTTCGTCGTTGCCGTCACTCGCCTTGAGGTGCAGCCACGTGTCACCTAATTTAATCAGCCAAGTGCCTGTCCCTGAATTCTTGCAGTTTTCAAAATGACATGATATATAAAATTACTTCTTAGCTCATAATTCTCTATTTATATTTTGACCTTATTTTCAGCTGTGTATAAGGGGAAAGGAATCGCAATGAAGATGCTAACTAGAATCATTACTTATTTTGCCATTTGTTTTAGGTTGACTTTGACCTTACCAGTATAATTGTTTTAAGTTATTATTAGAAACATGCTAAAGCATGATGACCTTTGAACCCCCTTGTGTTTCAGATGATTAAAATAAGGTTTTATTTTTTAAAAATGTTAAGGAAACAATTATTTATATTGAATTAAGGAAACAATTGAAAATAACTCAGAAAAGAAGACTGGAATTAGAACTAGTATACTTGTATTATTTTCCGAAGAAAATGAAACAAACGGCCAATACAAAAATTGTTTAAGAAAAGAACAAGCATTGTTTAGCATCTGATATACCAAGATTTCTGTATCATGCTTTCATATTTCTGAAACCCAGGCATGTTAGAATAACGGATTCTAAGGCTATGGGAGTTCATGGAAGTGGGCGCATGGCCTTCAGACTTCTTAATACTGAGTGCCCTCAGAGATCGCACCCATTTTGCCCTGATCAAGAAAAATAAACACAGTTGCAGAAATGTGTCCACTGTGGAACTTGACTGAACTCGGAACTTTGAAGTGTCCAGTAAAATCTGATTTGCTCACTGTTGGCTTTGAATTCATCTGGTTTAGTTACTTGCAGCAATAAAGTTGTTTTTCTATCAGTAGCCTAAGATATGCGCCAAGTATTGAAATCCTTAGATTTGCTAACTATAATTGGATTATTTATGTCTAGACTGGTCTTTACTATACGTACTTAGATGCTTTGTCTCAATTCTTGTACCTTTCAGCATGTTCCAGATCATGTGCCATTTTTATTTCCTTTTGGGGGAAGAGAGACAGTAACAACTTTAGAGATAATCCTGTTGCTGTATGAACATGTTTTCCTTCAGTAGGTTTTTTAGTCCCTGGGATCTAGGCCAAGGTATTGCTTTATAGTCAGCTTTTGGGTAAAGTGCATGGGCTTTTTCTCATGTGCCCGTTATCAGAGATCGTACCAGAAGCCTAGCCTCACGTGTACAGGTCAGGTTGCAGTTAGAGACAGATTTGAATGATGACATTGTTCCTGTCCGTCTTTAGAATATGGAATTTCAGCTTTTCTTTTTTTTTTTTGGTCCTTTGATCATCACATAGAGCCGATCTGAATCCAACTTGAATTTCCTTTCTTTGGAGGAGAATTGGTGACGTATCCAAAGCACTGACCACCATTCAATAGTCACAACTCCTTCCGACGGTTGTAGACCCTCCAGGAGTTCTGCTTAGTAGGTGAGACCAACCACAGTGAGATTACAGCCAGCATCGTGGCTTCTCTCGTGTGGAAGGCGAGTCCTGTTCTTGGACACGTGCTTATCCAGAAGTTTATTCAGCACAGATGCCAACCTGTTGTTTTAGCATATTTTAGATACTTGTGTTGGCATACAGTTGATTTCTTGAGGAGGAAGATAATGCAAATTCAGTCCTTTTAGCTGCACATGAAGATGCCTAATAAGTTTATGGATCCAGCAGAAAGAAAAGAGAACTGTTTCTGAGACGAAGTTTCATGTTTTTATAATAGATACTTTGGGGAGATTCTTAAGTGAGATAAGTTTCCTTGCAGACCCCTTTCTTTAGTAATTACGTGAACAAACGCCAGGCATGTTATTGTACACCTGGTCTCTCTTCACTTGTTTGAGGGTCGTTGCCTGACCTGTGTTGTCAGCAAGGACGACTTGCACATTTTCAGGAAATTATACAATTGTTAAAACATAAACCAGTTCTCAAGTTGTAAAGATTGTCCTTAGAAGACAGAGTGTAAGTGAGACAGCTGGCTGTGCCCTCTGACCAGTCCCTCCGGGCAGGGCGCCGCAGTGATTAAACATCCGGCCCGGCGTTAGTGTGGGCTAGGACCCGGCAGCACAGGGCAGTTCGTGTGGGAGTCTTTCAAGACCGATGCCTCATTATGGGATGATTTCGCCTTGATGTCTTAAAAATAAAATGTTGGTTTTAATGGGTGGGATTTGGGACAAATAAAATACAGAAACCTTCCTGTTGAAAAGGTTACAAAATTATGATGAAGTTGTATGTTCAGTGGGGGAGAAAAAGATCGAGTCCGTTTTTACCCCTAAGATTTTGTTCTGGGAAACAAGAACAGGGTTCTTCCAGGAGTAAGAGTGAGAGCCCTTTTTTTAGGATGCTTCCGTTCCTTAAACTGTTGAGAATGTCGTGATAAGGATCCTTGATGTGTTCTGCAAGCGCAGTTCCTTGGTGCACCCTTCTCGGGGGCGGGGGGGGCATTATTGGGGAAGAGACTGCGCTTCAGGCCTCGGAGAACAGAAACGGTCCCTGATACGCTGGTAGCTTTGCTCTCTGCCTTTACACCCCTCCTCCATTCTCCACAGAATCCTCCAGAACGTCCCCATGTCATGAAGCACACTTTTCTCCCCTCTCGGCAGAGTTCTCCCCTTTCCTGGTACACCTGGGAGATGGAAAGCGCTTTGTTTCAGGCGCCTAACCTTACCTGAAATTATCTGGGCTCTGCTTCTAGATCGGTTGTTTTCAGCCAGGGAGATTCTGGTCCCCACCTTCCCCCCAGAGGATATCTGGCCGTGTCAAGGCTGTTTTGGTTGTCCCGTCTTGGATGGCGCTGGCAGTGCTGATGGTACCTAGTACTGGGGGCAGGGATGCTGCACAGGGCCGCCCCCATGACAGACAGTCCGCTGGCCAAGTGGCTGAGAGACCTGACTCTCTGGGCTTAGGAAGGGGTGCCGGTCCTTGTCTCTCCCCTGTGTTTTTAATCTTTCCCTCTGCCGACCCCAGGTTTTCCTATTAAGATGCTGAAGTCTCACACTTACGAAAAATAAAACTTGCGCTTGACCTTTTGTCCTTTCCTAGTTCTTGGTCCCTTTATTCCTTTATAGCAGGCTCTTTGGACAGAGTGTGTTCATTTGTCTCAGTTTCTTTTTTTCTACCCAGTGCACTGTAGTCTGCTTTTGATGCCACCTGGCCACTGAAATGACTCTTTGTACAATTTCCAGTGACGCGCTGGGTCTGTGATGTTTACCTTCCCCCTCTCCTGTCTGATCTCCACCGCAGACATCTGGTGTGCCGCCATTTGACATAACCTGCAGCTTCCTCCGGAGGCCTTTGCTGCCTGCCTTGCTGTTTCTTCTTCTGAAGTGGGACCCTCTTCTCCTCCGCAATGCAGACCCCCATTTGTCTTCAAGACTCTGTGCAAGAGCAACACCCAGCCCCGCCCCGCCCCGTCCCCACTGCCCACCTGTCGCCTTTTCTCTTCCCCTGGAATCCCCCGTCCTCAGGGGTTACATTTCCTGTTGACACAGTTGCCCTCTCAGGGCTGAAACCACCTCTTTCTTATGCTCCTACCGAAGTGCCTGACTCATAACGTGTTCTTAGGAAACTTCGTTGAAAGAATAAATGAACATTAAAAAAGAAATCAGGACTGTCAAAAACTTACCGAGACCTGAAAAAATCCCTTCTTGGCCACACTCAGACCGGCAACTTCATCATCTCTCTTGGAAGCTTGCTAGAAAGAAACCCAGATTCTCAGTTTCTAACACAAAACCGAACCCAGATCTGCATTTGAACAAGGTCCCCGGCTGATTTGGAGGAATGATAACATTTGAGAAACAGGTCTCTAGTTCATTTTCCTGTCCCCAGCAAATGGGGGTTTTCATACGTTCATATGGAATCTAGACATAATATTTTTTTTATGTTTGTAAAGATTAGGTGCTTTTATAAATAGGCTTAACGGCAAGAAGGAAAAGTAAAATGCATATTTCAAGGCAAGGGTCAGTTTAGTGTAATGTCTTACATATTTTTTAAAATTGCATTTCTCCTCAGACCACAGTAAGCAGAAACCCTGGGTGACTTGTTGCTGACAAGGAAGGGGAGATCATTTTTTAACTTGAAGTGCTTGCTGCTTGGCGTATTTAAGAGTTTTATTTGATATCGCCTCTGATTATGTTTGTAACAAGAGCCTTGAGTGCATTTTTCACGTGAATATTCTTATTTTGTGTATAGATTGAATTTCACTAAATCTTCAGACCTGAAGACTATGGATCTGGCTTAAAGGGATAAATTCCTGGACTTCTTTTGGCCCTTTCTGATTGTGGGGGATGGGGGTGTATGTCCCAAAGTTTATCTTGGCTTTCCTAGGAGATACTAGCTCTGCGTCCATGAGGACTGAATATAATTTAATAAAGTGAACTGTCAAACCTTTAATTTCTTTCGTTACAGTAAGCAGTATGACTCAGCTGTGCTTTTAAAATGAACATTTTAAGGGTGGATGCTGTTACATGGCATAACTTTTGTGTAATAAATATCAGGTTTTAATTGTAGTATTAAAGTTTCTATAACGTAATTTCCAAAAACATGGGAAATCTGATTTTTGATTGAGTCTGATTAAAAAAAAAAATCTCAAAGTTAAATGTTTGGACCAAACATTTCAGTTCCAGCTTTCTTGCCGAATTCTTTGAAACAGTTTATAAAACTTCATTTTAAATGCTTAATTTGAAACTTGATTTTAAAACTCCAATAGAAATGCCTGAGGGGTCTGAATTGGAGAAAGCCTGTTAACCACATGGGTTTATCACTGGAACGGAGAAACAGATTCCTATCAAATTTGGCAAATACTTACTGAAGGGGATACATATATAATCAGGCAATTTGAAAGATAAAAGTTGGTGGTAGGTGACTGAGAACGATAGTAAAGGATGGACAGAACACAGTCCCTGTCTCCAAAGAGCTTACCTTTAAGTGGGAGGGAGCCAGTAAACCGGATTTCAGTGTAACGTGTGAGCTGCTCTAATAGGAGGGAGGATGCACAGGAAGCTGCTGGCGCCAGAGGAGGGGCACTGGTTGCCAGATTCCAGTTAGAAGTCGCATTTTTATTTCAGCAAATTAAACTCCCTGAGTCTCAATATCCTTACCTATACAATGAAGATGTAACTGTGTCTATCTGGTAGGCTTGTTCTGAGGATTAAATGAAAACATATGTACAGTGCTTCGTACAATACCCAAAGCAGACTCTTGCTTAATACGTGTTAGCTTACTGCTCCCGAGTGGCAGTTACTGTGTAACTATAGAGAACTTTCCTCTGGCTTTGTGGCTTCCGCCTCTCCTCTCCCGTCCCTTTTTATTTTTTACCCCCTAGTCATAACCCTGATGCATGATAGGAAGGAAGCGTCTCTAAAATCTTGGAAGTCAGATTTAGATTTCTTTGGGAGTTTTTTTCCCCTTATTATCTCCCCTCCTTTCTCAATGTGAATAACTCACTTTTTAAAGTTTCCAGAACATGAATGGTGTGGCCTTTTTACAATATGTTGCCTCTCCTCATTCAAGATTTGCTCTGTCCAATAAGGAATCCCTTTGTCATGTGTGACTATTTAAATTTATAGGAAACAGAATATGTAGTTTCCTAATCACACCATCCACACTGAAATGCTCAATAACCCCCCTTAGCCCGTGCATGCCAAATTGCTCAACGTACGAATAGAACATTTGCAAAAGTCCCGTTTCGTAGCACTGTTCTAGAACAGTGATTGCTGATCACGTGTAGGGCCCAGAAAGCGGGCTGTTCGCCTCAGCAAGTTTGTAGTTCGAAGTCCTCTCCCCCCACTTAAGAGTTAGTAGTTTTTGTAAAGCTTGTCAGCCAGCTTTGGTTATTTTCTGTTAAGGAGGTACAGGGCTTGAGCAGTTTTGATTCTCATTTTTATAAATATAAACTCTGGGTTGATTATATAGTTCTCGTTTTAAGACTTTTATTAAACTATGTTGGGTTTTCTTTTCAAGTAAACCTTAGCACAGTTTTCAAACATTTTTAGACAGCCATCTTTAAAATGCTATTGCTGATTAATGATGATTATGTTTGATTGGATTAAACGTATTCAGCAGAGTACTTTAAATCTCTTCTTGTTCAGTTTTTTTATATCTTAGGTTTGCCCATTGTTTTTTTCCAAGCGACTCAGAATGTATTTTTTAAATACAGACAGAATTCGTTCAGGGTGTTTCATACTGCAGGTTTCATTTATACCTTCATTGTTACTTACGACACACACAGACATTCTGACAGATAATTTTGAGTAAAACAGCAAAAGGAAGAAAAATGTTCTCTACTGACTGCTGCTGGCAGATTTACAGCGAGTGGAAGTTTCCAGGTATATAATCATTCCAGATCAGTCTGCCCAGAACGTACTTCTTTTGTCCCAGAAAGTATCCTCCTGTATGCCTGTCAGAGACTTTAAAAAAAATTTTATTGCTCTAAAAATGTTCTTTATTTTATGATTTGTTGTAATGAAACAGATTGGGTTTACAGATGTTTAAGTAAATACTACGTTTTTATAATAACAAATATTACCATGTTGCCCTGGTATACTTTATGATATGAAGCTGTATTCTCTACATTATACAGGAATACCCGTTATAGTAAATATTCTGAAAGATTGGCTGTCAGATCAGAATTGAAGAGTAAGTGAATAACCCTTAATGTTTTTATTGTTTTTCATTAATATATATATTTTGAATCCTCACCCGAGGACATGCTCGTTGATTTTAGAGGGAGAGAAACATAGATGGGAGAAGCATCTCTTGGTTGCCTCCCACATGTGTCCCAACCAGGGACCGAACCCGCAACTTTTCGGTTTATGGGATGACGCTACAACCATTTGAGCTACATGGGCCACGGCACCCCTTACTGTTTTTAAAAACAACTTGAATTTACAGTTTGAAAGCACCCTAGAGATCCTTGACTGTATTTTTACATATGACAAAACTTAGATTATGGCTTTATTTGTGGTGGCAGACCTAGATAGCAGTAAAAAAAAAAAATACACACACACACACATTTCATATAATAAGCTTATATGTAATTTACATGGTATTCATAGTTTATACATCTCCTCAGAAATACTGTGAAGAAACTTGAATTCAAAGATTTTAGCAGGCAAGTCCAGTGACTATATTTCAATAATCTTAGGTTGTTATGTTTTATATTGTTGGTTTTTTTGTTTGTTTGTTTGAACAGGGCTAATTATTGTATCTAGCTCAAGTGTTTGCTTTAGGGTCTTAACAAGTAATACATGATACTAAAACATGCTGCAGTGTGGTTCAACTTGGAAAATATTGCAAGGAAAAGAAGCCAGACACAGAAGATCCCATATTGTACGATTTATGCATGAGAGATGTCCAGAATCGGCAAGTCGGCAGAGACGGAAGGTGGATGAGTGGATGCCAGGCTGAGGAGAAGAGGGGAAAGAAGAGGGGCTGCTTTTGGGGGGATGAAAATATTCTGAAATTAGGTAGTGGGAAGGCCGCACAACTTAGAGAATATGTTTGAAACTACTGAACTGTACACTTGAGAAGGGTGAATTTTCTGGTACACGAATTACACCTCAGTCAGGAAACAAAAACCTGTCATGCATATAAAGCCCTCACTTTGCAGGTGCCTGATATGTAAGTAGCTCTCCAGTAAGCTTGTATACTGCTGTTAACTAGGAATGGTTTGTGAATTTTAGGAAAATAATGCATAAAACCTAGAAAGTATAACATTTAGTACTTTATTTCACCCTCTGAAATTCTTATAAGTGATTTAACTACTAAATAGCATATTTTAGTTATTTTTGTCAGCGGTAGCAGTGTTTATAATGTGAAAAAAATATTTGCTAATGCTAGTTTCCAAATTCAGATGTTAGGTGTAGCAATTTTTTTTTTTTTTTTGCAGAAAAGAATCCAGTGTTTTAAATCATTTCAACAGTTTCTAACAAGTAAATGTCATTAAAATGGTAAATTTTATGATCATATGTTTTACCACTATTTGAAAGATAACAATGTGATAATCAGTAAATACCAAGTCTAATGGGAGTTGTTCATCCTTGGTCTTTACTTGCCATGTTATGTTTATAGTCCTGTCTTTTACTAATGCAGAAAAAGATAATCATACAAATCATTCATGGTGACAGATTATATGTATTTTTAGTTTGGAGTGTTAAAAACCAAAATTATTAACAGCTAACATTTCCTGTTTATGTATACCAGGTACTGAATATGGCATACCTTTATTCACCTCGAAATGTTACCACGATAAAAGAAAGATCAGCGCTTTGGTCTTGGGTGTGGGGAGGGGAGTGAAGCCTCAGACTTCTCAGTGTCCGTTACTTATCAGGTGGAAAATTCTCTAGCTTTCAGAATCTGTGATAAAATGTACTGTAGAGCTTCCTTCAATGCTGGTAGCAGGAAAAAAATTGATACTTTTTGTTTTAAGACTTTACATGAGATAGTTGATGGTAAAGACATTTACTAGGTGTAGCCCCACTGCCTAGGAATATATATTGCTCTTGATGTATAATCGTTACTCAGTTGTATGTTTTAATAAATTCCAGGTATTCATCAGGATACAGTTTGATAATAAATTATGAATTGTGTTAACTATTATCAAACTGATTCAGTGTGACACATTTTGTTTCGAGTGGTGTTCTCGGTTGGGATGGAGAGGAGACAATGTTCTCTCAATTTTTTAAAAATATGCTTTGTTTATGCTGTTGTCCCCATTTCTTTTCCCTTTGTTCCCCTCCACCCAGTGACCCCCTCGCTCCCATTGTCCCCCCTCTTAGTCCATGTCCATTGGTTGTGCACATAGTTCTTCTCAACATCTTCCTGTCTACTCCACTCCCTCCTACTATGCTTCCTAATTCCTGTACCATCTCCCTCTCTTTCCTCACATCCCCCTCCCCACTAACCTCCTCCCAAAATGTCCCCCATACCTATAATTCTTTTCCCACTCTTGTTGCCTACTTAGTCTGACTTGTTTTGATTCCCTAGTTTCTGTTGTTGGTTGTTGTGATACAGTTTTCATTTTAATGTTCATAGTTTCGATCCTCTTTCTCCTAAACAAGTCCCTTTAACATCTCATATAACAGTGGTTTGGATCTAATGAACTCCTTCAGTTTTACTTTGTCCTGGAAGCACTTTCTCTGACCTTCTATTCTGAATGACAGCTTCGCTGGATAGAGTAATTGTGCTTGTAGGTTTTTGATTTTCATTACTTTGAATATTTCTTGCCAGTCCCTTCTTGCCTGCAGAGTTTCTTTTGAGAAATCAGCTGAGAGTTATTGGGACCCCTCTGTATGTAATTCTCTTCTCTTGCTGCTTTTAAGATTCTCTCTTTATCCTTAATTTTTGACATTTTGATTATAATATGTCTTGGTATGGTTCTCCCTGGGTCCAGTTTTTTTTGAACTCTCTGTGCTTCCTGGACCAGTAAGTCTATTTCCTTCTCCAAGTTAGGGAAGTTATGCTTCATTATTTTTTCACACAATTTTTAAATTTCTAGTTCTTCTTCTTCACCTTCTGGCAGCCCTATGATTTGGATGTTGGCCCGCTTATAGCTGACCAATAAGTTTCTGAGCCTCTCCTCATTTTCCTCACTTCTCGTTTCCTCTTTCTGCACTGGTTGACTGTCTGTTCCTTCCCTGTGTTCCTATTTGTTGATTTGATCCCTGGTTTTCTTGCCCTCACCACTAGTTTCATATACGTTTTCATTCATTTCAGCAGGACTAGCCTTCATTCCTTCCCCGTCATGTTTAAGATCTGCTGTCAGGTCTGTAAGCATTCGTATAACCAAAGCTCTGAACTGAGCCTCAGAAAGATTTCCTATCTGCTGTTCTGTTAGATTAGATATTTGCTCTGTGGTCAGCTGCGTCACCGGGATCTCTATCATGATCTGTGCCATCCTGACAGTTTTGTGTTACCTTTGCTTCCTGGGCGGGGCCGTCACACCTCCTACGCTCTAGGGGGTGGAGCCCCGTGTACTCGTCACAACCGGGGGACCCGTCTCACCACGCTGTGGCGTTTTCTGTGGCGGTGGGGATCCAAGATGGATTCCTGCCGTTCACTCTCCGCTGAGAGACCGGGAGCCTCCTCCTTCGTCCCCACCCACTCCGGGCCTCACAGGCCAAGGCAGTGGGGGTCTGCCTTCCCCAGCTTTGGAATCTCAAGCTGATGGGTGTGATCTGAAGCCGGGGGTGCTCCCCAGGCGCTTCTTGCCTCCCCCTAAATACGGGTGTCAGTGCTTACCCCTGTCCTGCCTCTGTCGCTGCTGCAGCCGCCGCCAGCACAGGTTGACCTTTCCTCCCAGGCTTCGCCCCTGCTACCTGTCCGGACGAGCACCACTTCTTTGTAACTTCATGTGTTGGACTTCTGGTTATTTCTGGTTTTGCGGTAGTTGTAATACTTCTTAGTTGTGGAGGGAGACGGAGCGTGTCGGTCTAGGCCTCCATCTTGGCCAGAAGTCCCCTGTGTGTGTTTGCTTCCGTGTCCCAGGGAGAGCTGTCGCGCCTATGCGTTGTAAGGGGCGGAGCCTTAGGGATTGGTCAGTAACCCGCAGCCCGTTTCCCCACGTTGTGGCGCTGTGTGCGGGGGAGGGTCTGAGGGATCAATGCCCTTGCCCAGCACTTGTCCCCCTTCCAGGCACCTCTCCCACTTCCCTATAGGACTGGCGCCCCTCTAGCTGCTGCCCTGGCCGTCGTTCCCAGAGTGGGTGGGTCTGCGAATGTTCTAGGACCCTGGGGGCCCTTTAAACAAGCGGACTCTGCTGAGAGACCTGCAGTTTCTGCCTCCGCCCCAACCCCCACTCTTCACACAGTCAGAAGCAATGAGGCTTGATTTTCCCTGGTGCTGGGACCTTGAGCTGCACGGTCTGGTGAGGAGCTGGGAACGCTCCCCAGGTGTCCCTCCTGACTTTTTAAAATGTGTGACTTGCTTTCTGGTGGCCTGCTGCTGCCACCCCTGCTGCTGCTGCTGCTGCTGCCACCACACCGCGTCCTCTCTGCCCCAGCTGTGCCCGTCCTACCTGTCTGGATGAGTATTTCTTCTTTATATCTTTGTTTGTTGGACTTCCATGCAGCTCGATTTCCTGGAACTTCTGGTTGTCTGTAGTTCTGAGGTAGTTGTATTCCTTCTTAGTTGTGGAGGGAGAAGGAGCGTGTCTGTCTACGCCTCCATCTTGGCCGGAAGTCCTCAATGTTTTTGTTTTCAAGGAACTTGGAAGGTTATGGGGGAGGGGAGGTGTGGAATACTGAAGAACCAAGTAGTAAAACACAGTTGAATAGAGTTCAGTGCTTCAGTATTTGGTAAAGATGTGAAATACTGCAGGAAATCGGAAAGACGGCACAGTGGTTACTGAGCTCGGGTGGGAGCACCGCCTAAGGTGGAGAAAGTGTGACAGGTACTCCGGGCAGGAAGGAAAAAGCCTAGGAGCCAACCCTTCCGAAGTTGGTGAGATGGAAGACCCCTCTGGCTGAAGCTGGCAAGGTCGAAGTAAGGCAACCTGTGGTTTCACTGCTGAGGTTGAGACCAGGTTCCACAGAACTGAGGATTTTGTATTTCATCAGGGAGGCGATGGGGAGCCACTTGGTATAGGTCCTCAAACTGAAAACGATGTCATGACTTGCCGTTCCAGGAGCGATGTAATTTGGTAGTTTTGTGTGGGGTGGAAGATGGGGGTGGAGAGACTGGGAGCTGTTGCAAAGCACCCTCCCGGGGCTGGGCACATTCCCTGCGACACCACAGTCTGGCTGTTTCTCGTTCCCCTTTCTCCTCTCATGTCCCTGTATTGCTCCCGTTCTCGTAATAGTGCCGGTAATTAGCTGTTACTCCTTGAGTTAGCGATTTTACAGTAATCTCTCTTACTTTAATAAGTGGTGTTTGTAAACAGCTTTCCTTGTCAAATTTTTATTAGAGGTTAACGATGAAATGGCAGAAAATTGACGCAGTTTGAAAGGGCACACCACGTAGTGGAGCCACGGGATGGAAGGGACCACCTATAAGGCTATTTCACTTTGTAAGATAGTATTTCTCAACGTGTGGACTATGTGGAACCTGAATCAGAATTCCCAAAGGGTTTGTTTAAAATGTAGACCGAGCCCCTTCCCAAACCTGGTGGAGCTAAAATCTTTAGGAGTAGGTGGGAAACGTGCGTCTTTAACCAGCAGCAAATCCAGGTCCTTTGCTCATGTCTGCATCCTAAATTTTGGGAACCACTCATTAAAGAATTATTACTTTCTATGGAATTATTCTAGCAAGTAGTCTTAGATTTCATTTCCTGTATATTAGGTTCTCTCTTGGTGGAACATTTTCAAGTAGACCATCTTATATGTGACGTCTTATTGTCAGGTGGAAGCCAAAAGAACACTAATGTGGTGGTTTTGGTCCTGCTTTGCACTTTTCTTAATAGTGCAGTCAATTTCTTCTTGTGTGGTTAAGCATCCAGGTCCCCTTTGAAGGGTTGCATGCCCTCAGCACACACAGCCCACCCTGTGGTGTTTGTCTTCCATCTGTCAAAGCTCATTGAGTCAAATTCCTTTTCTGTGGTAGTGTCAGTGTTACCAATGCCCGGCATGGGATGATTCTCGTTCTGCCTGTTCGACTGCTGATTTCAGATCCCTGGACGTTATTAGGCTCCTCCTTAAAGTGTGATATAATGACCATTGAAACTGTACTTTTAAATTCTAATAACTAGCCAGCCTTAAAAAAAAAAAATCGTTGAAACAGGAGTTCCAGAACACTATATTTTGAGAGGGCGAAGGAATTTTCTAAGTAAATTTACTTCTTCCTGGGTAAAAACATGAGCACTCGACCTTATATCTCTGTTTTAGTTGGACCCGGCTCCCCCTTAGCTTTACCTTCATTGATCCTTGGTTAATTTTATTACTTACGTGACTGAGAATTAACAGATAATTGGCTTTCTTTATATTCATTTTAGATGGAGGTAGGGATGGAACTCGGAAATATTTATTCCGCATGGCTGAAACATGTAGCGTGCTCCTTTTCAGCCTAGTTTCCTGGTAACTTTGAAACTAAAACATTTCTTTCTGATGTGTCTAAACTGATAATCATGCTTAAATATGATTATCATAAATTTGTCAAAATGTATTCATTTGACCCCCAAAAGTTAAGTACTCTGTCCTGTTTATTTTTTGTTGTGAAAATCTCTCACATTGACCCCATAATGCCTGTTTTCCTTCTACTTTTACAGAAGTTGTTCTTTGTTACTCAAAATAGTATTTATCTCGTGATTATTTTTCTGTTTTATTTTTACAATAATACATGTTCATCTGAACAAATTAACAAGTACCAAAGGATATAAAGTAAAAAATTAACAGTTGGCCAGCCACTCAGTTCTTGCAGAGACAACCACTGTTACCAGCTTCCTTGGCTTCTAGATCCTTCCAGGGCACATACATGCCTGTCATTCTTTTTCATCTTGCATAATTGTCCACTGTCCAGTTAACCATAGTTTAGTTAACCCATCTTCTGCTGGGAAGTATTTCATTGTTTCCTGTTTTTCTCTTTTCTATCCCATCTTGGCATAATTTAAATGATGTTTTGGTTTTTCAGGACATACTATTTTAGAGTACTGTCAGGGTTTCAGAATTTACATAGAATTTCTTGACTTCATGTTTATAATTTTAAAGACCATTAATTTTCTCAGGGAATTAGAGTTACCTTGTATGAATGAACTCTGAACTCAGTGACGCACCATTTCGTAGGCTGAGGAGAGTGAGACAAGCAGGGCAGACCCCAGGGACCTCACACTGGGTTTCTGCTTAGGCTTTCCTGCCGGAAGCTGGGTGTTCATTCGGTCTGTGATCCCAGCGCATATTTTATTGATAAGATTTGGTGACTAGGAGGAGTGTTCTAATGCCTGTTAGTATCGATAGGCCTTGAGACAGAAGCATAGTTTTTCCTGTCTCTTCTCTCAAAGTCAGATTTTGTTGTATGGGGTGGGTGGAAGGAGAGTTGTACAAAATCTTATATAGCTTTTTACTGAAAACGCTGTGTTTTAAGGGTAGGTTATTTAAAATGTGTCCTTCTAATTATTTGTATAGCAATCCTCTTTTCCCCAGCTGCTAATCCTTCCACAGCAAGGATCATTAGTGCTTTATTCCTGATCATGCCTTCCATGTAGTACAGTAAATGTTGGCTGATAAATTAACAAATACAGATAATGAAGAGGAAGCAGAAATATTTAAATTCTAGTTATCAAAGTTAAATATAAACATTTATTATTTTTGCTAATCCATTACTTATTTAAGCAGTAAGTAATATTTCTTAAAAAACAACTATATTTAACCTGCATGTATATTTTGTGAAAAAACTAACTCGCTAACCTTCAACTAGTTTTTATTATGTATGATTAAAAAGAAAGAATATGAACAAGATTAGAGAACTTGTGTTTTCCCACAATTGAAATGAAATTTTGTTTTGAGCATTCATCAGTGAAAAGTATCATTTTGAATTCTTTCCTACTTTATTTTCTGCAGTGGGAAGTTATGAAAATTAAATTTCAAGAAAATTATTTTAGTCTACAAGAATTAAAATTATACCTGTTGCTTTTTAAAAATTCACACTTTGAACTCATGTACAATATTTCAGTCATAATTGCATGTGCATGACTTATGTACTGAAGCATATGAGGGCTTTGAAGTCAAGTATTTGACGTTTTTTTACACATGCAGGTAAAATTTTCCCATTGGAAGTTGTTATGAACTTAATAAACCTATCTACAATTAATAACGTTTGAGATTTAAAAGGAAAAAAAACAAAGCTGTTTGTATTACTTTGAAAACAAGAAAGCAAAATATTTGTAAGGAAGTGGGCCTCTTGTAATTGACAGCCTAAAGTTTCAAAACATTTGAGAATTTTTAATATATAATTCTTGTTCTGTAATTGGTGCCTTTGTTAACTTTTTGGGGTATATTAGAGGCATGTCCAAAAATTTATTTTATTTTATTTTTATTTTAATATAACAACTTTGATGACACGGCATGTGCTCTGTTCTTGCTGTCACCAGCCGGCTTAAAGTATTGTTTAGTTCTTTCAGTATTGTGATATTATATATCTAGTCTGTTTTTTAAATGACTTTATTAATTTATTTTTAGAGAGAGGGGAAGGGAGGGAGAAAGAGAAACATCGATGTGAGAGAGAATCTGTTGCCTCTCATACGTGCCCCAACCGGGGACCCCGGCGTGTTCCCTCACGTGGATCAGGATGACGCCTAACCGCGGAGCCACACCAGTCAGGGCTCTCCGGTCTACTTTAATTGGAATGTTTAATACCAGTGGAGCGGGGATATTTTTTCATTAAATTTGTTAAAAGATTCCAAAAGAATAAATGTTCTTAGTGGGGCCTCTGAAAATTCACTTCCCGAGAAGATTGCATTTCGGGAATTCTACATTTATACCAGTAGAGGGCACTGCGTACCCGTAAAGGACACCCGGTGCTGCCGTCCGGTGATGAGCTGGTTGTCCTAGAACTCATTCGTCGTCACTGGTATTTTTAGGGACCTAACCAGATTCCTCCCCACCAAGGCCACTTGCCTGTGATCATCTTGGAGATTGCCACTTGTTTTTGCCCATCATTGGAGTACATCCTGCTGATGTTTAGTGGGTCACAGCACACCTTCCCGTACTATATCTAGGTGCATGAGTTAACCAGAAATTGTGATTTCACCCCAAAAAATAGAAAATAAAAAAATCATAGAATCTCAGGTTGGAAGGAACTTGAACCTTCATTAGATTCCACATCTCTTATTTTATGTTTAATTTGCTAAATCGAAATAGTCTCAAAGGAATTCTTTTCAGAACAGTCATCTGTTAATTAATGGAATTTTACGTATTAAAACTGCTTGTATCTTTACACCGTTGTGGTCATATTACACAGTGTTTCATTCTCGGAGTGTGTTAACAGAATATTTCATAGCAGAATGTTGTCTTAGGAGGTTATCTCCACGGATGTGTCTGCTGATATTAGCAGCGGAGTCTTTAGGAACTGAGCGGCCGCTCATTTGTAATAAAACTGTAACGGTAACGGTGCCCTTGCCAGGCAGTCAGAGCAAACCTGTAAGTCTCAGGCTAGCGCTGTACCAGGTTACTTCTGAGGTGGGTGTAAAAGGTAATAGGAATGCTGTACAAGGAGCAACCAGGTGGGGGTCCGGGAACACCCTTCTAGGTCAGTGTGATGGGGCCTCCATTTGTAGGAGAGTATTGTGCTGAGTGCTCTTCCGGGCTCCCTCAGTGCAGACACCTTCGCCCTCGGGTCTACCCGGTGTATGCAGCTGTGGTGAACAGCGTGGGTCCTGCAGGGAGGCTGCCCGCCTCTGAATCCTCGCTCTGCCCCGCGCTAGCTCTTAGGTTATCTTGTCGCTCCTCTCTCGGCGCCTCAGTTTCCTCTTCCTTCACGTGGCGTGATAAGCACCTGCAGGAGGCATAGAGTTACTTAGAGTGGGACCTAGACGCAGTGAGTATAAACATGTACTCACACTGTTGTTCTTACACACCCTCGTTTTTTCTCAGTGGCACCCTTGCTGGGTTATGGTAGCTCAGTTCTTAGACCTTATTCCATTTTGGACTGCTCCCTGCGATTAAAATAGAGTTTATTCTGTGTTTTCTCTAAATAACCCTCAGTTAGTGATCTCTATGTCAAGGAACTAGGTGTGTATATAATTTTTAATGACTTAAGCTTTTTCTATTTTTTTTCTTTAAAGTTCTCATGAATCCAGTAAGTTTCCTTTTTTTGATCTAATATTTTGCTCTTGAATTTTTCCTGTGGTGTATATAATGACATTTCAGTTGCTGTTTTTAATGGCTCACATTGACACTACATTTTGCATTTGAAAATCTTACTGTTCAGTGAAAATCAAAAGACAATTTTTAGCAGATTTTCTAACATTCAAATTTATTACAGTGTTTTATATTGAAAATTGATTATGTCATTTATAAGATATTTGCATTCAATCCAATTAAAATATTTAAAACAACTGGCCATTTATATAAAAGGTCTCTCTATTAACTTTCAAATTCTATATAATAAAAATTTATTACCCACATATCAGTTCTGCGTGAGGGAAACCAATACCTGGCACATAAATATAAAGACGCGTTTTTAAAGGTATGAATTTGGTCTTGAAAGGTGACACCTGTAAATAGTTTAGATTTTTATTTTCACTATATACTTTTAAACTCCATGCCCCTCAGCAATTTCCACATAGTCATGGCTTCTTGGTAGGTGGAATAAACCAATTATAATGAGACATTTTGGTTCTAGTTTGCCAGTCTATTACAGGTATAAGAACTGGGGCTGAGGTGGGGGCGATTATTATCCAAATGTGTTGTCTGATAAACATCTGGCATTTCTTAGGGGCGGGGAGGGAGGTATTACCTGGAATAGGTAGAGACCATAAACTAGAATGTTTTCTCCATTAACCTAGGAGCCATGTATTTCTTAGGCAAAGGATTTTAAATAAAATGTTGACTGAAATATTCCCTTGAAGAATATACCGTATTTTTTGCTCCATAAGATGCACCTGACCATAAGACGCACCTAGATTTAGTGGAGGAAAATAAGAAAAAAAATATTCTGAACCAAATGGTATACTAAAATATTTAATGAAGTATAACAATAATATTTCAACCATATAAAGAGAACAGCAGTCAACAGCGGTATTAAGAAACATCATCACTGTCATTAACAAATGAGAAGACACTTTAAGGTTCAAGTATTCTAGTTTTCTGGGAACCCCAGGCCAGTTAATACGCATCACGGTCTGTGGTGCAATATTTGCTCCATAAGATGCACAGACATTACCCCTCACTTTTTTGGGGGAAAAAGTGCATCTAAAGGAGCGAAAAATATGGTACCTTATTAACACCCAGATACCTGCACTCAGACTTTAAAACTAGTCAGTCATACATAATAGCTACCTCTCCGCCATGTCCCAAATCAAAAAACCGTCCTGGTATAGAACATCACATAGTACATATATCAGCCATGTGTTACATGCAACTGCGTTACAACTCTCTATAAGTGAGCCAACAGAGAAGGAGGCAGGTCTTCTTTCTGCGTGTTTATATTAGCATCTTATGTGTGATCGATTTAGAATGTTGAATTAATATAATTTATCCAGATGGCCTGATAGATGGGAGACAGGGAACTGTGCTGGAATAGGTTACCATCCATTTCGTGAGTCTGAGTTACAGGCTCGTTTCTTTTTTTAAGATAAAAAGTATCATTACTTTTCAATGTTTTCCATGCACTTGACAAGTTTAATAAGTAAGACTTGGAGTTGAAACATAGGAGTCTTTTTTTAGTTTTCCAGAATGACATTGTATCAAGATATGTTTCTTCAATAATCTCTTGTGAAGGCTTAGGAAATGGCCAAGATCACTTTCCAGTATTCTTTTTCTCATTATACTCTCTTCTTTTTGTAATATTTTAGCTAAAGAATTTTCAATTGGTTTATTAGGATAACGTATGGGTAAAGACCATAACTTTGGAGCCAAACTTGTCTGTGACATTGGAAATTAGAGTTGCCCTGTTTCTTCATCTGCTTAAGAGGGTTTGTAACAGCACTAAATAGAGCAACATGACATTTAGAATAGGACTGGTACATGGTAAGCACTTCATTCATGGTAGCTATTATTATTATTATTATTATTATTTTCATTATTATCTAGATTCTAGAGAAGAAGACTTTGAAACTGTAGACATAAGCATACTGGGCCCTACTTGTTAATATTCATTCTTAAGAGAGAGTGTCTTAGAAAATACATGAAAATGAAGCAGAGTATCTTTAGGTTTAAAGACACCCTCTCTTTTTTAGCAATACTCAACTTGCAGAAAAGCTCGCATTTCACAAGATATATGCATGATAATGAGCTGGTGATGGGATAAAGCCAACAGAAGCTGCAGCCCCTCTGCCATCATTATTGTGCATAAGCATGTAAGAAAGTATAGGAGAAAGGGCAGCCCTTCGAGAAGTAACCCAGCAGCAGGGACTGATTGGACGCACAGTAAGAATATTATTTGGGGGTGTCCCGGCACATAGTCCGTGGCAGCGGTGGACACGTCTCTGTGGAGGAGCAGGGGAGGGACGCCCTGTGCAGATGGCAGCCAACGTAGCCCTCAAAGAACTGGCTCCAGTGAGGTAGTGACTTGGAAGTAGTTACGCTGAACCGGCTCCCCGCCAGCCCCAGATCACCTGCAGTCTGGTGCTGAACGCAGCAGAGCGTGGCAGGTGACAGACGAGCCCTGACAAGCTCGTGGGACCCCACGCTCCTTTCGTGGAGTAGACTGTCTTGCAGCGTAAAGTGTAAGGGACAGCAGGCTGCGAGGCGGAGTCTGGAGGCAAATTCCGTTGGAGGTTTCATGAACAAATTTGCCTTGGGACTTAGTGCCTTTATGGGTCGTAGATCAAAGAAAATTAGAGCCAGAAGGCGTGTGAGGGATTATCTGGCCCGTGACTAAGATCTTGGTATGTCAAACCGGGGAGAGGAGGGAGGAATTTGAAAAGCATGTTTAAGGTGCTTTGTTCCGTAACGCAAATTGGACTTCAGGTGCTCGTGGGTGAGAGAAGGGTGTGGAATGTGATGCTGTGTGAAGGGCTGTAAGGGGCTTGGGTTGGCCGCAGCCCTGGGGTGAGGACAGCCCCCTGCCGGGCCTCCTGCCTACAGAGCAGGAGTGCGGTACCCGCTCTTTAGGGTGTGTGTCATGTGACAGCGCAGGCACAATTCCTTAGGAGTTTGGGGAAGCCGAAAATAGAAAACCAACTTGTGAATGAATGGTGGCGTTTGTGGCGCTGCTGGGAACCACATTCTTAGTCTCTGGGAACTGAAGATGAAACAGAATTCCCTTAGGCTCCCTTTAACTGAATTAAGGGAAAAGAGTAGAAGTAGAGTTGCCAAGTGCCAAGTTTTGCAAACAAAAATACAGGACGCCCAACTGAATCTGAATTTCAGATAAACAATGAATTATTTTTTGAATAGAAGTATGTCTGAAATTCAGACTTAACTGGACATCCTGTTTTTTTACCTTGCACCCCTCATTAATTAGAAGTCTCGCCTCTCAGCGGAGCCAGGACACTAGCTGATGGCTTGATGGCTGGCCTTGGTCACCCTGGCCTTTTCTAGGTATCTGTCTCAGCCTTTCTCCCTCCTCCTTCCTCTTCATCCTCAGAATAGGGGAGTGTGGGGCCAAGCACTTTGAGGGTACCGTCGAGCATTTTGTGGTTGTCAGTGTTATTGCAGAATACTAGTAATGGTTATTCTATATTGAGTACCTGGCACCCTGGACACCTTCCAGAAGTTCTGTATTCTGTGACAATAGGCACTGTTATTGTCCTTCACAGGTGAAGTAATGTAGCCTAGTTATGCAGGTAACGTGGGCAAAAGAAGGGTTCTAACCCAGGGGCATCTGATGATCAATCCAGTGTTCTTCACGTCTGCTCTGTGGTTTGGATCAAGGTGTGTAGGCAAGTCCATGGCAAGAAGTTACTGAGAGCTTTTCTTCTCTTGACCCTTCAGAACCTCGTACTGTGTGTTCAAATTCTGTGCTCCGCCACTTTTCAGATTTAGAGGTTGCTCACTTCGCCTAAAACAATATTTTACCTTGCTAATTACCATAGTGCACCCTGACCCCCTCAGAAGTGTTCAGGTTCCTTCCTCACTTTTGTAGAGGTCCGCGTGAGAAAATGAATTCCTGTCGGGCATTACGTGTAACGGAGGCGTCGGGGGCTCCAGCATCGTGCTGGTCTGTGCCCAACCTTCACCGCTCGTTAGACACAGCTTTTAAAATGAATTGTAGCAAAGCGAACAGTGGGAATCTATTGTTTGAAAATATTTTATCAAGCCAGTTATGTTTTAAGGTTATTTTAGGATCGCTCTCACACAGCCGTCTTTTCCGCCTGACTCACTTCGGCGGCGGCCTTAACCAGACACCTTAGGAAGACGAGCGCCGGCTCACTCTGGGACGTAGACTGTTTTTATTGGAGATGATCTACTTAAGTTTGATGGACAAAAGGAATGTCTTGTTGTACTCACGTGATCAGTTCCGACCCAGTGAGTTTTTAGTCTAGTGAACGTTTTCCTAGGGCTTACAGATTAAGTTCTGGCTCAGCTGAACTTGTAGGGAGACTTCGGTGATAGGGATGTGACTCAGGTGCACCCTGACCGGCTCTCACCACGTGGGCCCCCTGCGCCCGGGCAAGTCTGTGTCTGCGGCTCCGTCCAAAGCCCCTGAGACTCTGTCCCGCGGGGCCACGTCTTTGTCGTTTCTGGCTCTCTCTGGTCATCTTTCTCGCTTTTTAAGCTGTATCTGACAGCTGTGTGTGACCTTTTTTTTTTAATTAAAAATATATTTTTTATTCTATTGCAGTTGTCCCATTTTCCCCCGTTGCTCTCCCCTGCCCCGCCCACCTCCCGCCTCTCCCACGGTCAGTCCCCACCCTGTTGTCCACGTCCATGGGTCATTCAAACCAGGTCCTTGACTAGACCCTCCCCTTCTTCCCCTCTTCTTGCGTGTGATGTTTGGGTAGTTGCTTTCAAAATTGTATTTGGGTTTTAGGAGCTGATTGAAATATGTAAGAAAACCACATTAAAAAAAATTAAGCTGAAGGCGTATGCATTCAACACCTTTCAAATAAAGGAGAAAGTGAGTGAGCAGTAACCATAGGGTCCAGTTCTGGGAAGTATCTTTTGATAGCGTTATGGGCTAAGGGGCCTAGAAAATACCCAAATGTAATTCAATGCTATAGTGCAATATAAGCTCAAGGTATAACCATGAATAGCTGTAAACTTGGATCCTGAGAAATTAAAGTTAAGATAGGTGCGGTATTTGATAGCATTTTTGCAGAACCCATTTATGTGTGAATTCTTAAGTAGAATTATGTGGCAGAGTAGTTCACTGAATTCCACTTGTTCCACTATATTTTTCCAGTAGGAGAAATTCCACTTTTACAATTGAAATCATAGGAACAAATAAATAAAAACTTGAGGTATAATAGGTTTTGCTAGGACTCATTCCCCTAAGTTAAGGGTTATACCTAGAGGGCAAAATGGTGGAAAGAATAGGCCCACTGAATATGAATAAAAACCATGTGGGAAAATGTGTTTCTACTCAGAGGTTTTATTTAGTAACTAACAGTGTTGAGTCCAGTTCTCCTGACTTTTTATCTTCCTGTTAATTTAACTTCCATGAGGGTACTTTATGGGGATAGTTTTGGCTGAAAGATTCTCTGGCGCAGGAGCCTTATCTGGTTACTGAGAAAAGTATAAGGTTGTGGGGGATAAATCTTGTAATTTAATTCCCTGAAAGCGTGTTGTTCTACTTCTCATCAGCGCAGATGGTTTGATCTGTAAGCATCCCTGTGGCGGCGGCCTCAGCGCCTGCGAGGGCCCAGCCCAGAGCAGAGCAGGACGCTGCCCGCCGGTGCCACATCTCGCTCTTCCGCAGAATCGCTCCAGGTCTCTCTTACATCCATGATAATACAGTTGGAATTCGTTTTGATTAAATGGAGATTCTTTATCACCTTACTTAAAATTAGCACATGTCCCAGTTTGCCCCAGAGCCTCAGGGTATGCCTGTTGTCCCGGTACAATTGTAATCTTGCTTGTTTTCCCTCTTTTTTTTTCTTTAAAGATTTTACTTATTTATTTTTAGAGAGAAGGGAAGGGAGAGAAAGAGAGGGGGAAAAACATCAGTGTGTGGTTGCCTCTTGCGCATCCCCAACTGGAGACCCGGCTTGCAACCCAGGCATGTGTCCTGCCTGGGAATCAAACCAGCAACCCTTTGGTTCACAGGCCGGCACTCAGTCCACTGAGCCACAGCAGCCAGGGCTGTTCTCACTCTTGAAAGGGGACTTCCATGGACAACAAATTACGTGGCCTAGTGAAATCAGACGCATACAGTGCAGTGCTCACACGTCACACAATGCCACGTGAAATCTGAGTGAAGCAGAAAGGCGGGCGGGAGCTGTGGAAACCTGCCAAGCGAGCCCGCCAGCTCTGAAGTGGAAGGCAGGAAGGGCACCTCTCTGGTGTGTCTGAGGAGGATTGAGGCCGGTCAGCCGACGCCCCAGAATGGCTTTTAACCTTGAGTCAGACAGTTATTGCAGCAAACATTTGTCGAGCGCCTGCTGTGTGCCCGGTGCCACTGGCAGTGATGGGGATGCGACAGTGAACGAGAGAAATCTGTCTCTCGCAGAGCCGACAGGATGTATTCGATTTGTCTCTGTCCAACCTACATAAAAACAGGTCGCTGTAAAACTTCCCTTTTGCTTTGTAAACCACAGAGGTAAGCTGTGTATCTGTAGTTGGCAGACTAAGTTCTAGTCTCCAGCCTCATACCGTCATGTGCATCTTGATTGGGTCGTAAGTTCCGCACAGGGCCACGCTGTAGGACTTGTGATTCGCCGGATGAGTTCTGCAGTGATACAGACCCCCTTACTAGTCAGAACCATTCCTTCCTGGGGACTGTCAGAACGTCCATTGCAGTAAACACTTGAGAGCAAAACAAATTGATGATTTACTTCCAAACCATTCAGATTATCGGGTACTTAGAAGGAATCCTGCCTTATTTGAAGTTACTTACCTAGGACCTTTCATTGTTCCTAAATATAGCTTACCTATGACTAGGAAGTGTCAGAGGCTCCGGAGTAGCCAAAGCCATTGTGACAGGTTTGTTTGGAGGAGCACATGGGCCAGGGCAGTCAGTCGGGATGGATGTGATCATGCAGGCAGGTCCCAGGTCTTGTTAGGGGCCATCGGCTGTCTGGGAGCTGGTGGGTGTTCTGTATGTACTTACAGGCAGATTAAAGAACAGCGTCTGTGGGCAGAGACGAATTAAGGTGGGTTGAGGCCCTGGGCGCAGAAGAAGATACTGGGTCCCTTAAAACAAAAGAGAGAGACAGGGAAAATAAAAGTACATGTTAACTATACTTTATGCAGCGTAGTAATGAAACCAAACTTGGTGTCATTAGAAAAAAGTGTAAAGTTGGGGTTTCGCGGGGCCCTTCAGAAGTCGGGGCCCAGGGCACATGCCCGGTGCGCCCGCCGTTAACTCCGCCTCTGTCTGTGGGTGTAGCTTGAATGCACTTAGGTTTCTTACGAAGCCCAGAGAATGAATTCAGGTTCGTGTCTCAGACCCGCTCGAAGAGTCTTGGTCATGCGGTTTTCTGGTCCACAGTAATCCCGATGAGGCGATGAGGTGTCCTGTTAGGGGGAGAAGTGCCACCATCCAGGCCGGCACTCAGTCTCGCATCGAGTATAGAGCCAGCAGCCACGCGGTCACAGCTGGTAGCTTCACACGGAGAGATAAGACAGAAAACTTAATAAAGAGCAAGAATGATGAGCCCGAGGCTTTGCATTTTACTGCGTCCAGATGTGCCACTGCAGATGGAGTTGGATTTATCCTCCACGTGTCATCATAGTTCTGAAAAATTACCTTATGTGGAATATCCCATTTCTCAGCGCTGTAGATAACAGATTTAATGTTTATTGCAGACAGCAAGCCGTCCGTGTTCTCTCCAAGTCAGTACTTACGTGTAAACACAACCAGAAATTCACATTTAACTGTGAAGCCTGTTTTTTTTTTTTTTTCTGGTAGCTTTTCAGGAAACCAACTTTTCTTTTTTTTACTTCCAGGCGTACGAGCGATGTGACTGTGGCCTTGACTTTGTGTGTGTGTAGAACGTTGAGTACTGTCCCGTTCTTTTTCCTCTCAACCCCAAGTGGCTTTTGACTGTGCACTGCTCAGTTGTCTTTTTCATTTGAAAACACCTGGAGATTCTTCCAGTGCAATTAAGAAAAGTTTATTTTTGTTGAATAAAAATAGTAGCAAGTCTGTTTTACTTGTAACTAAGTGCAAAGGTGGTTTCATATAAAACAGACAGGATCATGTCACATCAAGTCCTGCGTCTGCCCGGATTAGCACTGAGGTGACAGGGAGGACACTCGTCGCCTGAGCCTCGCGTCCCTTGTGTGCGGCAGGCATCCTTGTCGCAGTGAGTTTCCCGGGTTTCCCAGTGCAGCCGCGGGAGACCGTGCAGGTCAAGTGTAGCACGGTGCCGGGTCCGTACCTGGGTCCTCGCGTCTATCACTCCGTTCTCTAGATGATTTTTCCAAAGCCTCCTGCACAGTGGAGACTTGAACATCTCTTTAAATAACATCTTAGGAGCCACTCTCCCTCCCTCCGCAGGCGCCTGCTCAAGGAGCATGCCTGCAGGATTCCCATGCTGGTGCCACGCCAGAAGCAGGCGCTGGCCGAGGGAGGACGGGGAGAATCCCCCGTGGGTGGGAGGGATCCCGCCCTCAGGGAAAAGCCGTAGAGTGTTCAGGACAGGTCGGTGATGGCAGGAAAAGTGAACATCTGGCATTCCCTGTTCAAGGAAAAGAGCGTGGCTTCTCCTTTGGAAGACAATAAACACTAGCAAACTTTCACTTTCCCTAAAACGTCGCTTCTGGCCTCATGCAGACCTGTCTGGAAGCAAGCGCGTTTCCCCCTTAGTCTCACCTAGCTCTAGACGACAGGCATTTGAGTGTGCATTTCATTTCTCCTGTTATGTCAGCCTTAGAGCGGGCGTGTGTGTGTTATATACATTCCTATCCGAGGGGTAGACAGAAGGCGTCCTGTATGGATTGGAGTCCGTGGTTCTTTGAGAACCTACATGGCCGTTGGCGTGGGTTGCGTTTTGACCTGCGTCCCCGTCCGAGTATCTGTGATCACCAAGCTGGCTATTAGGGACTGTCATCACTGCCCAGAGCAGCTCAGCCGCACGCCTCAGCGGGGAAACACTTGGCAGCCAGCGGTGTTTAGAAGACATGTTTTTGGAAAGCTCTGGACATGCCTTATATTCCCCAAGGGAATTCTGTTTTAAATGACCGCTCTTCATTATCTGTACTTAGCTGCAAACATTCATCACATATCATCTTAAGTGCTCAATTAGGTTGAGTATTTAACATACGTTGGCTGTGTATGTGAAGCGTAACGGAGCACCAAGAAAACCTGTTCCTCCCTGGACCAGAAAACACGCTCGACTACAAAGGGAACACTGGGATGACTGTGCATGTTTGTGTTTGGGGTGGGAAATTTTCTCTCTCTCTCCTTTTAAAAATGGTGTTGCACCTCCCTTGTGGAATGCGGAAACAGGGCCCAGTGGAGCAGGGAGCAAGGTATGCAGCTGGAGGTCATGAGAGCGAGAGGATAAAGGGTGGGTTACAGTCAGGGTCAGGGTCAGGGTTAAGGCAAGCTGTTAGCTGGTGCTGGCATGGATGCTGCCAGAAGATGCTTAGTGACTCCTAGTGTCCCTCGTGGCAGGTGAGGACAGTGGTGTGGAGCCAACCAGAGTGGCGGTGTAGAGTAGGAGGTCACTGGGAGAAGGTGAGCACATGGTCCAGTACAGCCTTGATAGTCGGGGTTGGAAGACAGAGTGGGCATGGGCGGCCGCTGGGTTTAGTGCTGGTTGGCAGGTTTGCATGGGGCAGTGTTATCTTTATGTTCTTCTAGAGGGAAAGGGCCACTTGGGAAGTTGGAGCTGGTGGTGAAGTGACTGAGAATTCCCTTTACTCTGCCTGCTTTCCCCGTAATAGTGCTTTAGCCATGATTCGTCTAGTTTGGGCCAAAGAGGGAGTATATAATTTTAATTAAAGGTTTCCTAACAAAGCTGCAAAGTGGCAATATTTGTAATAGATACCCTCCTCAGGTTCTGGATTTTCACAGTAGCTGGGATAGAGCGAAAAGAGCATCGGAAAGTTGGGGTTCCGTTCCTGGCTCAGACACCTGCTTTGTACCGTCCTCACTCCAAGCCTGTTTCTCATACGGAAGGCTCCTGTCACACCCACCGAGCAAAAATGTGAGGATAACGGGCGACCTCGTTCTGGAGACAGTGCTGGCATATGCTCTCTAATGTCCCAGCAGTGACATCACCTGGGAAGACACCGCCGTCTCCGAGGTTGGAAACGCAGCCAGCATCTCAGCATTAAACCTCTGCTTGGCGTTGTCAGTGTGACAAGGACGGAACAGCTCTGGATGCAGAATGCAGATGATTTCCGTCATGGCAGCCTTAATTAGTTCTAGAATATTCTAAGTGTTAAGGACTTAGAAGAAACCTAGGTATTGAGTGCCCACCACATACTTCGGGCATTTCAGTAGATACTAGCTCTACTGTGAAAATACACATCCCCGCCTAGAGTTCATAAAAACGTGAACCTGACCTAATGCCCATTCGGTGCTGGTGTGGGCAGTCAGACAGCTTTAACAACGCCGGATTTGGTTTAAAAAAATGAGTACAGTGTTTCAGCTGCCTGTATATATCTCTTCACCCGGTAGCAGGTTAGCACTCTTGAGAGCTGTAAACCCCTGGCTGTTGAGTGTCCCAGAGACCAGATGACCAGTGACCTAACCTTCCCTAAGGCCACTGCTGTCCACGGTGGCCTGTTCGGGGCCTGCCTGGGTCCGCAGGTGAACAAGATATGGCACTTCCTATTTTTTCGTTCCAAGAGGTTAATAATGCACACACTGCGTCCCTCATTTCTTCTGTATTTCACTGCTTGTACGGTGCTAATTTTAATAATAGTCTTTTGTATGTACATGTATCTCTTTAACTCCACTTCGTTCTCTCGTCACCGTTCAGACCATCTACCCAGCCTTCAAGGCATTCCCTGAGATAATTTTCGGGTGCTTGTATAGGACGTTACGCTGGTTTTATAGCTGACAGGAGGCTGAATAAGACATGAGTTCCATATCTAGAAAGCCTATCATTTTATAGAGCTGATGATTTTTAAACCAAAATCTATAGGATGAGGCAGAAAGTAACAGAGTGTGAGACTTCTAGTTTTCAAATGAAAAGAGCATATAATAGTATAGATTTTCAGATTTCCTATTATTATTTGAAAAAGTACAGGAAAGGGGGAAAAAAGTTTTAACTATAAAGGATGAGCATGTGTTAGTCATCGGTTTGGCTTTGGGCTTTGTTTGTTTATTTGTTCATCCAACAGACGAATGAGTGGCCGGGCATTGTTGAGGGCTGGGGAAATTTCATGCTGTTGGCCGTTTAGAAGCTCCAAGTGTGACAGTAACAGAAGGCAGGAACGCACGGAATCCCAGCCTGTCCCCAGGGTGGCGCGTGACTCCGTGCAGTCTAGGTCTGGTGGCTAAGAGGGATTCATCTGAAAGGCTTGTGAAGGAAGGTTGGTCTCATGATTTTTGAAGACAGTAGGGGTGTGATTTTACAGAAAGATGGCTCGTGGGGGTGTGGAGAATTGCAAGCCTAAGAAAACCAAACGAAACCTCTTTGGGACAGTGAATCTTTGTAACGTCTGGTTCCAAGTTAGCTAAGGGCAAAACACAAGGGAAATTGCATAATTTTGAGGAAAGGAATGAGGTAAATATAATGTGGTGGTGGTTTTAAGTGTTTTTATGGTTGTTTGAAATGTTTTCATCCATTAGGTTCAGAAGGATTAAAGAGTTTCAGTTAAGCTATTTTAGAAAGCCAAACAAAACATTTTAAAAGACATCTTATTAACTTTAGATATGAAAGATTTATACAAGGCAAAAATTATGATGATGCTTCATATAACTGAAACCCAGAAAATCTTGGCTGTCATTCTAAAATCTTGAAATAAAATGTTCTCTGGAACATTAATTGGAGGACAGCTTGCTATCACCAAATTTTTAGTCTGTAGTAGAAATTCAAAACTGCTAACATATGTACTCTACAGATTTTTAAATGATGGAATCATTCCAGCCAGCTGCCAAACCATTGATCTACATGACTTTTAAAACTATGGACTATGCATATAAATACTCATAACTGTTCAACTGAGCAAAAGTGGTCCTTTTTGTACTATAGGCTGTAATCACCTGATTTCCACACAGATTTGCCTTGACTAAAATTAAGCTATTTAAATTACCTTAGGAGTTTAAAAACAATTTAGATTAGATTCCGTTCATTAAAAAGAGGTTAGGTTATCGTCCTTGACTTTGCTATTAACTACCTGTAACCTTGGACAGGGTTCTCAGCTTGCCTGTGAAATGTCCATGTTCCTTTAAGGGCACGTTTCCAGTTTGTGAACTTGAGGTTTGTCCCGTGCTCACACAATCAATGTAACTTGGTAGGCTGTGTTTAGGAACAGTCCCAAGGATTCACATTAGCGAGTCAACGAATATCCTCAGGCACGCGGGCCCAGGTCCCCACTGCACATGAGTCACATTTGTTCCTGTGTAGAAGTTGGTTAGTTGGGGGGTGGGGGGCAAATCGAAGGCCTTTAGGAGCTAGATTCCACCTGCCAGTCACCTCGCCGTGAGAGCACGAGGGAAATGTCAGTCAGCGCAGACTCCCTGAGGCGTGGCGGTGGAGGGAACGGGGACCTAAGTTTTTGCACACCTGCCTCAAGCTGGCCACCTGGGCAACTCTTAAAACAATAAACACATGCACCTGTTCTGTTTTTATAATAAAACTCCAAATCATGAAACCTCTCTATTTTGAAAAACTTCCCTTTTATAATTTTTTAAAACATTGCCCAAATGTTGTTAAAGAAGAAATAATGTTTGCCCCATTGTATAGATAAAATGGGGTCTCAAATATGCAGATTCTATTTCTCCTCTTGTTTCTATTTAAAAAAAAAAAATACAATGAATGCATACTGTAGAAAAAAAGGTGTAAGATAGAGGTAAGTATCACCTATAACCCTAAATCTAGGTTTTTTTTTTTTTATATTTTGAAGAATATAGAATTCTGTTTTCCATATAGAATCAAGTACTGCAAAGAGAACTTTTTTACTTGAAACTAATATAATCTTATGTCATATATCTATGAATCAAAATTCAAAATGTAGTTGGAAAAAAGAATGATTAATACGCTCAAACACCGGAAAAGAAGTAGTTAGGTTATTCTTTAAAAAGAAAAAGAATGAGCCCTGGCCGGTATGGTTTAGTTAGTTGGAGCATCGTCCCATAAACCGAAAGGCCGCGGGTTCAGTTCCTGGTCAGGGCATGTGCCTGAGTTGTGGGTTCCGTTCCCTGTGTTTCTGCCTTCTCCTTTCTCTAAAATCAATAAGCATGTCCTTGGGTGAGGATAAGCAATAAATAAAAGGAGAGAAAGAAGGGGAAAGCACTTTCCAGAGAGGATGAGACCGTGGGGGGTGAAGGAAGCCGATGGGTGTGGGGCCACCACAGCTGTGCTGTTCCTGGGTTTGCCGCGTTCTCCATGGGCTGCTTTGGGCTGCGACCCGGTCACTTCATTTCTCTGAGTCTCTCTGCAGACGTGGGGAAATGATGCCTGTCTGTCCAGGTGCGTGTGGGAGTTCACGGCGGAGACACAGCGTAAAGTGGCTGGGCAGCCGTCACCGTGGGCATAGGTGATCCTGGCCTTGGTCGCGTTTGGCCAACCTTTTTGTTCTGGAACGTTGTTTGAAGGACAGATCTCAAAGGGTTCAGAGATAAATTCAGTGGATGGCGTTTCGAGAGGGATGAGGACCTCAACAATGGAATCCTGCTACTAATTTATGTGAAGTGACCCAGAGGTCCTTGCGCGAACCCCGCTCTGAGAGGGGCCTAATCAGAAAGGACACTTCCCGACGAGGCAGAGGCATAGCCTGGGAGGACTGTGGAAGCGGAGTGCGTAGCAAAAGGCTAAATGTTGTTTTGAGACGAGGCTTATGTAAAGTACTGAAGACAACAGAAGTGTCTTTTTATGAAAGAGAGAGAGGAAGGGAGTGGCCTACTGCAAGGGGCCTGTGACACTCTATTAAGAGGTAAAGCAAAAAGTCTCCATCAGAGGGAATGAGGGCCTACGAAAGGTAAGAAGCCTAGGCGAGGGCCCTCGTGGTCCTCAGAGGTGTCCTGGCCTCGAGAAGTTACATCCCTGGGAACTAGAAGAACTTACAGACTGACCTCCAAGTCCAGGGATTGGGGTTGAGCAGGACAGGGTTCCCGTGCTTGGGACGAGGAGAGCGTTTTGATTTTCAAGCAAAGAAAAAGGTAGTATCCTAGAACTGTAGGGCAGTGAACTTGCCATCACTCCTAGCTTAGGGCTGAAAAGAAATCATTAAAATTCATTCAGACGGGCCTCTCTGCCCCCACCGAAGTGGCCCGGGTTCGTGAGCTCCTGCTGGAAGTGAGCGAGGCAGCTTTTCAAGAGGGTTTTTGGCTTGGTGATTGAAACGTGGAGATGCTGTATATCAGGATTTCAGGAAGCTGCTGGAGAAGGTGGCTACAATTTTCTTCATGAGGAGGATGGAGAAATAGGGCCTGGATGGCCGTGCAGGCCGGACAGTACCAGGTCACGGTCCAATGTCAGCCCAGGGAAGTGGGGCCGCAAGCATGGACTGGGGACCCCGCACCTCAAAAGGAGCTGGGTGACACACTTCTGAGTGCGTCGCAGAGGCCAGAGGCCACAGCCCGTGTCAGAGGGAGGAAGAAGCACCCAGTCCCGATGAGGGTGGCAAGGGACGAGGACACCTGGGAACCGGGAGCGCCAGGGCTGCCGTACGCCGGGCACATGGACGGGTTTCAGAGGTGGCATTGGTGCCACGCAGCTTTCTGCCCGTCCTCAGTGAGCTCCTGTGGATTGTCAGGGGCCCACTTAACGGGGCTGAAACGGGAGGAAGAGACTTCTGACCTCAGACTTGCCCTCTGCAGCTCTTTTCTTACTGATCTGAATGAGGATGTGGGTATCCTGCGTGCTGATTAAACCTATGGGTGACCCAGAGAAGGAAGAGGAAACGAACACGTTGGCCGAGTTGTATACCTGGGTCCGGAAAGCTTCGTTGCTGGGGGTGTGGGACAAGGACGTACTGCTCAGCAGTGACCCAGGAGGCAGAGGCTTCCGCGGCTGTCGGACCCCAGGAAGGCTCGGATCCCGTGGCAGAGCAGTGTGGTGCAAGCTGAGGGGGGTGAATGGGGGGGCGGGGGCCGTCCTCAGCAAGGTCATTCCACTCCCACAGGTCAGGCCACATCGGAAGTTTCAGCTCAGTTCCAATTTCTGTACACGGAGGAACCTATTTTGAATGTGCCTATACGAGAGTGACCTTGATTTGGGGACACTGTTTGTGTCAGGCAAGGATTAACATACTCACCCTGGAGGACATCTGAGGGGGTTAATGGCCACTGGCTTAAAATAAGTGAAGTGCAGCTGGGGGACTGGATTTACCATTTGTGGCAGCGGAGGACGCGGATTCACGCTCCCTAGCCCTGGGGCTGTCCAAAGCCAAACGGAAGCTTCGGGAGGGAGGCTGGCTGGACAAAGGCCACTTTCGGGGAAGCTAGACCACTCAGGCAGCCAGCGTAAGCCCGCTTGGACCCGAGACCCTGGCTCTCATGTTCTCTCTGCACCTGTGCGTGGGTACCCCAAAGTGTCCTGTCCTGTGCGCGTTCCGAGCTGCTGCCGCTGCGCATGACGTGCCCTGTGAGACCGTCTCCTTGTTAGGACTGTGACTCAGAACTGAAAAGTCCGGGCTGTCTCGTGTGACAAGGGCATGAATTTCAACCTGCATCATTGCACAGGACCCGCTGTTATGCTTCAGGGAGGACCTGGACTGAAATGAAAGGCAGGCAGTGAGGCAGCGGGGCCGCATTTGCATATCTGTGCCGCTGGTGCCGGGGAGCGCAGGGACGGTGAGAGGCGCAAGGGGGCAGTGGTTTGCTGCTTAATTCTTCAGAAACTGTGTGCAGATAACCACTGGGTTACGGTAGACCTTTCAGTATATATATTTTAGATTCATTTACTTATATGAATAGAAAAGGAAGCCCTTCCTTAGGACTTCGGGTGCAGGCCAAAGGCCCCGGGGCAGCAGCTGGCACTGATCACGACGGCCAGGTTCCTGGTTCTGGTCAGCGCCACTGTGACGCAGCCTCTGATCAGATCTTTGTCCTTGTCCCTTTGAACAGGAGAGGGAGGCAGGATCCATGGGAACTTCATTTCTAACATGTTCCCAGGCAGAGACAGCAGTCCCCTCACTGCCCCGAGGGGGCGTGTTGGTCCCATCAGCATCCACACGGCCCTCCCGGCCACACGGCCCTCCCAGCCACACCGCCCTCCCGGCCACACCGTCCTGGCCGCGGGTGGGCGTGCTGCGGGGAAGTGAGGGCGTTGCGTTCTGGTCCTGGGTGTTCTTTCCTAACGCAGTTACCTGCTGATGTCCCCAAGCACGCGGTCGATGGAAGTGCCACCTGCATTTCTCCCTGTCACACACACACACACTGCCACACTCCTCATTCTCTCACGTGCTCTTTCCGTCATAATTTAGAGAAAGCCTTGAAGAGCCACCGGCTGTCCACAGTGCCCACTCTGAGCCCCTGCGACTCTTTTCTGCATTCTTTGCTGTTATAGCACAATTCTGCCCCCCTTTTTATGTCACCCTCCCACTTCCGCCCCCCGGTTTATGTCCCTCTTTCTCTCTCAGGCAGAGGCAATCCTTTATTCACTTCTCTGTCTCCAGCTCCTCAACAGCCCCTGGCACGTGGTGTGCTCGCAATAATTATCTGACAGAAAGAAAGCGAACTTGTGATGGGGGTGGGGGATCCTTACAGTCAGCAGTAGTCAGGGATAAACCCCCGGAAAGACACCTGCGGTTCTGGAGTGCCCGTCTAGCTGTGGAAATGAACACGGCCCTGTGTGTTACGTTATGTCAACTCAGTGTCTCTGCGACACCCACCACTTGATTCTCTAGTGGGAACTGGGTCAAATACAGGGCGCCCAGTCAAATTGAATTTCAGACACCAGATAATTTTTAGTGTAAGTGTGCCCCATGCAGGATTTGGGACATACGTATACTAAAAATTATTTTTTGATTATTTTCATTTGCTAAATTTGGCAGCCTTACCCCCACATTTCCTGATGGCACTGATTTGCCACGTGTTAGGATGCCTCTGTGTTCTTCACATTTTCTGTACGAAGTCAGCGCTCGCGTCAGCCGTGCCCCTGGTATGGGCACCTCTGATGACGCAGGGGCCACGCAAGACCACTCTTCCGCTGAGATACGTAATGAGGAGCAATGTTCACGCGTGACCCCTGCCCCCAGGTCTTTTCTCCCACTCAGGAAAACCTATTGAATATAAATGACAGTGACTCTTATAGGGACAACCTGAGTCCTTCCTGACTTTTTATTTAAGACCTAAGATATGACTTGAGACACCTCTGTCAACTGAGTGCCGGTTGGCTTGGACGTGGAGGACGGGTGGGCTAGAATCCAGTACTAAAAAATGAAGGTTTTGAGTTTTATTTTACTTCAGAGATGTGTTGGCTTCTCTGTAAGAGGAAAAAAACACCTCTTGGACCCAGGAGGTCCTTTCTAAAGAGAGCTGGCTGAGTCAGAGTTCTCCTCACCAGTAAAAAATGCCCCAACATTGGGTGTCATGCATGGTGCGTTGACAGCTTCTGTTTACATGTAACAAAACAAAATCAGAATCCATCTGACTCCACAGACAGGGCTGTCTAAATCGTGATAGTGAAAAGGCTTTTTGAAAATACAAAGGACTATGTAGGTGAGAAGCGATTATATCTTCCTTAGTTTATATTCACTGCCACAGTCGCTCTTAACTGTCAGGAGTTGCTGAGGCAGCGTAAGAAGCATCGGAGACGGATCAGAGAGGCCTCAGCAGTTAGGAGAAACCAGAAATAACGCGTGTGCCGTGCTGTTGGCTGGGATAACTTTTACGTTATTACTTTGCACTGTAATTGAGAATTCGTACAATGTTAAAAGGACAAACCCTAACATATGACCACATCCAGACTGTAACTTGGATTTCTTTCTTTTATTAAGTAAGAAAGAAATGAGAAGATGTAATATGCATTGGGGTCCTTTAGCTACAAAGCAGCTACTGGCGATACTTCTGAGATCCCTGAAGGTTATGAGTGAGAAGACTGCAAAGAAAAAAACACGGCATCTGCTGTCACCTGGGACCCGTGGCCTTATTTATTGGAACTGCCCGCAGTGGGTCGCCTTCACCCCTGCCCATGACCCCGCCCTCACGGCCCGTGTGTTGGGGGAAGCCCAGCCACTCCTGTGTAAACCTTGGACAGCGTCTCCAGAGTGACGCTCCAGTGAGCATCCTGCGGGGCGTTCCAGACACTGCGCTGTAGTCATTTGTCATAATTCCAGAGAGAGAGAAAGCCAGAAATTTTGACATTTTTGGCAGCTAGGTCCTCGCGAGATGATTCGCTCCCATGCGCTTTCTCGAGGCAGGAGCTGCACTTGGTGGGGTTGGGGTCACCTGTCGGCCTCGCAGGTGTTTCTCTCACCGCCCAGCACAGAACCATCAGCAGCCACGCTGAGCAGGAGATCCTTGTCGGGGGGTGAAATGCGGGGAACACCACTTAAACCGGGCTTGGCTTCGGGTGCAGACGTAGGCCCCACCTCGCAGGAGGAGCAGCGGTGGTGACCCAGCCTCAAGCAGCTGGGGTTCTCACCTGTGAGTTGAGGTTAATGATGCTGCTTGAAGCTCGGGAGGAGGGCTGGGGCCCAGCACCTACCTCGCACCTGCCACCTGGCACCTGGTTCAGGTGAAACAGACCCTCCTTGCTGCCGGGATAGGCTTACGACCCCACTGGGTCCCCATGTGGGGGTTTAAAGGCCAGCTGAGGCTAAGCAGTCATTTTCAGGAAAAGGATAAATAGTTTAGGACAGGTTATTCAAATAGGCAGGAGTATTTTCCCTGAGACTGTGAGAGGCCACACGCTTCTGGATGTGTTTAGTGGCAGGTGGCTGGGAAAATAAGTAGCAGTTTCTTTTGAAGGTATAAGAAGACAGCCGAGTCGCAAACTTTTATACGTTGGCTGTGTCTCAGCAGGGAACTCCTTCTCTTGTGCAATGACACTGTCTTATAAACCGTTCACAGTCAGGGCTGTGCTCATGTCCTGGGAGCTGGTGGAATTGTTCTCTTAGCTCTCCTGTGCGCCAGCCAAGCCACGTACGCTGAGAACACGCAGCCCTGTCCTGGCTCTCGATCCTGCTTGTAGGCCTTTGTTTTGGATAGTACCGGGCCACAGGAGTTCGTTGACGTCATTAGTTTACTTACCAGCCTTATGGAGATGATAAATGTACTTACAACGTAGAGGGTTTTTGTGGCATATTTATCAGCGTGTAGATGATTGGGGGAAGGTAGGGAGAAATGTTAAGAGAAAAAAGGGCCCTGGCTAGTGTGGCTCAGTGGATTGAGCGCTGGCCTGAGAACACAAGAGTTGCTGGTCCGATTCCCAGTCAGGGCACAGGCCTGGGTTGCCAGCCAGGTCCCCAGTTGGGGGCGCACGATAGGCAACCACACATTGATGTTTCTCTCCCTCTCTTTCTCTATCCCTTCCCCTTGCTCTAAAAATAAATACAATCTTTTAAAAAGAGAGAGAAAAAGATTTTTTAGAATCAACCGTGTTCCTGATATTTTCCCAGCACCTAACACTGAATGCCAGAGGTTATTCCCACTGGAATTATTACTTGTAAATTGAACCAAATTTTCCTTCAATACATGTTATAATTTCAGGGAGGAATTTGTTTCCAGGGAAGCATTTCAGTTTCCCAGAATGTGATGCTTGATGTTGACAAGGATCTGGCCCTTCAAAGGCCACAAGGCACCTTGAAGGACAATTAGGTGCCAATCAAGGGAGCGGCCCCTTGTTCACAAGAAGGGCGTTGCGTCCCAGGGCATTCTGTGTGGATCCAGGGCAAGGCTGCCTTTGTGGTGGCCCCTAATTTGACCTGATTCATTGAGAGTGTGTAAAATCATTTTAGAAAAAGCCTTTCCAAACAAAAGTCATGTATATTAGATCGGTGGCGTTCGAAACGGATCTTCGAGACTGTGTGGTGGGAGCGTGCAGGGTTTCGTGTGGGACCGGGCAAACGGGCTTCTCCCCCAGCTGCCCAGCGGTCAGATGTCCTGCACGCGGGGCTCTCTCAGCTTCAAAACGGGAAACTAATTGCAAACTAACGCCGGGCTCCGTAGGTGCTGCCGGCTCTCACACGCGTGGCTTCAGCTCTTCCGAGCGCCCTCACAGCACGTCACGGTCTGTCCTTTGGCTGAGGTGCAGAGGGGAATAGCCTTGACTGCACGGCCCATGGGTGGCGGTGTGTCACTCAACGGGTGAGTCGGCCCAGGTGACTGCTGTCCTTAATGTCTCCACTCGGCCCTTTTCTGCTCACTGTTGGTTACCTGTTTGCAGGGGGACATTCCGTCCTAGGATGGGATTTGTAATTTGGGGGTTTGCTCACTTCTGAGATGTGACCCTCACAAATGCGTAAGGTCTCCTGTGGACGGGCACGGGACTCTGCAAAGCTGGGTGGGATGCCGGTGTCATGGTCCAGGAGTTCTGAGCTGTGTCCTGGGATGTCTCACATCAGCGGATGAGCACGTGAGGAAATGCCGGGTGGGGCGCAGATGGGGTACGGGTCGGCTTTCAGACACCGAAGGTCTGCAGATTTTCTCAGCCCAGAGCCCGGCCGAGGATTCTGAGGAATGTGATTATAGAAAACAACCCATTAAAAAAAAAGAAATCACGCCCCATTCTGTTGTGAGGTTTCAGATCCACTCAAGACAGATGTTCCCAAGACTGTGCTGGGCTTGTAGGAAAAGCATCTATTAGTGGTTCACGCACTTCATGTCTGAAGTTCTCCGTGGCCTTGCTAAAATAAGGCACCGTGCCTTCCTGAAACATGTTATCCTGTAAAAAGAAAAAAAAAAGTCACACAATTCAAGTACAGTGTATGTCCCAGGCATCAGAGGTGTCACTCGGTGGGCCAAGCGACCTCCGGGACGACAAGGCAGGTGGCCGTTCGGTGGTGTCTCCGCTGGCCGTGTCCCGCTGAGTCCTCTGCGCTCTGGGTTTTGGTGTGAGCAGGACCCTGATCGCTGCATCTGCTGCGACGGCCCCGTGCCTGCTCTCAGTGCGGGGCCCTAGTTCCTGGCCCGGTCACTTTATGAGCGCGTGAGGGACTGTGTGACATGAAGATAAAGGCGCGTAACTCAGATAAACTTGTCAAAACGGGCTGAACGCATTTACCGGTTACATCCCGCCAAACCCACATGCGGAGTAATAGCCCCTCTCTTTTTTCCTTCTTTTCTAATAATTTCACTCGCTTACCTTGCTGGCTGTTCTTTTAAGCAGCCGGTTCCCACTTTTATGTACTTATCCTAGGCAAGGAGGTAAAGTGTCTGCATGCAAAGTAAAGCCCTGACAGAGGCCCGTCTGAGTCCCCCAGGAGGCCAGGCTGGGGCCTTGCTTCGCCCAGGGTTCACTGTCCAGTCGGGGGGCCGTCCTTTCCAGAGTGCGCCAGTGGTCACCTCTCCTGGGGCTGCATTATCTGGCACCCAAGACAAGTGGGTGGCTTGTCATTTTCTTGACCAAGTCACATCAATTCTCTGCCACTAATTCAGTTCGCAAATTTGTTTCTGCAGCTATTTAAAAAAAAAGAAAAAAAGCATCCGCTCAACTGAGTGACCATAGCATCTCTCCAGCTCAGTTGTGAAGACAGCTGAGGACACCAGATTGAATTTGCTTTAAGCAAACCGGATATATGAAAACTGGAATTAAAAAAAAATGGATGATTGATCATTTTTCAAAAGGATTTCTTTAAAAACCGACTTCTTTAATACTCTAAAATTAAGACTTAATTAATGTCCGGGGTTTCTAGAGTATACTACTTCATGCATAAAGGTGGCATGCCTGTAAAAATATTGAAAGTCTTTCAGCGTTAATGTTTAAAATTATTAAAAATCTGTTACCTGATGGGTTTGGTTTTACGACATGAATGTTAAGTGTTGCAGCGCCTATTCTTGGAAACCCAGAGTCAAACCTTGTGACGTTTAAGCGGGGAGGGGAAGCTGTCTGCAGCAGAGTCCCCTGTAAATTTCATTAGCACTTAGCACTTAGCGTCAGCCTGAGGCTCCGGGCTTCCTAGCAGTCAGGGGCTGCCACTGCCCGTGGTCAGTGTCCCAGGACTGTTGTTTATACAAATGGTCCAAAATGATTACGGGTGTAGCAAGTAGACTTTGATATAATACTTCCAGGATGACTGTTGAGTGTTATTTCACGTTCGCTCCTTCAGTCCTTCATTGCAGGTCCATTGAGGAGCCCCGCGCCAGGGAGTGGGGATCTTACAGGAAAGACAGACCCTGGCTTTGCTCTCTTGGAGCCTGTGGTCTGGTCTTCCCATCTGGTTAACGTGGAGATCTGCCTGCTCTTCTCCCTTCTCTTCCGCTTCTCTTCTTCCCCCACCACCCACCCCAAAGCTCAGGGTGCCAGAGTGCAGACTTTACTACTAAATGTCTAAATAACCTTATTTAATTGTGTAAAATTATGCTATCAAATGACGAGAATTCTCGCCATCCGAACGCAACATGTTCATAGAAATTCTTTTTTCCCCTTCTATCTCAACAAGGGCATGAGCTTTTTCACTTGTAAAACTATGTAGAGGTACTGATTCCTAGTTGCTTGTGCGGATTTTCTCCTGAGATTAGGAATGGCGGGGGTGGGGGACGTTTTAGGTGGAAGAGGCGGGAGGAGGGTCGCTGGGGCTGGGGAGCAGGCTGGGGAAGGCAGGGACCCGACCTCGTGGTGGCCGAGGGGTGTGGAACGTGTGGCAGCAGAACCACTGACGCCCCGTCCAGCAGGAAGGTGAGGGCTCTGCACCTCTTGGACTCACTGTTTCAGCTCACGGTCAAGGGAAGGAGGGGGGAAGAAGGTGGGACAGGGCTGTCCCGGAGGACGGATTAAGGCCGGCTGGTGACTGCGCCGTAGTGGCTTGAAAAGGCAGCCAGCCAGCAAGCAGAGTATTTTCAGTGGCGGATGAAGCGCTCTCATCTCAAAGTCGGGAAGAGAGGGAGCAGCAAGCTAGGCAGCGGGCCCGGCCAACTTCAGCCTTGTGTCTGTGGCCTGAACACCCATGAGCGCGCCTGCCCCTCTGTGAGGGTCACAGGCCTGGGGAGTGGGTGTGAACTGCCATTTTACACACTTAATAAGGAGCAAGATCAGAGATGCAGGTCTGAAGGAGTCTGAGTGCAGGTGGCACACTTTTAACCGGTTTGCTGGACTGCGTCCACAGAGGAGCTAGCTGGGGGGTTCTGCCGACCTCTGGGCCCCTGGGCCTTCCTCCGCCCGCTCACATGGGACTGGACTTCGACACCTGCGAAAACAGCTCAGTCCGTGATAGTCCAGACGTCGGTTATATTTGGATCGTCCAGAAATCTGTGCTCTCTTTGGATTATTCATGCCAGAGTGGCATCGTATTTTCAGGATTTAATATCTGAAGTATTTGAATTAAATGAATAAGGGATATTGTAGGACATACAGTGTAGGACAAGATACCAGATCATCTTGATTTTTGTTCTTGGTGTGCCCCTGGGCAAGCGTGAAACCTCTGAGCTTTAGTCTTCTAGTGTTTAAAATGAAAATGTTGCGCCCTGTAACTCCTAAGGTCTGTTTGGGCACTAACACGGTTTTTTCCATTCTGTTGGAATTCAGTAGCTTCTCTGGGGAATCTCAAAGACTGCACGCACAGTCTTGTGTGCTCAGGAAACAAAACGTCTTCCCGGTTTTGCAGAGGAACCCTCCGTGTCCCTCATCATAGAAATAAACTTCCCTAGGAGGACATAGCTGCCTTTATTTAATTGTCCTTACACTTGGTACTTGGAAAGCCCCGACTTCATAGTGCTCTAAGCTAACAGGACACGGCTCGACACCTCGTAAGCTGGTTTTAACTGTGGGACAGTGAAGCGTTTAGCAAATGATGTTGGAACGTGTGTGCGCAAGCTGGCCCAGGCCGATCTGAGCCAGCCCTCCTGCTCCCATACGGACCAGCTGGGCGAGGCAGATGGGGGTCTGGCGGCCCTGAGTCCCTCTTGGCACTTTGCTTTTGACGTGGCAGGACGGGCTGGCTGAGGCTCTGATCGGAGAGAGCTGGGAGGCCCTCGTGCTGTTGGTATAACCCCATCACCTCCTTATCTGGCCCACTGGGGATGAACCCCATGGCCTGACCACGGGAACACGGTGCCCCTGGCAGGTTTTCTGTCCGCTGGCTTTATGATCACATGTGCCCTCCTCTTGTGGCGAATCCCAGCAGGTCAGTTTCGCTGATCCCTGGCAGCTCCAATGAGAGGTTTACTGGGGGAGGGAATGAAGGGGGTTAATTAATTGAAAAGGGGTCGGAGCCTCTGTAATTCTGTCTCTCCAGAGGTTATCCCTGCCTTTTCTTTCCCACCTGTAATTTAGAAGTGATTCTTCAGCTGCAGGCAGTCTCTAGCCTGCTAACAGGTCATTTAGACATCAGAACACATTTGCCTAAGGAGGAAAAATGCGAAGTAGGTCACAGAAGCCTTTAGCTGTTAATTTATGTCTCCACGCCTCTGGCCCGGCTGGTTCTTTGTCTGCGGACGCATCTCTGCCTGGTCCTGACCCCTCCTCCTCCTGCAATCCGTGTAATTGCTGTACAAACTGGGCCGCCGCGTCTGCAGCTGGGTGTGTGTGAGTAAGAAAGGCGGTGGCCACTCTGAAAGCAGTCTGGCGGCCCCCACAGTCCCGGTCGCTGCAGGGTCACCGAATGGGGTGGCCTCTTACATGGCTGGTAGCTCAGGGATCCGGGGGGAAGCAGCCTACGACAGGAAAGGCAGAGAACTGGGGGGCTCACGCATGCACGCTCAGCGTGCCATCCAGGCTTGGCCACTTCCTGGCTGCGTCATCTGGGCTGGGTTATTCAGCCTCTCTGAACCTCGCTTTTCTCACTTGCAGTGCGGGGGTCATAACCCTCTCTCCTTTGTGGGCTGTTTGCGTCGAGGACGTGAGACCTGTGTGTCAGTCACCTGGACCCAGGACCCCCCCCGTGAGTTACAGCTGGATAAGGAGCGCCTATCTCCCTGTTGCCTTGATTCCATCCATTTTCTAAAAGAATAACTGAACTGCATTTCAAAGTTAATTAAGGAGAGTTGCAGCGAGTATGTCGTTTGGCAACTTGAGCTGCAGAAAACTCATCCTAGAGCCTTTACAATTACCTGCAGGTATTATTTCCTCCTCTAGTCACTGCTCCCTCTGTGTGCGTTATTTCTTTTTAAGTCTTATTCTTTGTGCCCTGTCCTTGTTGACAGGTGGGGTTTTGGGCCTCCTGCTTTTCATTTCTTATGAAAGAATAGCCAGTATTAGGGGAGTCACGAGGCACACTGGTACCTACAAACAAAGAGTGATCCCCGAATGAGCGAGGATGCACTTCTTCACAAAAAGTCTCCAGCGATGCAAGAAGTTTGGAATAAGGCACACTGTCCGTGTGGAGGGTCAGCCCAGTGGCAGTGCCCTCTGGAGCAGTGGGGTTTCTTGTGTGACACTTACGGGGGGCCTCCGTAGCACGTATGACACTTCTCAGGGGCCCCGCATGCAGTGTGGCGGTGTCCACAGGCGGAGGCGCAGGGGTTGTGAGTTCCAGCCCTGCCACTTGCCGTGGGACACTGGGTGAAGGCACTTCCCCAAACCTGAGTTGCTCTGTGAAGACAGTTCTCATGGTCTTGCAGGGTGTTTGATGTAAGGCACTGACTATGTAAGGGGTAGTCGTAAGAGCAACAAAACTATGCAGAAGAGATGAATCACAATGATAGGTAATGAACTCAGCTGTATCGGTGTGACTAGCTGCAGACAGCTTGTTGAGAAGCAAGGGTGGTGGCCCGGGAGTCAGAAGCCCTGGTTTGCCTTCCTGCTCAGTGCCTCACGTGGGACAAGTCCCCAAAGTCCTCGCATCTCGGCTAGCTCGTGTGTAGGCTGGGTCCCCTGTTGTAAGGGCCATAGATTCATACACGTGAACGGGCTCTGGCAGCTAAAACGTTCTCCAAATCGGAGCTGGGCAACCATGACATCCACATTCTGTACTGAATACTTCATATCTACTTTGAATATCCACCTTCCTCCGTGAGGGATCATTTTACACCTACTTACAGCCACCCCATCAGGGTCTGTGCTAACGTATCCCGGAAACCGTGGCCGTAACCATACCAGCCAGAATTCCACAACGAATTTAACGCACTGTTTATTTATTTCAAGTGCATTTGTCAAGGCAGCAATATTTCTTTCTCTTAGTCGGCAACAAAGAAACAGAAATTTAGGCTGTGTTGGTACATAGGGGTGTGTTAAAAGATCATTCTTGGCTCACAATTTGAGCAAATTTGTGTCTTTTTCCTTTTGTTCCCCTTGTGATCTTGGTGCTTTTAGCACTCGTTTGCTGTGGACAACCACCCTATCCTGTTACAACCTGGCAGATCTTACCCAGATCTCAGAAAACGGCTCTGTAACTGTAGTGTTAGAGGATTGAGTCAAATGCCTGAGCTTCTTTGTCATTTTCTTTTTGGAGTAACTTCGAAGTCAGTGTTTGAAGGACGAACTCGTGGGATAAACTCATTAGCAAAATGCTTAGATTAATTGAAGATGTCATCTTGGTGCCAATTTTGTTTTGTGTGGACCGGTCACACGTTTCACAAAGTTGTGTCTCCCCCTCATGCCAAAACTACAGTAAAAAAATGAAAAAAGAAAATTATTCGGCCATTTTTCTTGTCACACATCAGAGTCAGGATGCCTTCCACAATATGGACTGTAATAATACTACTACAGAATAGTGTGGTCTGATAGAATATAATATAAATAACAAGTGGTTTGGGGGGGATTATGTAAGTTTTACCAGCCACAGAGGCATGAAGATAACATCAAAATTGCTAAATACATTTTTTCAATTACCGAAGCTTATTATGATGTTACTAACGGCAGCTAGTTGCCCAGAATTTTTTAACTGTTTAACCTAATTTTTGTTTGTACCTTTGGCAGCCGTGAGGGTCACATTAAACTTTCCAGCCCCAATCTATTATCAGTTTAACAGGATATAGTGAGGTAGTTCAGCATCCTGGTGAAAGCGTCAGTATCAGGCTCAGAATTCCTGTCATCTAGACTCCACCTGTGCTTACCAGATGTGTATCTTGGTAAAGATACTTGACATGATCACTTAAACTAATCCAGCTAGTTGAATTTTATGGCTGTGTAGCATGCTCTCACCTACTGCTTCCAAGCTATTATACTTACTCATGTGTTTTCAGGTTTTATTTAATTACTTCATAATTTACGAAAACAAGCAAGTACCAGAAAATGACCCACTTAGATCTTAAAATAGTAGACGATATAGAAATGTGTATTTTCAGAATGTTATGTCCATATAACGTCATCACATCATCGTGTAAGAAGATTTTAATTGACTTCAGTGCTCATAGATATTTTGAGACTCCCTCAGAAGTTCAGCTGGTTCTAAACGCCAAGCTGGACTAGGACCACAGGCCGGCTTTGTAAGCTAAACCATTGCCACTGACTGAGGGTGTTTATACCTGGCCGCGGCCGGTAAGGAACTCTGAAGGCAGGACCGCATGGGCCCATTATGTGGTTGGCGTGGCCGCCCTTTGAGACCTCATCCATTGAAGTCCCGTTGGCCTCTCTAGGAAGGAGCCAAGTCCCAACGAGGTCAGGAGATATTGTTAGTTCCGGGCGGGACTGCGTCTGGAGGCTGAGCGTCCTGCCGGCCAGGATGGGGGTCTCTCCTGAACCACTCCAACACGAGGAGAGAGTTAAGCATAGTGTCCTCTGGTTCTTCCTGCCTCACTGGAGAAGACATGGCATTTTAGAGCACAGAAATTCCTCAAACACTGAAACATTGGCTGTTGCATTGGTGCCATCTCTTCTTTAGGAATTATCTTGAGAAACAAAAAAACTAGGAAAAGTTATTCCATTGATCAGTGATGACCAGTTATTGTTCCTTTTGTCAACAGGCAAGATGAATGAAGTTCTGGCAGCTTCCTGTGTCCCAGGCCTTGTAGAAATAAGTGAGACGTGCTTCAGAGTTCTAATGTGCACCAGCCACATCGGATCTGGTTTCAGGAAGCGTTCAAAGGAACCCGCCGTTCCCTGTTGAGAAGGCTCTGAGCCCTCAGGCGTTGTTTCTGCTTGAATCCAGAGGTTGCAAGCATGCCTCCCTGTATTACCTGTTGGAGCAGGTTTAATTTTATAAATTTGAAACACAAACTCTATGAGTTTCTAGCCCATAATTGTTCTTTTTGAGGATCCACTCAGATGAACAGTATGTTGCGTCTGTAAGAGATACGCACTTCCACTGGACCAGAGTTGGTTGGAACAGAAATGGCACCAGACTGCACCTGTGTCTGCATCCCGTCCCAGTGACGGAAAGGACAGTTTGCAAGGAGACCCCTCAAAGGAAATCGGTCATGTTGTGTTGGAACTACAGATGACTAGAACCGTAGCTTTAGTAAGCCAAGGCTTTTTTTTCTTGAACACATCATGCATAGACTGTAGTTCTTGACTGGTGGCTTCAATCCATTATTACTAGTCATCTCCTTGGATAGTCTCAAATACTGAAAGTCTTAGGCTTTCCTTGGAAAAAAAAAATGCAGCTTTGAGAAAAGCCAGGGTTCACTAGAGTCGTCTGGGTATTTCACTCCAGCGTTCGTGTTCTGGTGTTATAGACAGCAGGCAGCCAGGTGTAGGTGAGGAGCCTAGTGGGAGAGGCAGGGATGACAATGAACAGGCACATTACATTGTGTTGTAAACATACTTTATAAGTACATTTCTTATTAGCTTCTTATTCAGGCAGAGATTATCCAATTTTGCTCTAAGCATTCAGACCAGGATTTGTGTTTTGGGAATTACCAGTGTTCACAACACCTGCAGGGGAAAAAAAACTACAAAAGCTCAAGTATGAGCACTCTTTATACCTAAAAGAATATTTTTATCATTCTTTTCTTTGTTTTGGCTCTGTCACAAATTAAAAGTGCTTGGAATGCTGTAGTCTGTGGTCTCTTGAAATTTAATCAATGAGAACCTAACACGTTCACAGTATGCTGTCACTTTGGACATTCATAATAAAAATTGAAACTAATTTTGGTTGTTAGTCATTTTCTTTGTGGTTCATCGTTGCCTAGCAACCAAGAAATTTGTATCGTCTTGTATCTGGACACAGAGATGCTTCCATCGCTCAGGCCTTTCATAGTCTCTTGCACTGAATCGCTGTCAATTTCTATGTTTGAACAACCACTCTTTGTTATTTGCTGAAAGGCTGAGATATTTTTGAATGTTGTGATCTTTTTTATTATGCATTCTACAATGTGGATTAAAGATAACTCCTAAAGAGCGTACCTTAGCTCTTTGCAGTTTCTGATTATACTCTATTTTCTGTTAAATTGATTATAATACAATTCATTTTGATTAGAATTTTCTCTATTAAATAAGCAAAAGATTGGAGATGCTTGTGTGTAATGTAGCCATAGCTATCGGTTTTCAATGGCATCTTCTTTGTTTGATGTCCTGCCCAGTGTGACGGTGTGTTTTCCTGTTTTGCACAATATTGTAGTAAGAAATTTTAAAAACTGCAAAGAAATCCAAACATGGACACCTATGTAGGAAACTTAGAGCTCGCTTGACACTTTTACCCCATTTGATATGGAAATAAGGAAGGATTTCTTTCTTTCTATTCTTTAGTAACTAAATTGGCAATTGGTAGATTTACAGACTTACCACTCATCTGGCTCCACCCCCCTGCCCTGCTCCCATCCCACCTGCCACACCCCCAAAAAGGAACAACAGCACAGACGTGAGGATTCACGTGGCCATTCTGGAGCAAAAAAGGAGCAAGTGGTTTTGGAAGTCTTCATTTAGGGGAAAAAATAAACAGGAGATTCTGGGGTTCTTTTCTGTGGGTGGGGTGGGAGGAGAAAGAGTGGAACAGCAAGCGCCCTGTGGAAGAGGGTGGGTCCTTCAGCCCGAGTTCCTAATCAGCCTTAGCTCTTCGCTGGAGGTGCACTTCCATTGATCGGGTGTACAGCCGGGGCCCATCTGTTAGGAGAGTCATCTTTTTAAAAATCCCAAGGCACCACCGTCAGGGCAGAGGTTGCTGCGTTGTTCCCTGGGTGAAGTCCCTGTCCTGACGCCTCCGCTGCCCTCTGCCCCAGCACCTGGGCCAGCTCTTTCGGAAGCAGCATGAATATTTAATAGTCCACACGCCATCGCTGCGGCACAGGAACGCTCTCGGGAAGTCATTGGTCTCCGGGGGCTTCCAGCTTGTGGAGCTGGTTTTAAAAACAGTATTAGGTGACTTTGACAAACTGAAGCTATTGGGTATTTACACAATTAGGAAGATTCCTTGATGTGGGTGGTTTGGTTTTGTCAGTAAATGCTGGTCTCTCACTTTGGATTCTAATCCTGAGATATCATTCAAAGGAGGTGGGTGGTCTGAAGCAATTTTCTTTTTTCTTTTTATGGTTAGTAAGTTCTTTAGAGAGGGGAAAAAAAAAACCCCAAACATCTGTTTCAGGATGGCCTCCGTAATAGGAATTGCACATAGATGATTACTGTTATCCAAGGCAAGTCGTCTTTCAAATGACTTAGGGATACAAACAGTTAAGAAAGTGGTCAAGTTTGAGGCTTCAGAGGAAAGCCAAGAAAGCCTCTTTCTGCACATCCCTAGCAAGGCGCTGCTTCTGACTCCCTTGGTGGAAACCGGAGCATGTCCTACACTGCTGTGCAGACATCAGATCACACCGTGTTTATGGCTGAGCGTTCCTTCCCAGGACTGCGTCCCGGGGAGGGGCCTGGTGCAGGGTGCAGACTGGGTCGTCGCTATTGTTTTAGAGGTACTAACTGCACCTGGTAGTATCCGTGAGAAACGCTATGTTTACTTCTCTTGTTTCTTTTAAGGTATACGTCTCTTTCAAAACGGTTTTTTAAAATAGCATAGAGGAAAGACTCTGGCTATAAGGAAATAAAGCTCATTCCTGTGTTATTGCAAAAATAAGCTTTTTAAATCCCCAAGTATACAAACAGATCAAATGGCTATTATTATTGACAGATTAAGGAAGATTATAAACTAGAAAAATGTGTGTGTACATTTTATTATCTAAACTTTTTTATCTACAAGCTCAAGTACTATACCCAAAAAGAGACCATTGATACGATTAATACAGACTCTAAAATCCACCAGAGAAATAAACGTGGCTTTCGGATAGCTGAGATACCAGCTTGCACAGTTGGGGAAGAACCTGAATACACTTTCTATAATGTTGCCTGGGTTGTCATGGGTCAGGAGAACACTATTATGGAGCAGCAGCAATAGCTATGCCAAGAATTTTTTTTTTTAATTGTATGAAAACCGAGACAAATTCTTATTTTATATCCTCTTAAAGGACCCTCATGAAGAGTTGCATTAGTATTTAAAAGTTCCAAACGCCATGTCGAGCAGGTTAAGTTAGGAGACACAGCAAACAGATGTCCCACCTCGATGCATCGTTCCCACTCCCAGTACTGACAGCAAAGGAGAAAAGTTAATGAGAGAAAGGAAGGATTCTTTGCCAGAAGTGTCCATGTTATCAAGAGTTTTATTTGGCCTGTGTAAGGACATGACAGTGTACACCTTTGTGGGACTAGAGGTCACAGCAGCGTGACCAGAGTCCACCCAGGTTACAGAGACTCAGCACGACCTCCAAAGACCACCACAGAGGAGGGGCCGGCCCGGGGTTCTGCAGTTAGTGCTGGGGAAGCGCCTCCTCCCCAAAAGCTCCCACCAGCTGTGGGGGGGTGGGCCTCACCTGTGTGCGGCAGGGAGGCCAGGCCACAGTCAGAGCCTGCCATCTTCACAACGGTCTGGCTCCAGCCCACGACTCTGGCTTTTGATGAGAATGTTGGAGATTTGTCTCCAAACACCAGTCCATATTCTTCCATCCAGCACGTATTTATTTACTGTGCTGAGAGCAGTGAATTAAAATTATGCGTATGCTCATCCCTAGGATCTGCATATTACAAAGGCCTTTAGGAGTGTAAACAGAAGGTGAACCCCAAGGAGGCCCCCATAGGTAGTTATAAACCAGTTTTTTCTCTAAAAATGGCTAGTTTTGTATTAGCTCAACGTTCCACTACGGAAAAGCAAAAACCATTCTTACATAGTTGATCTTTTTGCTATATTCTAGCCGGTGACAAGTTCATTGTTCATTTGGCTTTGAGAATCTGGGGATCATATTATATCAGGGAGCCATTCCTATTCAAAAGGACTTACCAGGATTTCAGTAGCCTTGCAGCCAAGTTCCCGGGAGCAGTATTTCACCAATACCTTCCCCAGCTGGACATTCCTTACAGCAGATCCTTAACAGGACCCCTCTTCTTCTGATCCTGTAAGCTGGAGCAGGAGCACAAGTGCCACCCTGAATGCTGCCATTGCATTCGACATGAGATGTGACAAGTGTCAGCTGTACGTGGATAGAAGCAAAAACTCAAACTGCTGTCAAGCACAGTGACTTTAGCTTATAACCTTTGGAAAATTATAACTAGAACACAAAAAGCTACCAAAAAAGTATACTTAAAGGAACAAGAATAGACTACAACTTGAGAGCAGGTGGAATACACAGAAAGTTCTTCTTTGCTCACATTTTTCTGAAGCAAGTTCTTTAACCTCATGGAGCCCTGCGTTTCTCGTCTCCAGAGTAGAGATGATCATGCCGGCAAATTTGCACATCTGTGTAGTGAAAATACCACTTGCGTTACCTGATTAGTAACAGCACATGGGCTGCATTTGGCACAGGAAATGGGGGTCACCATTGTTTAGGGTAAAATAAAGCTTAATCCATTCCAAAGCGAGGGCGATTGGGATGTCAGCTTCAGGGTGTCAGCCGGGCTCAGGGCCCTGGACAATGGAATTGTCCCTCTCTTGCCTGCTGGTTGGAAAGTGTGATACACCCTTAGACTCAGAGATAAGACTATTGTGTTCATTTTTTCCCAGGGTGGAGTGGGACTGCCCAGGGCTTTGTGAACAGGATCTGCTTGGCAGATCACTCTGAGAAAAACTGGAAAGTGGACACTACTGAAAAGGCCATGAATTTGGTGGGCACGTTTGCTGAGGGCACCCCGTCCCAGCCCCAGGCAGGTCCCCAAGGACAGTTGGGAAAGGAATTAGGCAGTGGGGCCCTCATGAGCTCCTACGTCCTCAAGCCATTAGATTTTAATCTAGTAAGTCTTTCTTCTGCTCCTCCAATCTTTTAAAATGTATCTCTTGTTTAGAATGCATTGCAAACAAAAATTAACTTCATTAAGCAAAGAAAGAACCACAGACTGCCTATTGAGGGGAAGGCAATTCCTGCAGGCAGACCTTAGGGGGCGGGGAGTAGGAAGTCTGCCTTGCTTCGTCCACTGTGGCCCTGGGGGAGCAGTCTTTTGTGGAGGGGTGAGGAGGGTGGCTAGTGGTGTGACATCCTCATGACAGGGTCACAGAAGGGTAGAATGTCAGAGCTGAAAGGAGCCCGAACAATCCCCTGAACCCCAGGGGTTCTTAACTGTGAACATGCTGAAATTATAGGCCACATCGTAGCCTATTGAAATGTTTCTTTCATGGTGGCCATGGCTTTTCATCAGATCGACAAAGAGCTTAGTCACCCTCCAGCACTTAAGGACCCATCTTAATTAATAAGGAAACTGCAGCAAAGGAACTGTTCCATGCCTCCCAGGCAGGCAGGAGCCCCGGTGGGAATGGAGCTCAGGCAGCCCCCATTTTCTCTGACCTCCCCACCCCTAGCGCCGGAGCGAATCTTAAGCATCCAGGGTGGGGAGGGGCTTTTTTAAGTCACCACAGCTTCAAGGAATTCACCTTCTATCACGGCCCATGTCAGCACGTGCTGATGCCGATAGACTTGTCTCCCAGAGGCGCTGAAAAGGAGGCGGAGCTGGTCTAGCCGTTGGGATTTCTGTTATTTTAACCTACGATGAGGAAGCCGGCTGGCTTAGCGCCCCAACAGGGATCCGCAGGCCGGAAGGGACTCAGGCCCCTCACTGCGAAAAGGAGGCGTCTGGGTCTGTCCCATGGGGACACCAGAAGACCACAGGCTGGGAGGCCCCCAAGCAGCACAGTCGTGTTTCTCACGGTTCTGGCGGCCTCAGCGCCCTGGCCGAGTGGGTGTCTGGTGAGGGCTGTCCTCTCCCTGGGTCCGCACATGCCGGGGAGAAGGCGGCTCTCGGGGGGGGGTCTTTTTTACGAGGCACTAATCTCCTTTGCAAGGGCTGTGCCCTCATGACCTCCCCAAATCCTCCAAATACCGTCACGGTGGGGATGAGGTTTTTAACTTAGGAATGTGGGGGGACAGGGGTGGGGGTGACCGAAACATTGTCTGTACCCGTAGCAAAGGCCCAAAGGAAGAAGGATGGTTTGCATTTTCTTTTTCTTTGGTTTTCACTCCGCTCTTTGGCCAAACCGGTTTGGCAGGATGAAGGAGCCTGACAGCTCTCTGGGCACCAGGCTCCCCTGTGGTCTGAGCTGTAGGTGCCCGGTGTCTGTGGGCCCCCTGAACGCACCCATGGGACAGGCTTTGGAGGCAGCCTGCTGCCTCCCAGGAGAGCGCACGGCCGAGTGGTGAGCAGTTCAGGCCGCGGAGGCAGCTGCACCTGGGGCCGGTGCTTAACCGGATCCTCCTCTCAGCCCCGGTGCCCCAGCTGTAAAGTGGGCACACGTGCGCCTCCTTCGTGCGCCTGTTTTCAGGGTGAGAGAGAAAGTGATTCTAAGCAGAGCCTGAGTCTAACGGTGTCACCTGTTTGTCGTGTCAAACATCTTCTGCATTGTGGCTTCTCGTCGTCACTTTCTGGTAGGCAAAGTTACTGTCAGTAACCATCCTAGGAAGGAAGGGGGCCCGATCATTCGAGATCAAAGTCTATGACGGAGAGATCTCGAAGGATCTGGTTTGCTTTATCTCCCGCACCAGCTGCTGCGTCACGTGAGTGATCTCCAATTTCTCTTTCTTTGTTTTTTATGCAAGTAAGGTAAGAGTACATTCTTGGTGTAACCGATTCTAACAGGCATGGAAGTTTCTTTAGGCTAGTTCATATTTTCCTAAAATAGTTACTAATAAACTGTCTATTTAAATTGCTGTGGCCGACCCATCTAAGTGGTAAAACCGAGAAATGCCTTTGACGTGCCTTTGTTTTTTCACGTGTCTGTCCACCGGGCCTGATGTCGTGGATCCTTGGGACAGACGCGTGAGGAGTTTCGCACAGAAGGGGACAGTCAGTATTTGGATAGCAGTATTTTCTCGTCACGTGATTTCTTAACTGCCCCAGCAATGTTGGGCACAGGAGGCTGCCCCCGGCAGGAAAGGAAGACCCTGTGCCACGTGGGGACATGGGAGGAAGGAGAGGGGCAATGCGGATTGCTCCGGCGGACGGGATTTCCTTACGGAGGCAGAGAATTTGGTGCTACTGTTTCTGGAGACGAGTAGGAGCCCGTTGCGGGTGTGCTGCTGGGGACGAATTCCGGCCGACCCCAGAGAGGACAGAGCTGCCGGCACAGCCTGCACCTTTGTGCAGTGGCAGAAGGGGGCCCCTGCGCCCCCCTCGCAGGTGCTCCTGTGCAGCGTGTTGCCTGCACAGCTGTGCTTAGCAGCCTGAGGGCTCACCCCGGGGTTCAGCCCTCCCACCCCAGCCGGGAAGGGCCAGGGTAATACCGAGCAGCCGGGAGCCTGCTCCTCATGCCCAGGTTTCGGAGGGACGGTTGGACGGAGGAGGTGGTGCTGGGAGGTGGAGAGGTCAAGGACATCCCTTTTCAGAACTTGGAGAACATCTCCTTCAGGTTTCCCCAGGGCCCGGTGGCGGCTCTCAGCCTCTCCAGTCCTTCTCTCCCCTTCCCACTGGCCGTTCTCTCGAATTCTTCCCCCATGCAGGCTCTGCTCACCTTCTCACTCTCCCTGCCCCCTGGTCACGGGACCTTGGCTTCAGAAGGCCCCAGGGCGTGCTCTCCATGGGTGGCACTGGAAGGAGGTCATCTCGACCTGGCTCGGGGGGGCCCCATGTGTGAGGCCCCTGTGCCCCGCCTGCTCAGGGCCTTCCGGTACGTGAGGAAGAAGCGGAGATGAGGAACAGTTTGGGGTCCCTCTGGGGGCATCTGTCTCCGTACTTGTTTGCTGTGCATCATGTTAGTTTCCCAGGGCTGCCTCTGTCCTTCCACGGCCACCTCCTCCTCTCTGTGTCTTCCCCCTTCTTCTAAAGGACACTTGTTATTAGATTTAAGGCCCACCGAGAATGGTTCTGTTTAGAAGTCCTTAACGTACATACCTCTCCAGGGACCCTTTTTCCAAATAAGGTCACATTCACAGGTATCAGACTTTAGGCCATGGGTCCCACCATGCAACCGTGATCCCAAGCCCGAATTCTGTCCTAATGTGTTTTTCTGTGTTTTCTTGGGGTCTGCCCGTGGCTTCTTGGCAGCCCCATGTAGAATATTAAATATTCTGGGATATCACTTGAGCAGTGGTAGGGCACTATTGACTATGGGACAGAATTTCACATAAGGGTCCAAGCTCAGGCCCAGGAAGATCCTCCCGTCTGTTTCCCTCCAACCTCCATCACGTCTCCTGATTCAGATGCCTGTTGTCTCTCCCCTGAGTTACTGCTGATCCTTCCTAACAAGCCCTGCCTTTGTACCTGTCTCCGTCCGTGCCCTTTCCACATCGTATTCCAAAATGTCAGTCTGATTGTGCGCGCACACACACACACACATATGTCACACACACCTGTTCCCGTCACTCAAGAATGAAACCCAAGTCTCTCACATGAACTGCACAGGCCTGCAGTTCTGGCTCTGCCTGCCTCTCCGCCTGGCCCCTCCCCCCAGAGCTCAGGCCCTGGGGGTGTTCTCTGGCCCCACAAAGACGGCAGGCCCTGAGGGCTTTTAGGGGCTTTTAGTACTTTTATTTTGAAGGTTCCCAGCTTATATTCTATCAAACATCGCAAAATGCACCCACCTGCCACATTAAATATTTTTTCTTGTGGTGCAAAAATACTTTAAAGGTTTTTGTATTTCAGCTTTTGAAATTATTTGCCTATGAGCGACTCCTTTCATTGAAGAGCGCATGTGGTTTCTCGGTAACCTTCCATGCGCTTGAGAAGTCTCGTGAAGTCAGAGCATCAAAACCTGCACGTTTTTTAAAAACACAGGGCAAGGTTTGTGGCGCCTAAATCCTACCAATAAAATTGACAATGTGTTTTGTTTTATTTCAGCGTTGCTGTTTTCCTTTCCTATTTTGGAGACAGTCTGTTTTATTCAGGACTTAGGCTTCTCTCTAACACTACCCTCCCAACCCCCACCTTTGCCCAGCCAACTTCTATTCCTTCTTCAGATCTCAGTTCAAATGTCACTGCCCCCTGGGAGCCCTCCTGACCCCTCCTGCTAGGCCAGCTCCTCCTGCCACACCATCTTGAGATGCTAAGTCACTGCCCCGCAGAGCGCGCAGACTCTGATGTCAGGACCGCCCGTGTGGCTGGCTCTTCAACGCGGCTCTTCAGCCCTGAGAGGCAGTCAGCCCCGCCATCAGAGGTCACGGCCCGCAGTCCCTAGCTCCCCTCCCAGCACCTCCCGAGCAGGGTGGGCATTCAAAGAGTTGTTAGCATTCTTCCTCCTCGTGCATGCTGAAGCTTTATGTTAACAATCTAAGTAAGCATTTCTTTTGCATTATTTACCTTTCTAAAAAGTTTTAAAAATTAATTTGATGAAATTTATTGGGGTACAAGTGCAGTTATATTATACATCCAAATTGTATAGGTTTCAAGTGCAGTTATATAATGCATCATCTGTATATTGTCTTATGTGTTCACCAGCCCAAGTCAAGTCTCCTATCACCATGTTTGACCACCTTTTCTTATATTTCACTACAACCCAGCATTGTTCGTTACTGTCTCTAGTGACTTAATCTTAAGAGCGCATGGCGTGAGAGTCCCAATCAGGGGACCTGGAGAGTTATTCAGCCTCAGTTGCCTGGACACGGACTCTTCCTCCGTGAGCGGCACTTGCCCCTGGTCATCGTGCGCTCTGTGAGAGGCCTCGCTGTAGTCCACATCAGTGGTCTCCTCTGCCACTTCGACAGTCCTGAGAGATGGGTAATGGAAGTGACACATCCTTTACACAGTGACCTGGGAAGCACATGCCAGCCACGGTCTGCAAAGCACGCAGTCCGGGACCCCAGCCAGTGAGCATTCAGCCCTGGGCAGCCAGCTCTCAGGCAGTCAGTCCTGAGAGCACGGGAATACTGCTGTCATCAGGGAGGGCCTGCTATTTCGTGCCAAGTGTACCCATGTCACTTGGTACCTCAGGATCTCTGCGCCTCAAACAAATGCCAGGAGGCCCTGATTGCCAGTTCAGCTTTGATTTGTAATCTGGACTCTAACCCTGTAAACAATAATGTCAGCCATAGACCATTTTGACCATTTCTAGAAAAAAAGACAGGACTTCAAAGTGATTTGGTGGGGTAACCATGTCATGGAACTTCGGATGCTCCACGAGGACCGTCCTGCTCTTTCGTCTGTGCTGGGCTGTCTGGTTGTCCCTGTGGAAGCTGGTGTACCTGTGCTCCCTCGATCTCATTCGTTCTAGAGACATTTATTAAGTTCTGACTTGGCAAGGAACCGGTTTCCATGTAGGAGAATAGAAAGCTGAATAAGGCAGAGAGCTTGTCCCGGAGACGGTTGGGAAGACCAGCATAAAACTTCTTACGAGGCATGACAAAACGGGTGCTTTCACAGAGCGGCAAGGAGGCGCATGCTGCAGAGAGAAGAGGGATGCTTTGCAAGGCAGAGGGGAGAGATGGAGCTGGATTCACGGGAGCGCTGGCCTGGAAGCCGGGCTTTGACTGCAGATCGGTGGGATGGGATTCCAAATAAGGAAACCCCAGAGCAAAAGCTGGGAGATGGGGAAATGCATAGCAGGGAACGGTGAGTAGCTCGAGGGGAGAGGGTAGGGTCCCTGCACCAGTGTTGTCAGAAATGGGGGTCTGAACCTCAAGAGGCAGGAACCAAGGCACCTGGCACTCCACCTCTTCTGTCTTCTGTGCCTGTAGCCCCGCATTTTGCTTAGTTTAAGCAACAGACCCGTAAGTACTCTCTCATCTGTGTGATGGAACTGAGACCCAATGGCAAAGCTGATTTGTCTACCTGCCTCCCCGTCCACCAGGATCACCCAGAAAGAGATGGAGAGAAGGACAGGGAAGCACACACCAGTGTTAGGCTCCCTGCTCATAGCCAGAGGAGGCCAGGGGCCGGGGGAAGGAGAACAGGGCTTCCGTGCGTCCCAGGCTGGTTCCCGCCTGGTGTTTTGGCAGCGGGTCAGAGAAAAGCTGAATGAGTTGTTGGCAAGAATGGTCAAGCCCCATGGAATCATTAGAAATCCTCTATCATTCTGGGGCCTCCTACTTTGGGATGGCTGATAACTTGTCCCTTGTTTTGCATCTTGAAGCTGCTTTGTTTTGCATCTTGAAGCTGCCTTGGCCAGACAGAGGTGTAGCCTGGGAATTCCACCCCAGGCGTCAGATGCTGCAGTTCTTGACGGAGATGCTCAGGGACGTGGGAACCAGGAGCTGAAGGTCGCTGTCAGGACGTGTGACCGCAGTCCTCCAGTAAGAGGGCTATTGGTGGGGGTCTTTCACTAAAACCAAGAAAGCTGACAAGTTGAGAGTGAGGCAAGGTAGGCGGGTGGGATGAAGGGCAAGACAAAACCCTAGTACCAGACAGGCCACTCATTCAGCCTTCAACCAGTGGTTATTGGGACGCTGGGATGCAGTCATGAGCAAGCCTGCTTCCCGCCGGGAACATATGTTCTGGTGCATGGGTAACATACAGGGTCTGTACAGTCTAAGACAGAAAGAAAGTCACCAAAAAAATGGCTAAATAATTTTAGTTGCAATAAGGGCAGTGACCAAAGCAAGAGTCTGAAGGAGAGAGTTTGGGTGGTGATGACAGGGACTCAAGTATTGCCAAGGAGAGAGTCTCTCTAAACAGGTGACATTCCCGCTGAGACTAAAATCTGATGCATTTGTCAGTGTGACGGGTAGCCCCTGGGGAGCGTTATGGGGTAGAATGTTACATTCTGATCATGTCTCTTCTGCGGCCATGGGGAGGAAAGAGTGACGCGTGGTGGCAGGGAGACCAAGTCACAGGAGCTCCATGCCGGTGAGAGAAGTAGAAGTGAGAGAAGAGGGAGCATATTTTTGGACAGAGCCTCCATAGGACCTCCTGGGGGTGGGGGCCGGGTGGTGAGGATGTGGGAGAGGGAGGAGTCAAACGTGGCGCATGGGTTTCTGCGTGGGTGGCTGTGGTACTGTGTTCCCAGTCGGAGAAAGTAGTTGTCAAACAGAGGGGCCCTGCAGTGGCCGTGTGGGGTCATGATGAGCCAGGGGGGTGAGAGAGTAGGGACACCGTGTGTCCACCGGTCAGAGGCGGTGCAGGTGGGAAGCAGAGATGGGAATTCTTGTAAGGGCTAATCCGGCGAAGTGTGCTAGGTAAAGCCATTAGCACATGCTGGGCGCATGGTGGGTGGGAGCGCTTTTCATCCTACTCTGTTTCTGGACGTGGGGGCTGTTACTTCATTAGGAGCTGGCCAGATCCCTTGTAGGAGCCAGGACAGGACAGAGAGGAAAGGACAGGAGTGGGCATGCAGGGCATGGCTAGAGACCCAATGGTCTGTGTGTCCTGCTTGGGTCACCGAAGGAAAAGGAGGAAGTGCTGGAAGGAGTGGGTCCGTGGAAACTCGTGGGCTCTGGTTGGCCCTGGCAGGTTTCTGTGTCCCCAGGCTGAAGGCAGGGGCTGGAAGCTTCTAGATCTCTGCCTCTGGGCGGCGACAGCTCCAGCAGCATTTGACCACAAGGCCTCGCCCAGCTCCTGACCCTCAGGCACGTGATCCTTGGCATTAGCAAGCCCACAAGCAGTTCCCTCCTTCCCGTGGAGGAGAGGGTCCCCTTCAGCCCCCGGTGGCTTCTGCTGCTGACCTTGGCTCTCACTCCCTGGCCTCTCCGCACTGACCAGTTTGGCCAGCCCACTCAGACACAGTGTCACGGGAACTCAGCCCTGGGACCCAATAAGCAAATGAGAACTGGGGGTCAGTTTTTTGTTTTTTTTTCCTATGATCCCAATTCTTTACCAAAATATACACTCCTTTTTTTAAAAATTTTTTTTTGCTTTTTAAAACTTTTAAATTGAAAGAGGACCTTGATCTGAAGCTGTAACTCTCATATTTGGTTTCCGCTGACCTTAAACAGGTGTCTGACCTGAGTAAGCTCAACGGGGTCAGTCAGCCTCAGGAAGAAAACTAACAATGGTCATTGGCAGTGCCTGTCTTCTTATCAGGAAACGGGGAGCGTTACATGTACCTCGTCCCTAGGGTGTAAGCTGCAATTATGGAACGTCAGAACTTGAGATGTCCGCACATGCACACACACTGGCGTCCCTTCTCGGGAGACCCCAGGCCTCGCCACCAGCGCGATGGCAGTCCCAGTGAAACTGTGCGAGGCGGCCGCGCTGTCACAGAAACAAAGGCCAGCACCGCAGACCGTGATGCACGTGCTTCTGAGTTTGAAAGCTTCCCGCTCATCACCTTCCCTTTTCAGTTTTCCATCTCGGGCATGTCAAGATTAGCAAAGAAGTCACAGTGAGGCCGCTGGGAAGGGCGATGTGTGGCTCCTATTTTCACCTTTGGGCCCGTCCCAGGCCTCCCTAGGTCCCTGGAGGAAGGTGGGCACGCACACACTGTCCCTGTCACAGCTCATCCTGCTCAGGAAGGACAGCCCAGCCTGTCCCCGGGCCCATCGTTCATTCTACTCTGATTCCCCGACATGCTTTGACGTCTGTCACCTCTGAAGGCTGGGGAGCTGGGCTGGGCAGGAGGGCCGGTGGCTTGCCCTGCAATGAGGGACGTCAGGGGAGTTGGTCCTCCACAAGGGACCACATCTAGAACCTTCCAGAAGGTTCTGCACATCCTCCGTACACACCCATTCCCCAAGGAAAGACTTGCAGGTCAGAGACACTTTAAATGGTCAACAGGGTGAGCCTGCAAGACGTTTCACAAAGCCGTCCGTGGTATAAGGGGCCTTTTCCTAATGCGCTCATATGGCGACATGCCTCACCTTTTCCCGTCCATGTACCCTTCATGGCAAAGGAGGAAAAGCAGATCTCCCCCTGGGGGCCGAGGGCACAGCACTGGTCAGTCACGAGCATTAACATCTCTTCTTAAACACAAAACCCCTGTCTGAGTATAAAAATGTGTGCAAACTGCACTCTGTTCCAACGCAGAGGTTTATTCTAATACACAAGTCATGGATTATGTACCGAGCTCCTTGACTCAAGTGACTACCCCTCTTCCCGTCTTTAAACAACATTGAGGCCCTAGGAGGATGCTCAGTGTTCGTCCTGAGGGTCTGTTCCCAGGTGTCCCCAGTGGTGAGCCGCGGCCCTGAGCGAAGTGCCAGGCTGCTGGCAAAGTTGTCCCCGTGCTTTTCCGCCAGGTCTCCCAGGCGCCGGCTCGTCCACCCTGCCCGTCCTTCTCCATGGCCCCGTCGTCTGGGTTCTCCTATCTGGGGGCTTCCCCAGCACCCCCTGTTTGGTCTCTGAGGAACTGAGGTCCTTATCTTCCTGCCTCTCTTTCCTTTTCCTTTTCCCCAAACTGCTCAAATCTTACAGTTTCCTGCCCGTCTTCCAGCTTCGTTAGCTGTTGGACTACGTGGGCAGAGGTGATGTGCAGAACAAGAAAGTAACCAAACAAAAACAAATAGGAGACTCAGAGCTGATGCAGGAGTTCCCAGTGATACCCCCCCTGGGGGCTACGTTCACAAAACCCCGGGGCAGAGCAACCGGGAGCAACATCCCGGGTTCCAGATCGCAAGTGTTCCTAATGCACCTGCAGCCCCGAGGCCGGACCGCAGCCTCCGTGGGCCAGTGCGGTGGGTTGAGCTGCGGAGACCAGGCAGGGGAGTCAGCCGCCTCTCTGCGGATTGACCGTGCTGGTCCGAGTATCATACGTACACCACCTTCAAGAAGACCACGGTTGTTACTGGTTTCATTTAGCCGATGATGTCTCAAATAAGGCCGGGAAGCCTAGAAAAAAATATTTTTTTCTTAGCTAACGGGGAACATGTGCAGTAACAAGGGACCCAAGAAGCATCCTGGTGATTATTTTTAAAAGTGGTGTCTCGCCCCTCCTCTGAGGTCTTGTAAGTACAGCTAACGGGAGCCCTTTGTGCTTAGCAGCACTTCCTGTGGGTTGGCCCCTGCTCTCTCCCTGCTTATTGCTCTTCGCACCCTCGCAGGTAAATTCTCTCATCCCCCCCGCCCCCCATTTTGCAGATGGCTTAAGGGGACTGAAAAAATTCCCAGTGGTCACACATCTGCAAGGGGCAGAGTAAGTCTCCAAACCCTGCCCCTCTGACTCTTGTCCCAGAAGTCCGCTTCTTGACACACCCACAGCCACAGCCACACCTGCCACCTCTCTCTGCAGCATGCGGGCCTCCCTCCCAGGTGAGGGACAGTATCGAAAACTAACACCGCACACCGCAACTCGGGAACCACATTTATCTTTCCGGGTGTTAGCGTGTTTCCAACTTTTGTTATTTTATATGTAGGGAATGTATTTAGTGAGGCATTGTTTTCTTTTTCTGCTGGGTGTCGTCTTGTCTTTTAGGAGTTAGAATTATTTCTAATAAGAAGATATATTTACAGCCATAATTTAGCCAGCATGTCTTCTGGATTCTTTTTTCTATTCTTTTCTTTTTCTTGGCTCCTGAAGCTGGAGCTGCTACAATCAATTCACACAAATGCAGTTTGCAACGTCTTTATCAGGTCTTCCTCAAGAGGGCGCTCCTTGCAAGTCTTAGATTTCTTCACTTTTCTCAGGCCTGAAACTTGGTTTTAGAACGTCTTTTCAGAGAATGGATTGCAGGCCTGTGTGAGTAGAGAAGAAACAAAATAGAAGTTCAATAACTTAGAATGGAGACCATAAAGATTCAAGGATTTAGGTTCTGTAAAAATTACTAGTAAGAGAACTTAAAAAAAAACTTATCTAATTTTTACAATGTGTAGAATCATAGTACTGAAGCCTCTTAAGAAGACAGGGAGAATCGTCGTTCCCTATTGGTAAGGACTTTGGCGGTGGTGGGGGTCGGGGGCAGGATTTTCAGCCTCCTCAGTAACTGATGCCATAGTTTTAGGTACCGATACAGTGTCCTGAAGCAGGGGTGTTAGTCCTCTTCCTTTTCTTTGTGAAGTCGTATTAGGTCTTCTGAAAAAATTCCAGAGACAAAACAAACAAACAAACAAAGAAAAAAACCCCAGATGGGACAAATAGAATGCCAATTAGAGTAGCAGACATATATCTAACTACATCAATAATTAACATTAAATATAAATGGACTGAATACTTCAATTTAAAGGTGGAGATTCTTGGACTCGAGGAAAAGAAAAACTCAAATGGTAGGCTGCCTTTGAATATAAATACAGGTAGACTGAAGGTAAAAAGATGGAGTAAATATGTTGGACAAACTGTGCTTTAGAAAGCCAGAGTGGCCATATTAACAAAAAATAGACTTCAGGATGATGACTATTACCAGGTATAAAAGGGGCAATTCTCCAGGAACACATTCATAACAATTATCAATCTGTATGTGTTTAGTAAAAGAGCTTAAAAGACATGAAGCAAATATTGACAGGATTTAAGGGAGTGACAGGCAAATCTACAATCATAGTTGGAGACTTTAACGTCTGTCTGTTAGTAACAGACAAAACTAGAGAAAAAGGCATTCCCGTTCATCTCGATTGGCCATCCACCGGGACTGAGCTGGTGTCAGCCAACGGGTGCTCTGCCCTGGGCGCGTTTCTATTTACTTTTCTTGGTTAATGAAGAAGCAGCTGCCTCAGCCTCCTTTGTTACCTGAAGGACGTCTTGAGATTGGATTCTAATTGCTGTGAGAGAACCTGAGGCCTTGACTTTGGCAAGGGAGCAGCAGAGGGTTTCCCCTTCACTTGCATGCTTGAGGCGGCCCTGTAGTCTAGACAGGATGAGTTTCTAGTGAACAGAGTCTATTGATTCTGCCCAAATAAGGCGAGGCCCCTTGCTCCAAGGAGCATTTGGCTCCTTCAAGCGCCCTTGTGCTCCGGGTTTGATTATATCGATGAGCCCTTGAGTTTGAGATTAGCGTTTTACCTATACAGCTAAGTGACACTTGAAATCAAAGGCCCTTCGTTATCTTACAGCCCCTGCTTCAAGGCCAGAGTGGGTTGAGCTAAGAGGTGCTTAACGGAACTATTGCAGCACGAGGGGTGGCCCTACTCCCTGGGCTCTGCTCACCCTGTCACTTACCAATTCTCAGCCTGACCATCTCCTGAGAAGGGAATTTTTCAGTTTCCTGTGGGTTTTCCAGCCTGAAGAAACAATGGATTCAAAAATCGCAGATACTCTACCAGGATGATAATACAGAGCAGTTATTTCGGTGAAAGCAGCTTAATGCTTCTGTGTCAGTTAAGATGCGTGTGGCTATGGAGACTGGACACTGGACTGGTCTGAAAGCAATTCTTATTTCTAAGTGAAGAACATGAAAAAAGGACTTTTCCCTCAGAAAACTCTGAGTTCCATTTAAGCTGTATTCCCTTATTTTCTAAACTTTACGAAGAGCCTGAAAATAGATCCACTACCACACGACGCTATGTCATAGGTGGCAGAGGGCACACTGGCTTAGGTCAGGCCAAGAAACCAAATTAAAGGCATGTGCGTGTTGAGTGGTTGGGAGGAAATATCCAAGATGAAATTATGTATTATATCCTGTTGGGCAAGGGAACGAAGTTCTAAAATGTATTGAATACACAGGGAGCTGGTTGCCAGTGAGCTTTTGAAATCTACAGGCCAGTGACATATCACATAAAATCCCACCCAGAGCAGGAGAAAGGCAGAAAAACATCAGAGATTAGTCCATGGAAAAGAGATAAGATCGGCTCCTCCGTGACTCACTCTGCCCTGAGACACTAGGGTCCCAAGTCAATTCTTTTATTTTTAGAATCCAGATTGGGATCATTGCAGTAATTGTTTCTTTCATACAGTACATTTTGCGTCTATTGTTCTTCCCATCTGGCTTCTGATAGGTTAGTAATTCTGCCTGATACCAAAGGAAACCCATGTGTGTCCCTGAAATCCTCGAGGGTCCCTGTGGCAGGTCCCACACAGAATATGGCATTTTCCTATTTTGTTAGAACACGAAAGGACTTTTCACTCCAGGTTCCTGAAAGGCCCTACCATTTCCCCCTAACTTGGATCGCTGCTTAGATAATCAGTGGGGTAGGGGGTTGGGGGAGGGTTATGGTATCATTTCAGAAATAATCCAGTAAATCCTCTAAATGAGTTACTTCTCCTGTAATGATTCAGTCACATCCTTCAATGGAGAGAGAGACATCTGGAGCCCATTCACTTATACACAAGGGCAGGGGAAAGTAGGTCTACAGTTGTAATACAAATAAGTAACACAATAATTAATAAAAATACAAGAATGAACCATTTCATGAACTCACAACTGTAAACCTACTTTTGCCCACCCCTGTATAATAAATGCAAGAAAGGAGAAAAAGGTGGGAAACTTTTTTTTTTCTTTTCTACTTTTTTCCTTCAAATTGTTTAACCAGTCAATAATCATGGCATTTTAGTGGAAAAAGACCATAAGGCTTGAGTCAAGGAGGTCACTAGTTGTTAAATGTGTCACCTTGGCGTCCGAGTGAGTCTCTCCTGCCGCCCCCTGCAGCTGCGTGAAGAGAACACATCTGTGCAGGGGAGAGTCTTCACAGACAGCAGCATCGTTGGGAGACAATCCTTTTTCCTGGTCTTATTTACCACCTGAAAGTCTTTCCTCCTGGTTAGGCCTTCTCATCGCCCATTTTTCTTTCCCTTAATTTCAGGCTGTTGTTCCTACTTTCCTTTTTTTTTTTTCCTTTTCGCTAGGCTGGTCAGCTATTATGTTTTTCATTCTTTACCGTGTACCCAAGCTTTCGATAGGCAACGTTCTGTCGTTAAAGCTATCTGCAAACGTCCCCCAGTACCTCTTTTAAGGAATGAGTCCTTGAGCTTCCTTTGACGGTTTTCTAGTCTTAATGTTCCGCAGTTTCGTATTCGGTCCTGAGAACCAAGGATCTGAGTTCTTGTCTGGTAACCGGATCTGATGGAGAAATCAGAAGGCATTTCTTTCCTGGCTCCCTTTCCTGGGGGTGCGGATACCTCTGCCTTCACTGCCCCCTGAGCGGCTTAGCCTGGCTCCTGCCTCCGGCACCAAACTAATACTCTCAGGATTCCGAAGCTCCTTTTTAATTTTTTTAAATTTTGATATTATTTCATTCCCAATGAAAGCCCCCTTTTAAAAGAATTTTCGGAACCGACCTATTGTAAGACGTGAAGCTGGAAAGCAGTATTATCCTGTATTGCTCCTCTGCCCCCCGCGTGTGAGGGTGGGTGGCCTGGGCCCCCTTTTGAGGATGTGTGTCATTGATGTGATTCTAAAACAATTTCAGACCCACAGATTAAGAACATGTGTTTCTTCATGTCACATGTTAAGAGAGACTTCAACTCATTCTGAAATCTTTACTGAAGTATGTCTTAAAGCAAAATTGCAGCCTCCTGGCTCTACAAACTACAAATTATATCGGGTCTGAGTACAGGGACCCAGAGTCAGACCGGAGGCCCGGCCAGCCTAGAATTCTTCCTCTGACAAAGGCCTCGGGATTCCTGTGGCTGTGCAGGGGGCGGGGGGGAGGGCACGCGTGATAAGGCAGAACCGCACGCTTCCCCTCTCTCCGCAGTCTCAGAAGGTCAGGAATGTTCCCCAGAGGTGCATCTGTCAGCGTGCCCTTTGCTAACTCCTTCATGAATCCCTTTACATTTTATCTGCTGCCTCTTGGGACAAACGTTTCATATTTTTATTATCTACAGTAGTACAGCATTTCCTCCTCTGGTCCTAAAATTCCCTCTTTCAGGCTTCAAGGAGGCGGCCCTCTGTCTGCCTTTAGGATTGGGAAGCGATGACCCGTCGGCATTTTCTCCATTCCGTTCCCCTGGATCCGGGGGCTCTGATGGTATCTGCTCAGCCTTTGTCTGTCAAGACTGGGAAAGCTAATTTGGGTTCAGAAAGCAGGAAGTCTTCAAAGGAGCCTCCCTCCCTAAGCTCGATGGTTTCTGAGCCAGGGTGCAGTAGGGTCATTGTGGACTTGCAGGAACCCGTCGCGGTGACCGCTGACAAAGGGTTAAGCATCACGAACAGCATTAGGAGAAGTAAGAAACAGACCCGATCCAAAACACATAGCGAATACTCCAAAATAAGCCAGGCTCGCCCCTCGTAATGGATCACTGCACACATGCCAGATTCTGCAGCCAGGCAATTGTATACATATGGTAAAACTTAGCATACCATTCAGCGTTTGCTGCAATGTGATTTTAATTACGCACAGATTGGGTACTGGAAGAAAGCGCTGGAATTAAATAGAATAAAGTTAAACACAAGCCCTTTTATAAAGGGCCCTGGCTGAGGTTAGGATGTGAGAGGGGTGTGTGGTTTGGGGGAGCTCTGGGGGTGGGACATGACTCATCTTCAGCTGGGGGCCCAGTTGTTTATCTGGAGGGGACAGTTTACAGAAACAGTGATTATGCTCCTTTTGAAGCTGAAGCTTATGCTGAAGCTTGCACCTTGCTCTCCCTGTCCTTCCCAGCCCTGGGCAGGGTGGTCCCTGAAAGACCAAATTGCTCTCTGGACAAATATGCATTCAGCCTGGAGGGCTGTAGGGTCCATAGTTTTGAAACTTTTTTTTTTTTTCTTTCCTAACGGGACTTGATTCGGCTGTGCTCCTTGCGTCTCTGAAGTTAATTTTACATAATGCATTTAAAAGTGGTGCTGTTTACTTCATTCCAGAGAAGAAACAGGGAGCGAAGTTTGCTTCCCGTGGGCTGTGGTTGCACAGGCTCTGGGAAGTGCTTTTCTCAAACGTCAACAGCATAACTTTGGTTTTCTTCACAGCTTACCAGATCGGCTGTACTTACCGAATAGCTCTTGGGTAAGCCACTCTGGATTCCAGCTTTCTGTTTTGTGAAGTGAAGCTATCCTCCCCAGAGCTGACTTCACTGAGGTTTGCCTGAAGGCTGCAGGAGAGAAAGCCCGGCCAAATGGCAGGCCCTGCAAACCGGGCGGCCTGCTGTGGCCTCCCAGAGGACAGAGGATGGGGTTACTGTAATAAGGAGCGGCAGTGACATCCGGGAGTCTGGAGCCTGTCCTGCAATTGCTTCAGATTGTTTTAAGGATTGGGAAAGCCATAATGGTGCCTTGGTCGGGGGAAGGGAGCGCTGGGAGCTGAACGAAAGGATGGTTCTCCCCCAGTGCCCCTGATAAAGGGGGACAGAGGGACTGGGAACCCCCAGGGTTGTGGAGGTTGGGAGTGAGCTGCAGGGTCCCAGTGCGTGGGGAAGAAACCACACTCCCTCCTCTGCTGCCTTTGGCTGGGGGAGCGGCAGGCAACCAATTCCCTCTGTCCTTCAGCCCCTCGGCCGACCTGGATGGTGGCCACAGTGGTGGCAAATGTCTGTCCACGTCACCCTGTCTCTTGGTGTTTTTGAACATTCACGTGCAGACGCTAATCTGCAGAGATACACGCTTTGGACTTTGGCTCAATGATTTTCTTGAGAAAGTCACCCATTTTAACCCAGAGGGAGTTACAGGCTAATTAATGAACTAAGTGACTTTGCTGGGGGGGGAGGGGGAGGCTGGTTTTCCCTTGCTGACCTTGACCCCTCTGCTTTTAGTTCCTAATCCAGGTGTGTGCCCTGACTCCTTAAAGTCCAGCAGAAAGCACAGGCTTGAAACAGTTGACTGCGGTGCAGTGTAAGAACTTGAAACAGCAAAGCATAAACCAAGACTAGGCAGCCCTGAAAATGGAGCACATAATTACGCCTGGGAGGGTTGGGAAAGGCCTCACGGAAGTCGGGGTGTTGGGCAAAGTGTTGAAGGATGGATAGGGACTCACTGGGTAGAGCCGCCGGGAGGGCATTCCAAAAGCTGGAGATAAAATATGCAGGGATCAAGGACCTGGTGCATTCTGGGACAGCAAACAATTCAACATGGCTGGAACGAATACAGGAGAAACGGGTGGATGGGCATTCACGCAATGTGAGACCGATGCACCAGATTGGGGCCGAACTGCAGTCCCCACGGTCCATTATATGCATTTATTGACATGCCCGTATCTCCTGCCAAAGTGCTTGCCCGCTGAGATCTGGGAACGGGTTAGTCTTCCTTTATTCTTCCTGAATCCACCCATTTTTAAGAGGGCAAAATGGATGTTCGTTGAACAGAGGCACGGATGGATGCTGGCTGGTAGTAGCTGTCATTTTAGCCCAGACTGATGAGCTGATTGGACTGTAAACTGGTCCTACCCAGTTCCATCTCTCTGGGAATATCGAGCCATTAAAGGTTCTGAAAAGGAGGCATGATCTAACCTTATCAGTGTCTGAGGAAGTAATTCTGGCTATAATGTGATAGACTGACTGGTTTGGGAGAAACTGGGAGTTGGAAGGCCGGTTAGAAAACTCCTGTAATGGTCCAGAGGAGGTGTTAGAAAGGCCCAAGAGGATAGAGACGAGAGATAGTTCTAAGGTGCAATGAGAATCCCGCCCAATTTTTGGTGACCAATGAAATGGGAGGTGGTGGGGAGGGGGAGATCAAAGATCACTCATTGACTCAAGTGAAACTGAGTCTGATTTTGAAGTAGGTTTATACTCAGATATGAAGAGGGAAAGAGATCCTAAGACTTGGGCACTCAATGTAATGAACTTACTGATGCTGCTTTAGAATCTTAGCAAATATAAGAATTAACTAACCAATAAGATTTATACAGACATATGATAGAAAGAACTGATTTATGAGTATATAGAATATAGAATATACCTGTTACTTTTATAATATACAGAATATGCAAACACACAAGTAAAGAGTAGATTCTGATGTTATGAATATGACATCACAGGTGGCCCCACAGGTTGTACACTGCCCAACTCTAGGGGGCAGCACTCCTAATAGCAGTGTTACCCCATAAAACTACTGTATGGCCCTCTTCTCCATTCAGCCCAATGTGCTCATGGACTGTGGCTCTTAACAACAAATGAAGGTGCTCAGGATGGGAATTGGATAGGCTTGCAAAGTTTAATCATGTGACAGGGGTCCTTCTGTGGCCAGGTCATGAGTGTTAGATGTGTGTTGGGTAGGGCGTGTTTCTTCATGTTGCAAATAAGAGTCTTCCTCCTTTCAAAGGACTTGAGAGATGATGCTCTTATACTCTCTTCTTGACAGTGATGGGAGAGCCCAGTTTTTTGATGGTGGTTATGTTTCAAGGCTTCTGAGTGTGTAAAGCGTTCCCTGCCATGGTGCTCTGTGTTTCTGTGTCTTGTCCTCAGTGAGTAATGCAGACTGACACATGGATTTAGCCATCAGAAGGGATGGACTGGCAGAAGCAGATGAAGAAATATGGTCCCTTATATTCTTTCACAACAATCCTGTGTTGCTTTAAAATATATGTGGATTTTGCCCACACGCTTCAGGGGAAATAGCTTCAAAATGTGGCAGCCCAGAATGTAGGCCTGGCTTGCTCCCAGCGGTGGCCCCATGTGGCTGGGGCTTCAGAACCCATCACAGCGTTTCTCGGTGGCCTGAGACGCAGCTCGGAGGATATGGAGGCTCTGCAGGATGTGACAGAGATGAGCATCCTCTTGCGTGTCCCACGGCCAGCGCCGACAAATGCATTGTAGACACTCTGCCGTTCCTCGGGCCCCTGGGCCCGGTCGCCCCACTGCGGTCTGGGCAGAGAGCAGGTCGCGCCCCAGGCTCGCTGCTTCTCCGCACTTTTTCAGCGAGGGGCAGCTTGTCCGGGCTGCCTCCTCCTCCAGGGCCCTGCACTTATGTTAAAGAATGTCAGAAAGGAAATATATCGCTTACCATCTTCCTCCCTCTTTGGGTGTGTTTGTTGTGATTGGAACGCACTCTGGCCCACGTGGCTGTGGCTTTCCTTTCCCTCTTTGTGCGCCTCTGTTAAACAACCCCCTGTGCAAATAAACAGAGAAGGGCGAGTATTTTATTCAGCTAAGAAAAAGGAGCGAAGTTAGGCTCCGGAGGGCTGGAATTGCGTGACGGCGGCTTGGGTCCTCTACGGTGTTTTTTCCCTCGCCCGACCGAGGAGTGAGGCCCGGAGACGCAGGGGTGGCCTCTGCCAGGGCCCGCGGGGCGCAGTCCCAGGGAGGCTGCAGGAGACTGATGGCTGGCCCTGGTTTGGGGATCAGAATTCCCCTGGGGTTTATCTGGACTAGTTCTGTTCGGGGAGGACATTTTGAGCTGTTCTGAACTTAATTAAAAGCTAGAAGCAAGAAATAAAGCTGAAGAATGTGTGCATTTTGGATAATCATACATTTTAAAATTGAGTTCCAAAGCTCGTAAAACCTCCATCTGGTGGCACGATAGGCTTATTTGCCATGGAAACCATTTAAACACATTCTTAGCCAGAGGGAGCCAGAGACTACCCGGGACCCCTCGGTGGTTGACACACACAGCCCCTCCCCCAGCCCTGCGCAGCGCGTTTGGGTGGCAAGTGAGGGGAACGCGGGCTCTGATTGTCATTCTTTTTGTCCTCCTAGACCTGGAAATAACGACTGGTCATTGTATTGCTAGTTCTCTATTCCAAAGAAATGAGTTTTTTTTTAATGAGAATCTCTTTAGTTTAAAAGGAAAAGAGCCCTCCACAGATATGGAAAGCCACACAAATCAAGTATAGAACGTAGTGAATTTACTGTAAGGAGGACGCCATCCAAGCCAAGAGCTAGAACTTTGTTCCCACCCCTTCTGTGGGCCCCGCTCCAATCACAGAGCCCTCTCTTCCCCTGGAAGGGCCCGCTCTTCTGCACGTCTGAGGTGCTCTCTTGTGCTTAATTTTAATTTTAATAGTTTTATCCCTCAGTTGTGTGTCTCTAGATTTGAAACTTTAGTCCTGTTCGTTTAAAAATGTTTAATATAGCTTATAATACTTATAAAAACTGTACATACTTTCTCCACCCTTTTATAATTTATCTATTAAACAAGCTTTAAGTAGAACTTAATGTATTTAAATTAAATTCTACCAACAACACGCTCATTTTAGTTACTTTTTCTTGCTCGCTATAATTTGGAGACTTCTGAACACAATGTGGTAACAACTAATTTGAATTGAAACATGGTAACACCTAAAAATAGACATAACTTAAAAGGCTAAGGAGTTTAAAAAGAAACTTCTTTTGAATCTAGACTGGCAATAGAAAAGATAAAATCATTTTATCACGTTCAGGGATAGCTTTTCATTTTTTTTTTTTTTTTTTTCAGATTTAATGTGTTTTATTGATTAAAATATTACATTTGTGCCAATTTCCCTTCCCTCTGCTCCCCTCCACCCGGTGGCCCCCCTCCCTCCAGTTGTCCCCCCCTTTTAGATTATGTCCATTAGTTGTGCATACAGTTCCTCCCAACCTCTCTCCGTCTATTCCATTCCCTCCTACCTTGATCCCCAATTCCTATATCATCTCCCTCCCTTTCCCCATTCCCCCTCCCTATTGACCTCCCCCCAATATGCTTCCCGTACCCACAGTTCCTTTTCCACTCTCGTTGCCTGTTTAGTTTGCCTTTGTTTCATCTCCTTAGCTTCTGTTTTTTAAACCAGTCCCTTTAACATCTCATATAACAGTGGTTTGGATCTAATGAACTCTTTCAGTTTTATTTTGTCCTGGAAACACTTTCTCTGTCCTTCTATTCTGAATGACAATTTCGCTGGATAGAGTATTCGTGGTTGTAGGTTTTGGATTTTCATTACTTTGAATATTTCTTGCCAGTCCCTTCTTGCCTGTAGGGTTTCCCTTGAGAAGTCAGCTGATAGTCTAATTGGGACCCCTTTGTACATAATTCTTTTCTTCTCTCTTGCTGCTTTTAAGATTCTCTCTTTATCTTTAATTTTTGACATTTTGATTATAATGTGTCTTGGAGTGGTTCTCCCTGGGTCCAGTCTCTTGGGAACTCTCCTTGCTTCCTGGACCCGCAAGTCTATTCCCTTCCCCAAGTCTGGGAAGTTCTCCTTTATTATATATTCACTCAATTTTTCAAGTTCTAGTTCATCTTCCTCATTCTCTGGCAAACCAATGATTCTTATGTTGGGCCTTTTATAGCTGTCCCAGAGGTTTCTGATCCTCTCATCGTTGCTTCCCATTTCCTCTCGCTGCATTGGTTGACTGCTTGTTCCTTCTCCATATTCCAGTTTGTTGAAATGAACTCTGGATTTTTGTTCCTCACCATCTGTCTCGTATGCGGTTTTGTTCCTTTCGTTATGAAAGTTTTTCGCTTCTTTCTTATCTTTTTCCTGCTCTTTTGTGAATTCTGTAAGCCACCTGATAACAATGGCCCAGAACTGAGCCTCTGACAGGTTTCTTATCTGTTCATCTGTCAGGTTCTCTATCTGCTGCCTGGTGAGCTGTGTCACCGGGATTTCTATAGTTGTCTGCCTCATTTTGACAGATGCGTTTTGTTTTCTTGGGCCGGCTGTCGGGGGCAGTGCCTGTGTACTCGTAATGACCCAGCGACCGGCGCCGTTTGGCGTCACAAGTCAGCGACCGGCCCCTGTCCGCGACCTATTTCGCAGCCCTGTGGTGCTTTCTTTCTTTGGGGGCGGGGGTCCAAAATGGATTCACACAGTTATTCAGCTAGGAGACCGGGATCCGTCCTCCCCCCCCCTTGGGCCTCACTGTTCAAGGCGATGCGGCAGCAGCTCTCCCCAGCGCTGGGGTCGCGCACTGCCAGGGGCTTGACCGCAGCCGGGATTCCTCGCCGCCCGCCGCTCCGCAAACAGCTTTGCCCTCTTTAACTCTTACCTGCCCAAATGGTACCGCTGGTTTATAACTTCATATGTTGGGCTTCCGTGTAGTTTTATTTTCTGGAATTTCTAGTTATCCTTTGTTTTGAAGTAGTTGTATTCCTCTCTAGTTGTAGAGGGAGACTTAGCGTGTCCGTCTAAGCCTCCATCTTGGCCGGAAGTCTCTAGCTTTTCATTTTGTGATACCATAGATTCTGTGATGTATGTGCTCATAATATATATAATCATCATATTATGTATAATCTATATTTTGGACAAAGAATAGAAAACAGCTCACGGTTCTTTAAGAAAAAACAACAACCAAAATCACAAGCAAGCTTGGAAGTTAAAATGCAAAGGACCTGACGTCATAGGGGTCTGATTTTCTCTTCTGGTTCTGCCCCTGTGTGATGCTGAGCAAGTCCTTAGCTTCTCTTCCTGCTTCTTCACCTGTACAATGAATAGGACCTGTTTATAAATCAAATAAATTGATTTGAATCTTTACTCAAAAACATGAGAAAATATCTGCATATGGCAGTCTGGTGGATTGTTACAAATCTAACCTGTAAATGTGGTATCTTGACTATGTCTGAAGGAAGTGTCATTAAAAAAACGGAAAATTTAATAATGATTTTATCCTGCTAAGGGAGACCATAGTAACTGCCCTCCCAAAGGAGGTACTGCTCTCAAGTTAAGGATCTTCAAAGGGCCCAGGTCTGGCTTCCTGAGTCCTGTCTTCCAGACCTAGCCAGTGCTGGTAGAGCTACCAGCACCTCCCACACTTCTAGCGATTAGGGCTAGATTTGGGTTCCATCATCTCGAGCCTGGCTTCATTGTGCAAACACGGGACTGGGGTCATTGTACCACTTGTGGCTTCTAGGCGACCAGGGTGCAAGAGAGGGAACCCTCACTATTTCCTTCTCCAGTCCCTGAAATTTCATGCCTGTCCTTCTTAAACTCTTCTTAGATACGAGCATTCAATGTAGGCATCTCATCTTGGTGGTGGGAAACTGAAATTGTTCCACTCTGGAGCTAGGTGCTAATGGGTCGGCAGACACTCGCTCCTCTTTACTCTTGTCATTTTGTATCTACCTCTACTAGAGCACTTGTTACTTTGTTGTGTAACTGAGAGCTTTCACACTCTTCTGCGCTGTGACCTACAAAAGAAAATATATTGTACATTGCAAACCAGTACCCACAGACTTATACATGATCGATGGAGGCATATTGACGTATCCACATGAGTTTCCTCGCCTTCACTGAATGCAACTGATGTTTGCCATTCTGTGCTATTCTATTACACTTTATTGGTTCATTCATTTATTTGTGATGCTGATTGAGACTCATTAAATTAATCTCATGATCTTCTAAGGAGTCACAAGCTTCTGGTTGAACAACACAGTACAAATTAATGTGCCTAGCTGCCCCGGCCCCCCACCCCCCACCAGACTGTAGCCTCACGGTAAGCAGGAAGCAAAGTGTGTCCATTTCTCCTTTGCATGCTGGGCACCTACCTTGTTGCCTGCATGTAGCAGATGCCCAGATAAATGTTAGTGGGACTAGAGAACTCAGCCAAGTCTCCGTGCCCACGGTCGCCCCGTGAGCAGTGGGGAGAGCTGCATGAGATCATGCATTTAAAGCAGAGAGCACAGGCCCTCACACCAACAGATGCTCAGTGAACATACGTTTCTTAGGGTTTTCTAGATCTGGCTCTCCCTTTAATTGACCATCTGCCTGCAGTGTAGCATTTATAAGTGTAATGAGAGGTTTGAACTTCATTAGCCTAAGGCCTCAGTCCAGGCCAGTGCTGTAAGACTTTCCACGGTGCAGTGGAGCCAGGGACAAATTGCCCTTCAGGGACAGGCTGAAACGGGGGAGGCCGCGGGGAGAGTCCTTTTTGTCATACCCTGGTGGAACTCATTTCTCCATGATGAGTTGAGACTTGAGCTGATTATTAGAATTTCTTTGCAAAAATGAAAATTACTTCCATATTTAAACACACTATAGGATAAGTTTAAAGTCAACACGACATGTAGAGTGTTTTAGGAATCAGAAGTCTTCGTAAGAGATATTATTTCAGAAAGAGCCCTCCTTGGTAAACTTCTGATACCATCAATAACTAACTGGACGCTAGATCGTGGGTGCTCTGGATGGCACCTCCTTATCTACGAAGAGAAGCATCCCACCCATCTCCCAAATCCTGTGGCCACAAACAGGAGCTTTGGAGACCTTCACTGTACATTTGCTGGCATGCATTAACCAAAGAGATCACTTACCTCAGGCGCAGAGTCTGGATCACACCCACACCCCTGAAACCTCTGTTCTGCATGACCGTTGCGTGCAGCTTCTGCGTAGATGCTTCCGCCGTCCTAAGGGCCAAAGGGAACAGTCCGTGATCTGTGTAAATTAAGCCTCGGACATGCAGCTTTTGCGTGAATCAGCGCCGTAGTTTGTTCTGATTTGTGTTTCATCTTGTCCGTGAACTGTGAGCATTTGTTTAATGGGGTGTGAGTTGGCAATTCCTACGTGAGTAGTGTAATGAGCCCACTTGTTTGTTTTTTTCTTCCAGGACGGAAGGACGCCAGAGCTTCGAAGCCTGGCAGAATCAGAAGCCTTTCCTCGGCGGCCATCAGGATGAAGGTGAAGGTCAGTAGTGCGTTCTCTTTGGTACCTACGCGCCTTCACAGGTTCTTCCAGAGCAGGCTGCCCTGAAGTTAGCGGGGTCGTTAGGAACGTCTTGCCCTTTAACTGCCTTGGTGTTCGTTACATTTAAGATTTTTAAAAGATGTCTAGGAGAAGTCACATGCTTGGTGTGGGGAGGTTATCAGTGCAGTTTTCTGCCCCCAGCTCTGTAATAGGGAAGCTTTTCATTCGCTCCTTCAGGGCACTGCCCCCTGCAGAGATTCTGATGGAAAAGCAAATCAGATAACACGCAGCTCAGCTTCAAAGGCTAAGCTCCCACCAACAAATATTTAACAAGACTCCCTTACCTTTGTTGTTTTCAAAACGAGCATTTACGCAGCTGCTGTACGAGGCAGGGCTGTCTCACCCGGGTGTGCATATAGAGGAAGAGACATTCATGTGATCAGTGCTCTTTTCGAACTCGTTTTTCTCAGCTGCTCCTCTCTGACCCATCACATTAACCTCCTGATCCTCTCACGCCACCCCCCCCCCCCCCCGCCTTAGTGCTGCCACCTTCCACGTAAAAGAAGAGGCATGTCAAAAAAAAAAAAAAAAAGAGGCAAGCCCTGGTTGGGTTGACTCAGTTGGTTGGACCGTTGTCTTGTACCTCAAACGGTTGTGCGTTTGATGCCCGGTCAGGGTGTGTTTGGGAGGCACTGATCATTGTTTCTTTCTCACAGGGATGCTTCTCTCTCTCTCTTCCTCTCCCTTCCTCTTTCTCTCTAATCAGTGAATGTATCCTCGGGGAGAAAAGGTGAGGCATGTCTGACCACGCCCCCAGTGGTTTCCTGTCTCCCTCTGGATTCCATCCAGCCTCCCAGCCCAGCTTTCAAGGGCTCTGTGACCCTTCCCAACCCCCTCCTCAGCCTCCACCTCAGACCCATCATCTGTGGGGTCCCTCTGTGTCCTCGCTCTTGCTGTTCTTTGTCTGGCATGGTTTGCAGCCCCCTCTTCTCCTCTCTGCCCTCCCACTCATGTTTCAGCCCCTCTGGGCAGCCTTTCTGGGACCCACGGCACCGGGCTGCAGGCCTCCGCCACGTGCCCATGGTCCCTGCACGCGCCTCTGTCCCTGCACTCACGACATCATGTCCACGTTACATTTTTACTCTTCCCTCCCTCCTGCTGGCCTGGACCCTCTTCTAGGTCAGGGTCTTCAGGCTCTTCCTCATTCTTGAGACAGTATGCACAGTGGTCAGGGGCACCGACCCTGGAGCCTCCTATCTGGGTTCAGATCCCAGTTCTGTCACTTACAGACTGTGTTACCTTGGACCCTGTCTTCTCTTATCTTCTTCCTCTATAAGGTGAAGGCAATAAAAGTGCTGTATGGCAGGGTTTGTGCGTGTTGGGTTAATGTGTCTGAAACACAGCTGACCATGCCAGTCACATGATAAGAGCCATCTAAGCATCATCTACCTTTGCTACTCACCTGACCGAAGACTAAATTCAAGGCAACCATGCGCTTTTCCCTTGAGGATTCGGGATATGCAAATTGCAACAATGCTTTGTAAGAAATGGATATTTTCGGGAAGTTTTAGAACGTTTGCCGAAGGAAGCTGAATGTAAAAAAGAATACTTCATGAAATCTCACAGGTTTCTGCAATTATTCTTGACTAAATAGAATCACCAGGCCAGAGAGCCCACTGCTGTTTTGATCCCAGATGCTTCTAAACTCACAGGCCTTTCGGAGACTTGCAAAGCTCTGGCTACATTGTAGCTTTCTGTAAGGCCTATCTTAGTCCGCTGGAGCTGCTATAACAAAAATACCATAAACAGAGTGTCCTATAAATAACAAAGGTATTCCTCACAGTTCCAGAGGCTGAGAAGTCCAAGGTCACAGCACTGGCAGATTTGGTGTCTGGTGAAGACACTCACGCATAGATGGCACCTTCTTGCTGTGTCCTCCCTCATGTGGTAGAAGGGGCAAGAGAGCCCTCTGGGTTTTTTTGTTTGTTTGTTTTTTATAAGGACAGTAATCCCATCCATGAGGGCCCCACTCTCATTACCCAGTCACCTCCCAAAGGCTTCACCTCCTAATACCATCACCTCGGGGACTAGGATTTCAACCTATTAATTTGGGGTAGACATGACCATTCAGACTACAGCCTCTCCCATTCCTGGACCTCTACTGTACCCATGCCATGTGAAGACACGGGGAGGGACCCCAGAGCGTCCTCCAGAGCGTGAAGGAAGTCCCGGGGCAGGCGCCTCTGAGCCTGAGCACCCTCTAGCTCAGGCGATGGCAGAGGCTGTGTCCCGTAGCCAACTCACCAACATTCCCAGCGGCAGTCCTTCAATCCCACTGGACTCAGCTGCGTCAACCCAGAGGTGTGGTCCTCTCGCGGGGAGAGTGAGGAGCTCCCAGAACCATTGCCCATCTTGTGATGCGGCTGCTGTGTTCACAGCCCTAGGAGTCTTCAGGCATCTGCTCTCTGCACCCAGTCCCAACCATAGCAGGAGCCTTCCTGGAGCTGCAGCCCTGACACCAGCACCAGCCCTCAGAGTCCCTAGAAAGGCTCAGTGCGCTGGCCTTGCGCCCTGTGGCCTCTACATGTGCTCAGCCGGCAGCAGGCACTATCATCATGGTCGGCTTCTTTGTCTGGGCTCAGCGGGGCTATGGGCATAGAGGAACTGTGCATCTAGAAATCCGGACCATTTAAATGTGTACTGTGTGAACCCGTCCCCTGGAGGAGAGGGGTGGGGTGCATATTTCACATCTGGGAGTTAGATGAACACACTCAGGAGGAAGGATCATGATAGCCCTCCTTAATCCTGTTCCTTCCTATAGCCCAACGGCCTCCCTCCGCAGGTATAGTCCCAGCCCCTGTCTTCTTCATCTGCCTTCTGCAGACTGGCCTCTGCCTCCACCCTCCATGAAGTGCTATCTCCCTGGCCATCAATGAATTCCTTTATTTACTTGCTTATTCAGTATTAAGTCTGTTTCCTATCTTTAATAATGCTGCTATTTCTAAATCCTTCCACAAAAGGGCATTGCGGAACTTCAGTTTATTGCAAGCATCTTTTCAAAGAAAGTCAGCCCTGATGTTGGAGCTATAATATGGCTTTTTATTCCTTGGCACTATACGGTAAAGCGCCGTGAAGAACATCTGCTTTAAATAAAGGAAAGCCATGCCTTGCTCAGGAATACTATGGTGCACATGCCACAGAGGTGGTTTTACAGCAGGGACTGATTTGCTGGACTTCAGATGGCAGACGCTGAGTTGTGAAGTTCATAATGTCCGCGAGTTAGTCGTTCCTCCTCGCCCTGGGGAGTCTGGTGGCAGGTGACGTTGAGAGGTCTCCTTGTTACCACCCCTTCTTTGCTCACAGGTGACTCCACGGTGGCAGGACCCTCATACCCTTAAGATGCAAGGCCAACCCTCTAAATATTGCAATGTTCCATTTGATAAATTCTGCTACCTCTTCAGTTACGTTGTTGATTTGATTTCAGGTGCTGCCTTATTTGCTCATTTCTTAATCTGTCTTTTTGCTCTGTTTACGCCTTTTTCCTCTGTCTTCCCGTCAATCTGCACATAGCCACTGTGGCTAGCAATCAGCAAATCACTCCCCCCATTCCATGCGGGGTGACGGCTGAGTATTCTGCTTCCCTAGGTGCAAAGTTGTGGCCCCAAACACAGTCCCCACCAGTGGTGTGTTCTTGCAGACTCCATTAAATCCAGCCCTTTGGAAGACTCCCCATAACTCTCGAATTCTTGGGGAGGCGGGTTCTGGGCCCGTGAATGACCTCCTTTAAAAGAGCTGCCATATCTTTTCTCAGGTTTCAGTCTCCTCCTTTCTCTGAGGCTGCCGCTTGCTGCTTGCTGTAGGCTGCCCAGTCCTGCTCCCACGCCTCCTGCAGGAAGCCCTCCCTCCTGCTCACCTGACCAAGCCCTGCCTTGTTCCCTGGGCTCCTACACCCAGGGGCTCACGGAATTTCTGTCTTTTCTCTGAAGTACCACTTAACACTCACCACCCTCTCAGTTCGGGGCCCAGTATCCAGAGCATTCACCCCCAAACTCATCCAGTCATGCACATGAACGAAGGATGTTCGCATATGTTCCTCAATTTTTTCAAGTTTTTTTTGTGTAAATAATTTACTCTTCCGATTTTTGGTTATGTATTACATACCATATTAGTCTGCTCGTGTTGCCACAGACTGGGCAGCTTAGAGAACAGAAACTTATTTTCTCACAGTTCTGGAGGTCAGAAGTGCAAGATTCAGGTGCTCTTGGGGTTGGTTTCTGGTGGGAGCTCTCTTCCTGGCTTGTAAGTGGCCACCTTCTCATTGTGTCCTCACGTGGCACCTTCTCTGTGCAGAGAGAGAGGGGGAGAAGGAGGGGGAGAGGGAGAGGGAGGGTGATGGGGAGAGGGATGTGCCTACGGAGATATGTTTTTGTAAGACAGAGAAAGGCATGCGGCTCTTCTTTTTATAGGGATACCAGGTCTTCATCTTCAAGTACAGTCCCATTAAGGCTTAGAACTTCACATATAAATTGGGGTGTCACAGTTCAGTGTGTAGCATGTACATTTTATGTTAAAGGAGTCTGTTTATTTAATATATATAAAATACCCACTCAAGCTCGCCTGGGCATACGTGCCGCGCTTGACACTGGACCTGGGCGGTGACGACAGTGTGCTGATGGCACCACTGTGGCCAGGCTGCTGCACTAGTCCTCGTTAACTAGTCCTCCCTTCTTCGGAAGCCTCCGGGGTTCTGGCCAGCCTGGGGGAGCATAGGCCAGCCCCTGGCTGGACTTGCCGGGCACTCCGTGTTGCATCATGACCTCAGCTTCAAGAATCCATCCTTCCCTCGCGACCCCCTTCCTCTCCCTCTGTAGGTCCTGGGCCTCCGCAGCACCTTCCCTGCTCCTGCCAACATGCTCACCTCTCCTGTCCCATGTTTAGGGAGATGGTCACCTGCTGCTCAGCAGTGTTCCTTACACTGTGATGGGTGCCATCTGCTCTCCTCGGCTGGATTAGGATCTCCAAGCGCTCGCGGTCCAGGCTTCCTCTTCCTTTCACGTGCGTCTCTGAGCACAGACCCTGCCCCTGCCCTCTGTCCCTGCACTGCCTCTCAGTCCTCCTTCCAGGATGGCCCCACGGCTGCGTGTCCTGAGCCCACTTCGCGGTCGTGGTTGGGCAGAGACTGCGGTGGAAGCCTCCGTTGTCGGTCTGACTCGCTGACCACAGGTGTGCACATGGGCTGAAGGCGTCCGAGGCCGGCAGCCTACATCGCTAAGTTCCTAAACCTACGGCAGCTCAGCTCCTTGCAAGTGGTATTTCCCAGAAGTGGGTAACGCATTCTCCCAGAGGTTTAATGGAAGAAAAGTTGGCTGCTTGTTGAGGAGAATGCGTCTGACTGCCAACTCCGATGACCTTAAATGAATGTTGATGAATACGACGTTTGCGAGCAAAGCGTCCATCTTTGCAGTGCCCCGTGGGGCTCAGGACATGCACGGGAATCCTTCAGATGACAATTTCCTGGACTGTGCACCTGGAAGAAGCTGCCGCAGATCAGCGCACCTATTCACAGACAGTGGAGCCGGGATGCCAAGGGCGATTGGGATGACGGACTCTCAGGAGCAGGAAGATTTGGAGACACTGCCATGGCAGCGAGCCTGGCGCCTGTCAGCTCACCAGCAAGTGCTGACCTGGGAGTTTGGGAACAGAGGAGTGACATGAAGATATCCATCAGCTCGCTTCCTGGACTTGAAGTTTATGGCCCCATGGCTGGAATGCAGGTACGCAGATCTCAGGTGCATCTGTGGGGACCGAGCCGTCACGGGGACCCTTAGCTGGTATACACTCTTCTTTGTGAAATAAATGGGTGCAGACTGAAAATTAATTTCTTAGTCCACTTTAAGAGAGGATTGTCTCAGAAATTGTATTGTTTACTATATAAAAATACACATTTTTATTATTTACGTGATAAAGTTGGCAGACTCGATGAATGTCATAATTGTGTTCAGAGTCCAAATCGTTTATAGCATATATTACAAGTATAATATGGCTCAGTGGCCTGAACCAAGACTGTCCTGCCAACCTCTTTGGGTTATGCAGTGGCCAAGAATACTGCCGGATACTGCGGGTCACGTGACCTGCACATAACTTGCATAGACTATGCCGGCTATGGGCAGGTGCTGTTTTTCAGATTAAAGCGCAATGGCAGCTACCCTATGAGGCTTACTTATGTGTTTTTCCCTTTGTTTCTTCGTTCTTTTTCATAATAACTAGGCGCTGAGTTGGAGAGAGTGACAGACTTGGGCAAAGGCCAATGCTGTCCCCAGAAATCTCTGCTAGTTGAATGGTTCTTTGAGGTTTTTTGATCCTTTTATTTTTACATGAGACCCAGAGGAGAAGGACAGAGGGAGAGAGGGAGGGAGGGAGGAAGGGAGGAAGAGAGGGAGGAAGGAAAGAGGGAAGGAAGGAGGGAAGGAAGGAAGGAAGGAAGGAAGGGAGGGAGGGAGGGGAGAGTAAATCTGCCTGTCCTCAGCCCCGCCCAGGCTCCTTTGCTGCCCCCAGGAGCAGAGTTGAGCTCCGGACACAGCTCTCCCCCCCCCCAGCCTCCACCTCCCACTGTGGCCCTTGGCCGGGGCCCCGGGGACCATTACAGATGACACCGGGGCAGGGATGCAAGTGCTGGCCTTTACATCGCCCTGGGCTGCTGCTGGGGCCCGTGCGGGGAAGTATCCGCGCCAGGTGCCAAGCTCAGCATTTTCACAGCCTGAGTCACACAGGCAGAGCTTTACTCTGTGGACACAAAAGAGGCCAATGGAGGACCCAGCTGCCCATCCCGAAAGGCCGACGGCCATCGTTAAGTGCCGCCCGTATGCACAGGCCCTTTCTCCCACCGCTGCCCTGCGGGTCTGTTCTGTGCGAGGGCCATGCGAGCGTCCGGTGAGCTGGCGAGTATCATGCCCTTCGGACTATTTTCTTTAAACCCTACTCTGAAGCATAATGGTACAAACCGGTGGGAAGTCGGAAAGTCTGTGTTCATCCTTGGAGTTTAATTAAAATACACCGAGCCATGCAGAAATTTGTGGTTTAGAGTAATGGAAACTTTAGGGAATCAGAAACGTAGACTCGTCCTCGGAAGAAGGGTCAGATTTCCTCCCAAGTATTGGATTTCTTGCCGTCCAGCTCCTCCCAGACTTGTAGTTGATCGTTCTTAAACATTTGAGTTATTATTTTCCGAAGGAGGAATCAACTTTACAGTTATAGCTATTTAGCATTTACTTAATACAGAGGCACATAATCCAAATGTTCATACTATTTCATATCCCTTTGTGTTAGATTCATTTGTAAGCACCTATTATCATGCGCCTACGATGTGCAAAGCAAATGTGGGTGCTAGGGATACAGCTGAGTGCCAAACTCGGCCCTCCCGATCCTTCTGTCATGGAGTTTCTTAAGTCTTTGGGGTGCTCCCTTGGTCTTTGCATCATGTTAAGAGCATGGCATGTAGCTTGTCTTGAGAAGTGCACTTGACTTTCATAAAGTGTCAAATAGGTAAGGGAAACAAACGATTCTGCACACAGCACTTGTCACCAGTAAGCCTATGTAATTGAAGATCTGTTTCAAGCATCGAGGACGCAGCAGCGTTCTGCAGGGCACGATGCACACGTTACCTGCACACGTCTGAGTTCACGTCAGCCAGTGGCTGCACTTCCAGCTGTGCTGCCGGGACGCGGCGCTGGGGCTGGGGCCGGGCTAAGCATTTGTTTCTCAGCACACACTGTGCATCCAAACCCCCCGCTGAGGTTTGTAAACATTCAGATTCTATAACTGGGCACTGCCCCCAGTCATTTTTGTGAAAAATAGAAATGAAAAGCATTATCTTCAGCATGTTCTTGTCAAAATCAATGCAAAAGCAACCCATTACTTGGTCAAACTCCACAAACCCAATCCAGTGTTTGGGGGTGGGCTTCCGATATCAGGCTGTTGTATGATAAGTTGATAAGTTTTATTTGGGATCACATAGCCCCGCCCCCCCCAGAAGCAATAAATAATGATGCGATGTCATTTCTGTTTAGCTGCTTGTGCCAAGGACCTTCATTAAGGCGTGTGACTTTTCACTTTCCTCATCTTCACATTGAAGGGCTGACCTGAATGGTCTCTAAGCCCCTTTTTATTTAACACAGAGACACTAAGCAGGTCCCTGCCATGACGGCCATTCTTGTACCCTTTCCTGTCCAGGCCGACCTCTCACATACACGTGGACGTTGGCCGTGGGAGGTTCTAGGAAGAGAGAAAGAAGAAATAGGATTAGAGTCACAAAACAGGTCCTAAGGAAGTTATGCTTTCAGACTCTAATTCTAATTATTTTCTCTTGCTTTCCTCCTTCTGTTGAACAATGTTCTTCTTTCTTCTAGTACGTGGTGGCTGAATTCATCATCTTTAGGTCATTCATTCATGTATTTATTAACTCATTTATTGGACACTCAGGAGTGGCCATTGTATTTCAGGACAGAGCTGGAGACTTGGAAAGGTACCAACACCTTGACCTCTGCTAAAATCAGTACACTTTACCCCAAAGAATCCGTTATCGACACCCTCCCGACTCTAGGCAAATGCTTCTGAAAGGATGATGTAGAAAATATTTTAAAAACATAAAGACAAAAAAAAAAAGAAGACAAGTATCTTTCGTGCCATATCTAGTTGCTTAAATTTCCAACCTTTCCCCGGCCGGGTTGGAACCTCATCCCGTGCACCAAAAGGTCGCGGGATTGATTCCCCCTCGGGGCACCTACAGGAGTTTCTCTCTCACATTCGTGTTTCTCTCTCTCTCTCAAATCAATTTGTAAAAAATTTCAAACCTAAGTTTTTGAAAGACAAAATCCTACACGGTCTTATCTCACTCTTGTTCATGCGAGTAAAAAAACAAACAAACAAAAAAACCCAACCCCAAAACCCCACCATAACTGTTCCTTAGCCTTTCCTATTACCCATAATAATATTCTCTGGGAACAAGGTCAAAGAGCTGGAATTGTTTTTTTAGTTTTCTAATTTCCAGCAACAAAGATGCTTATGCTCATTCTATAACACCTACTTTATCCCAGGTAATAACGTGCCCTGATTTATTTGCTATATTTGTAAGTAACTTTCAGAGGATAACAGGTGGGGACCTTCCTTTGAAAAGATACATCACACTAACTTTCCCCCTAATTATATTGGAATGTTTTCAATGACAGAAGCCACTAGAGGGTTATCGTATTTCAAAAGCTCTCCTTGCTTTATCGTTGACAGACAGAGCTGACGAAGAGGTTATCTGGATTCCTGAGTTTCCACCTGTATCCTGGATTTCGGGGAAGAAAAGGTATCCGGATTTATCTACATAATCAATTTTATACTCAGGAGAGAACTCTGTCATGAGGTTGCTCTGATCAACTATTGTTCCTTTCATGATTTGACTGTGTTTTTAATTAAGTTTACAGACAGTCGCCATGAGCATTATGCAAGCTAACGTTTTTCTCCCCCAGAGGAGACATGGACAGAGCCTGCCCCGTTTCGTACGAAGAGGCCCCTGGCGAGCGTCGGTCGGCTCCCTGCCCTGTCCTCATGCGTGCGAGGGGCAGGCATGCGGTACCCTTCCTCCTCCTGGCGTGTTTAAAAGACACGTAGCCCCCCCATCACGGAGAGCCTCATGGGCAGCGATCACCAAGTTACAACAGCGGAAACCTGGTTCTCACTCCATTGTTTGGGTACAGTGACACCCAGAGTTCAATGGCAAACTGACCCAGACGTGCCACGGAGAGAGGAGGGAGACGGCCCCCTCCGGAGGGCAGCATTCTCCCCAGAAGGGCGGCAGAAACGGGAACTCATAATGACTTCATGAGACAAGCTGTTGTGTCTGCGAGGAGGGAACGCCACCGCGGGAACAAAACGTCGCTTTCAGCCTCCCCGGGCGGGGAGACGCGGGGGTACCAGAGCCTCCTCACGGGGCGCCCCGCGCTCCTCATTACTCATGTTTCCTGTCTCTGGTTGCAGCCCTGTGAGTAAATTTCCTGTGCGGTGGAAACCCTGACTGCCCCTTTCTGCCGCCTGCTCACTGTGTGGTACCTGGCTGACTTCTTACAATCAAGGAAGCCTTTCCCAACGAGGCGAAGCCTAGACCGCTGGAGAAAGTGTAAAAACGTGTGTGGGAGATGTTATTGGTGTTCGGAGCAGAGCTGCATTTGATTCTTGTGAACGCTTCACACTCCCACAGAGAAATCTGGGGGCTGGGCTCCTCCACGCCCCGCTGTGCAGCGCAGTTTGCCGAAGCTGATGCAGGCCTGTTTATTTTTATATAGAAAATAAGTCCCCTGAGAATTCTTAAGATTCCCTATCAAAAATGACATGTAACACCAGTGATCATTTTGGAGATTCGCTACCTAAACAGTAATGATGCTAACATATAAAATGAATGCGTGCCTGTCACAGGGCAGTGTGCTCCACACAAGTATGTAACTCTTCGCCACAGCCCCACGCCGAGGACTGTCCCCCTAGACGCACAAGGAAACTGAGGCCAGAGGAGGATGAAGTTATTTGCCCCAAGTCAACCGCTAGAAAGTAACGGAAGCAGGATTCCTGGCGGCTCCATTTGACTCCAGAGAGCCTGATCGTAATGCACTTATGCAGTCTCTGCCCCCTCCCTGGAAATGGACATTCACCCTCCTTGGCGGCTGTGCAAAGTGCGGACCGCTTTCACATGACACAGCCCGCAGTTGATTGGGACAGGCACCTCGCGGTCCCATAGCCAAGGGCATCCCTTTAGCAACGACGTGAGCAGAGAAGCTAAATGCAGGCCTTTGGCGCGTCCTCTTAGTGTCTGGAATATTCACTACCCCTAATGTCTCCTTTCCTTGTCACTGTCTTTCCGCAGCCACCGACTTCAAGAGCCACATTTGTCCCTTTCACTTACGTCATGTCTGTATGTATTTTGGGGAGTAATCAGCACACAGAGCTGCGAGATGGAGGTTGAATTGCAGAATGAAGCTTTGAAATGCAACATACTTTTGTTTCCCTTTGACTGAGGTTATGACTTAAGGTGACATTTTACAAAGTATCCTCGTGTCCTGTGATTCAAACACACCTTCAGATAGAGACGTGCCACTTGGGCATCAAGCCGGGGCTGCATCTGTTCAAAAGCCACCAGGCTGGTGGAGAAGGGGTGACTCCGAGCCCCCAGGGTGGGCTTCTTTGCTTTCCTCTTGGGTGACAGGAGTAGCCCCCTGCCTCCCCCCCAGCCACACCCCTCAGCTCTCAGAATGGTCTGGAGTGTGATCAGCCTAGTGCTCGTGGGAGTCTAGACTGGAATTTCCTCTAAGACAGCAACCAGGTCTTCGTATTTCTAGGACTGTGCTATGCCTGGCACATTTGTTACTTGACACAGGAGAAATAGATGAATATGTGGTGTTTCAGCACAGAGAAGATGCAGCGGCTTCTAGCTGCATCTTCACACTCTTTTTGTGAAAATGTCACAGAAACATGTTTCAGCTCACAGGTTGGGAACCCATGGGCCAGACTTTCAAACAAAGCCTCAGTCAAAGAATTGGAAACTTGGGCTTCCAAGCAAGATTTTTCTCTTGCTTTAATAGGAATCTTTCACGTCTTTTCCCCATTATGAAGTTCTTGGTACTTTGAGCTGGCCCCAATCTGCAGCCCTTGCTCTAAAATTGGAACCCTGAACAAGAGCCATGCTGAGGTGTGTGTGCCAGACCCGGTGAACTACAGTACCTAGATGTAAATATAAAGGCCTGAACTTCAATATCGAAGTTTATTGGGGCAGCTCGTCACATTCAGGTGACTCAAGGCCCCATCACACCCACACACACAGACACCGAGAGCTGAGATAACACCTTTCCCCAGGCTGGGGAAGACAGGACGAAACTGGGAAACAAGAGAGGGGTTTAGTCCATTGCTGCATGGGGTCCTGCCCTCTGATTGTTGGGCTTTATCCCTGAGGATGGGGATAAAATAAATAGAGGAGAGTTTGGGGGTCCCAAAGTGCTCTCCCTTGGGTTCAGCCTCTTTGAGAAGCCTTTATCCAGTGAAGCAGCGAAATAAAAAGAAAAGAAAAAAAAAAACAACCCAGGACTAATCCAAGAGCCAGAGGACAGCTCTCAGGTCCTGTGGACCCCAAGGGCCCGTGCGCAATGGCAGCGGGACTTCCAAAGCCAGTCTGCTCCCCAAACCGACGTACAGCACTAGGCTGAAGGGGGCCAGCAGACGGGAAGAAACGTCCTGGTTGAGATAAAGACGCTGCCCACGGCATGTCCGCTGATGCAGCGTTTGCTATAAAGACCGAGGATGGTGCTCCAGTCCAGGCAG